>NC_069781.1:146020444-146325722 GCF_027406575.1 Nycticebus coucang | reverse complement strand
GTGTGCGAGTCAGGGGCTTGCACAAAAGCCGTGGTGGGGGCATTTCCACCATGGCGGTGCGAGGTGACCAGCTCCAGGACGGCTGGGAAGGCCCAGCGAGGAAGGTGGCTCTGGCCCCCCCACCCTTCCTGGGGCGGGCCTGCCTCCCGAGTGTTACAGCCCCCCAGCAGCAGTGCTGCTGAATCCCAGGGCCCAGGTGAGGCTCAGAACCTTTATTATTGGCCCTTTGCCACTAGTGATTTGTATAAATGGAAAAATATTTTTAAAAAATGAATAGGTATTCTAGCACATAAATGAATGCAGCCCTGCACTTGGACAAAATTATTAAGTCTTTGCAGTTTTTATCTGGGAGAAAATTAGGGTGTGTGCTTCCTACTGAAGGTGGAGTCATCCAAAAGATTCAGAACTGCTTTATTCCTCAGAAAGTGTGGCTTGTGACATGTTTGTGCCTAGAGATGGTAGTTTGATGTCTGAGCTCACCTGAGCCTAAAAAATAGGGGTTCCCTGTCCAGCCTTGAGTAAGAAAATCCTGTATCAATGTTACATCTCATAAATGTCTCTCATTTGTAAAATGTAATAATTTGGTTATTTAAATTGTTGGGGAAACTGAATCTTTATCAAAGAATATCCTGTTTTGTGGGAAGTGAGTTTTTGAGAGTAAGAGAAATTAGACAGAAAAAAGAATGGCGTTATATAAAAAAAAGAATCTTGTGTGATAAATTTTGTCCTGAAACACAATAGTTGTGTAAGAAAGTGAAAGGCAGGGCAAAAGTTAAAAAAAATTTAGAATGTTTGTAAATTGTCTGTGCAGGTTAAATGAAGCTCATAAAAGATTTTGTGAAAAAGTTTTACATGTGATCCAGTTAACTATGTATTGCCTTTAAAATCTTTGAACTTGTAATCTTGTTTGAACAAATGTCTTAGGCCTTTAATATTTGACAAACCTTCCAAAATAAAAACTCTAAGTCTGGGGCCTAGTGCCCATAGGGCAGTGGTTGCAACGCTGGCCACATGCACCGAGGCTGACAGGTTCTGAACCTGAGAAGAAAAAAAAAGAGAAATATTAAGAGAGGCTGCCAAATGCTCTCAAATTCAAATTTCTGATGTCTTTAAAAATTTAATACCTTTGGACTAAAAAGCAGATTTTTAGAACTTTCATTGAAAAGTTAACATGTCTATGAGTATTGCTAACCTAACTTCAAAAGAACAAAAATCAGTTACATGGAACTGGGCTAGTTTATAATAGCTTTTTGTTCCAAATATTATTGATTCTTTCTATGTTCTGTTTTCCAGAAGTCAAGAAAATACTTTTCTGTCTTTTGAGCTATTTGTAGCTTTTCAAGCAATGTATATATATTTTTCTCTCCGGAATTTGAAAGCCATTTATAAGTATTCTTAATTCCTGACAATACAGTTATTTGCATAAGTTCAATAAGAATCTGTTTTGTTCTACAAGACATGATGAAGGCACTGGTTATTTTACCAAGACTTTGGCTGGAACAGCATTTCCAGAGATGTCCAGACTGCGTTAAGGAATTAAGGTTGACTTTATAAGGCCAATATAAAAGCCCTTTGGAAAACTAGCCAGATACCCATCAGTAAGATTTCCTGATCTGTAGTCAGTAATGAAGGTCACTTGCTGATGGGTCCAGGAATCGACATGTGTTTGGGGACCTCAAGAGAAGAGAGATTTACCCAATGCATACAGGTATCTAATAGCACAGATGAAACCTGGCTCTGAATGGCTTTCAAAAAAGTCTAGCCTAAGATTCCTTATAAAAGGTTCCAGCAAAGCCAATTTTAAAAGAAAGAGCCCAGATGGCTAATAAATAATTATTCTTACTGCACTTTATGCAAATAATCAGACCCCATATACTGAAGGTACAGTTTATTTTGGCAAATAAGTTAGTTCTACTATAATTTACCTTTAATAGAGAAATTGGCTCCTTGAGAGAAAAATAGTTTAAAAAAAGAAAAAGAGGCCGTAGCCCACCTGTATTTAGACCCCAGCCTTGTCTTTACTCATAAAACGAGATGTAACTGTTTTACTAAATTAATCTGTTAAATGGGACTAAAAGACTGGCCAAAGAGTATAGGCCTCAAAGCTTAGACAGGGTAAAGTGCGTGAACAGGACCATAAGAGCAGAAATTGGTAAACTCTGCCAGGAAGCAAAGCTTAACTGGATGCAGGCCTTGCCACTGGTGTTGTTCAAAGAGGCCTCTGTCAATTCTCTCCAATTTAGCAGGAACTCCAAAAAAAAAAAAAAAACTGGAAAAGACTGAACTGAAAAGACAAAAAACCCTAGACAGAGTAACAAGAAAAATCTCCACTGGGGTAATTAACCGTGTTCTGTTTAGTCTTTTTGTGTCTGTATATCTTTCTCTCTGGAAGATCAAGGGACCAAGTTTAGGTCTGGAATCAGAACCTGGTCCCCCTCAAACCAAGATAGAAAGGACTTTACACCATCATCCTGACCACACGCACAGCAGTGAGGATGAGAAGAATCCTCGCCTGGAGTCATCACAGTTGGCTGAATAGAGCTTCACTGCCCCTTGAGAAGTAAAGGTAACTTTTAAGATGTCCAACATGCCCTGCTCCAGCCACATACTGGGAGCTGGTTGGTCAACGCACGGCTGAAGCCTGAGGAAACTCCTTGAGGAACTTGCCTTAATTAAACTTTGGACTTTGGGAAAAAAAGAGAGTTGTGCGCTGCTCTCAGTGAAAAATGCTGTTTTTACACTTATCTCTCGGGAATAATGAAGGAATCAATGGCCCTTGTGTGGGAGAGCTTGCGCAAGTGTAAATTAGAAAGAGAAAATAATCAGAGCTGGTATAAGTCTCTCTTGGCTAACAACTCTGCTATCAGCCCTGGCTGGTCCCCTAGTGTTATTACTCCTACTCCTGACTGTGGGCCCTTGCATTATCAATAGGCTCATCACTTTTGTACAGGACTGTGTAAGAACTGTACAACTGCTGGTCTTAAGAGGCCAATATCAGCCCCTTTCAGACAGAAAGCTAGAGATGACACACACGGTTCCAGATCCATGACTGGGCCCTTGGATTTACAAGTAGAGGGGGTAATGAAAGAACCAGACCAGCAACATCTTAGGAATTAAGCTTCGCTTTCCCTGCCATATCACTCAGTAAGTTTCACTTTCCAGACAAGCCCAGGCAATTCCCCAAAATCTTGAGACAACCGCCCACCAATCAGGGACCCCCACCTAACCAATCCAGAAACGCCCCCTTTGTTTCCAGCTGTGCACGTCCACCCACTGCGCCGGACCATAAGAACCCCCTGCTCCAGAGCTCGAGGCTCCTGGCTTGGATCCGTTGCAGCGGAGCCCCAGGGAGCCCAACCTCGAGCTTGCAACAAAAGGCTCTTTTGCTTTTGCATCGGACTCGGCTCCCTGGTGGTCTCTGTGGGGGATTTTGAGATCTGGGCACAACAGTTACTCTGAGGATAAGGCAGAGAACGTTTGGTCTAACCTCGGGGAATTGAGGAGGACTTTGCAGAGAAGGTATCTGAGCTGTTCTGGAAAGATGAAAACTTGCCATTAATTAATTTATTCAGTTAATATTTATTATTATATACCAGACAAGACAATAAAACAAAGTCCTTCCTTTCTGAAACTTACATTTTGGTGGGAGAGAGACAGATGATTAAATATCTGAATTAGTGGTATTATAATAAAAGCAAAATTAGTGGTATAATAATAAAAGCAAAAGGTTATATTCATGTGGTTAAAAACAGTGCTACTGTAGACTGGTGAGCAAAAAATAACTTTGTGGCAGCATTACTATGTCTGAGACCTCTAGGACAGAGGGGGTAGCTAAGCAGCCAGCTCCTCAGGAGCACACCAGGCAGAGGGTCAGCGAGGGCAGAGGGGTCAGTGAGTGCAGAGGGGTCAGCGAGGGCAGAAGGGTTAGTGAGGGTAGAGGGGTCAGAGAGGGCAGAGGGGTCAGAGAGAGCAGAGGGGTCAGCAGGGCAGAGGGTCAGAGAGAGCAGAGGGTCAGCGAGGGCAGAGGGGTCAGCGAGGGCAAAGGGATCAGAGAGAGCAGAGGGGTCAGGAAAGGGAAAGGGATCAGGGAGGGCAGAGGATCAGCGAGGGCAGAGGGGTCAGCGAGGGCAGAAGGGTCAGAGAGAGCAGAGGGGTCAGCAGGGCAGAGGGGCCAGAGGGTCAGTGAGGGCAGAGGGATCAGAGAGAGCAGAAGGGTTAGGGAGGGCCGAGGGGTCAGGAAAGGGAAAGGGATCAGGGAGGGCAGAGGATCAGCAAGGGCAGAGGGGTCAGGGAGGGGAGAGTGGTCAGCAAGGATAGAGGGCTCAGGGAGGGGAGAGTGGTCAGTGAGGGCAGAGGGGTCAGGGAAAGCAGAAGGGTCAGGGAGGGCCGAGGGGTCAGCAAGGGCAGAGGGATCAGGGAGGGCAGAGGGGTCAGTCAGGGCAGAGGGTCAGTGAATGCAGAGGGGTCAGGGAGGGGAGAGGGGTCAGTGATTGCAGAGGGATTAGCGAGTGCAGAGGGATCAGTGAGACAGTGAAGGCAGTGGGGGGCAGTGGGGTCAGCGAGTGCAGAGGGGTCAGGGAGGGGAAGAGTGGTCAGTGATTGCAGAGGGATTAGTGAGTGCAGAGGGATCAGTGGGACAGTGAGGGCAGTGGGGGGCAGTGGGGTCAGCGAGTGCAGAGGGGTCAGCAAGTGCAGAAGGGTCAGCGAGGGCAGACAGGTAAGTAAGGGCAGAGGGATCAGGAAGTGCAGAAGGATCAGCGAGTGCAGAGGGGTCAGGGAGGGGAGAGGGGTCAGCAAGCGCAGAAGGGTCAGTGAGTGCAGAGGATCAGCAAGGGCAGAGGGGTCAGCGCATGTGCAGAGGAGTCAGTGAGTGCAGAGGGGTGAGTGCAAAGGGGTCAGCAAGTGCGGAGAGTCAGCGAGGGCAGAGGGGTCAGCACGTGTGCGGAGGGGTTAGCGAGTACAGAAGCCCCGGGGCAGGGGGGAGGGGAAGGCTGAAGTGCTGGAGGAACTGAGAGGAGGCCAGTGTGTACGGAGCACAGCAGGCATGTTACAAGAGATGGCAGTGAAGACAGCTAAGGCCTCACAGGGCCAAAAGGAAACAAGGCGTTTGGCTTTCATTTAAGTGGAATGAAAAGCTACTAATAGGGTTTCAAACAGGACAAGACTAAATGTGATTTATATTTCTAGAACAACAGCAATAAACACATATAGTAGTTGCAATGGGCTGCCTAAGCATATTTTTATATACCCCCCCCCCCACACACATATATATACAGGGGAACCTCCATGGTTGACGGCCTCCTTCAGTTGAGTAGACGTGCACTACATGTGCTTATTGGTACAAGAGGCCTTGTTCCTTGTGCTGACCACCAATGCACTTTGAGCAGTTTGTTACAGTCCCTTGGGTGGTCACCTCACAGAGGCCCCACTGTCTATACACGCTCACACTGGTGGCTCTTGCTGCTATCTAGATGTGGCTCCCAGAGGGCAGAATGGGATATGGGGATAGTGGGAATCTGCAGTTGAGAGATAATGGCGACTGGACTATAGTGAAGACACAGAAAAGTGAAAAGATTTGGGTAACATTTAAGGAATAGAATTGAGAGTATTTGGTTTAGAAGGGAAGAAACAGTGAAGCAGGCAGAGAAGAATCAAATGCTACTTCTATGCTTTACAGAGTTGTTTTTTTTGAGACAGAGTCTCACTTCGTCGCCCTCAGTAGAGTGCCGCGATGTCACAGCTCACAACAACCTCAAACTCTTGGGCGTAAGTGATTCTCTTGCCTCAGCCTCCCAAGTAGGTGGGACTACACAGGCGTGGGCCACAACACTAGACTATTTGTAGTGTGGGCGGGAAGGAAGGGTGGGGGAAGTCCTTGCAATCCACTGACAACTGCCTCCTAGAGTGATAGGCTCTGGGCCTTTTATAGAGTTTAAAGGAAGAGGGAAGGTAAAGTAGTGTTGAATGACTTTCAGGTCAAACAGCCTAAAATCTGCAAAGAGATTATTGGATTTATTGATTAGAAGGTCATTAACCACCTTCTGCGTGTAGTTTGGTAAAGTGGAGGTCTAAGCAGCCAGACTACACGCTACAGTGGAGATGGTGCAAGTATTTATCTGAGATGTGCCAGGACACACTAGGACATCTGGGTTTCAGCCGTGGATTTGCACTTAGTGTGATCTCAGACATGTCATTTCTCTCCCAGTCTCAGTTTTCTGTAAAACAAGAGGAGCTGGGAACAGTGGCGCAAGGACTGATTGGGGCCAGGAGTTCAAGGATGTAGTGAGGTAGGATCAAACCTGTGAATAGCTATTTTACTCCAGCCTGGGGAACTTAGTGAGACCCAGTCTCAAAAAAAGAAATAAATAAGTAGATAGATAGACAAATAAATAAAAATAAAAAATAAAATAAGGGGAGTTAAACGAGATGGTTTTAAGTAATCTTAACATCCTCTTGATATACTCTCACTATTCCACTATGCGTGGGAAGCGCAGGCAGTAAAACAAGGGCGGGAGTGAGTCTGAACTCTCCAGCTGAGACCTGCAGGAAGCGGCCCCTCCTCCTCACAGAGCCAGGGCTGACACAAACACATTCCATCAAAAAAGAAAACACTCTCAAATCTAGGCTAAGGTCTATAAGATGTTATTGGGTCGAGTATGTCTTGGGGGAAGAAAGTTTTTAGAAAGTGATACTCATTTTTATGCTTTTTATGTAAATATAAATTTAAATTGTTTTACCTTATAATCTCTTGCCTTATTTTTCTTAGCTAACCAGCACCATAGAATATAAGATATTTAATTTAGGAGTAGAAAAGCATCAAGTAAGTAGAGATCTTTTCATGAGAAGTAATTTAGTCACATCAACATTTTGAAAAATACTACATTGCCGCAGTAAACATCAAATCTTTAGTGAACTTTTATTAGGGTGAACTTCTAGAATAAAAATTATTACATTAAGGGATATGGAACCTTGATACAGTCAAGTCACGAAGCCTTATACAGACAACTAAAATAGTATTTTATAGAAACGTTATGAAAAATAACTCTGAGTATGAATGTTAGTGAATACAAAACTGAATGCCCAATAGGGCTAAAGCCAGATCATAAGAAAGCAGATGTCTAGTAACAGCCCAAGTACTGAAAATACAGTGTAAAGTCATGCTCTAGACCAGCAAGTTTTAACTAGTGTGCTGTAAAGATTTTTAAAGATTAATTAAATTATTTTCAAAAGAAGTTCAAAGCACAGTAAGTATATTTTTCTTACTCTTTTTTTTTGATCAACATAATTTAAGTGTGCTGGAGTTTAATTATAGGTTTAACTATGAGGTAAAAAAGGTTGAAAAGCACTGCTCTAGCCTTTTAGGATTTTTCTCATCTCTTTAAGGAGAAAGTAATCTTATTTATATAATGAATTATTTGAAGTAAAATAAAAAGAGCAATAATATTTATTTATTTAGCTCTTACAGTGTGCCCACATTTGGTTAAGAGGTTTACATAAATTATCATTTAATCATGCACACTACCTTGAGTTAGGAACTATCATCTCTATTTAAAAGATGAAGAAGGAGGGGCTTAGAAAGATTAATTAAATTGTTCAAGGTCACACAGTGAATACGTCAGCGTCAGCGGTTCTCAATCTGTGGGTCACAACCCACAGGAACTGCATTAAAGGGCCGGGGCATTAGAGGGTTGAGAACCACTGGAATATGTGGAAGACACAGGTTTTATAGCTAGGCCTGTACGGTACCAAGCCATTAGATCAGCTTCTTAAAAATAAAACTTTCTTACACATATGTGCTCTTTAATCTTTAGGAAAGTAATTCAGGCAAATTTTATGCATTTGTATTTGCAAAGAAAAAATGTAAAGAATTTCCTCTTCCTTATTAATTTGAAAAATGAGAGACTGTACTGCACGTTGTTAGTTCAGATCTATATAAACATGTACATTACTCAGTAAATAAGTATTGATTTTCATCCTAAATCTGGACTCTTATAGCTCAGAAAATAAACTCTCCTGACTAAAAAGCATTATTTTCATATTGGCTTTTTCTCCAAAGACTTTCCAGGGTAGGCTGACCCCTTTCACTTGGCTGTTTCTACTCCTCAGGTTCAAGCTCGGAAGTCACGGAACTGATGCAGGACAAGGCAGCACCATGACCTGCTGCCTTAGCCCTGGAGGTGTTGACGCTCCTGGGGATGGAGGAACCAGCTTGCTGCAAGGGCTGGACACCTGCGGGGGAGATGCTGGCGCCCTGCTGTCTCTTCCACTTGCACTTCTGACTGGTGGATTTCCTGTCAGTTTCCAAGGCCTGAGAGTTCACTGGACAGCTGGCTGTAACTGACGGGACTCACACCCTAGCAGAACAACCCCCCTGACACTATATAAACCCCTGAGCAGAGAGCCCAAGGACAGATCTCAAAGAGGGAGCAGGAGAGCTTGTTCCCCTCCTGGGTTCTCTCTGCCAGGAGGTTTGGTTTTTGTAGTTGTTGTAATTTTTGGTTTCTGTAAATAAATCCTGACTTACCACTGATCCTGTGGTCTGTCGATTTATTCTTCAAATCTCCGAGACCAAGAACCTGAAATTCCGGTATCAGAATGAGAAGCTGAATTCTCTTGGGGGAGGATCAACACACAGGATTGGCTCTATCATGATGATTATGCCATTAATGTGAAATACTGCCTCAAGTAACTGACCACAAATACTCATATTTTATTTACTGTCATCATAGCAAAAAATGCATGGAGCTCTTCAAGGGCCTCATGAGAGAAAACCCGTCCAGAAGGAGACAGGAGCTCCCAGAGCCCAGTCCTCTGGTTCAGAAGCAGGAAATTTGTTATAACATAAATTATTAAGTAGGGTGGGGCTGGAACAAGATGGAGTAACTGATGGTTCTTCTGCAAAGATCAATGAGGAAAGGGAAGTGAGTTTCAGGTTGAGTTCATAAATTTATCCATATTTATGAATAAATATGATTTTTTTCTCAGATTACAATGCCAGGAATATAAATTCATTAAAATAAGTAACAGATTATAACATTCCGTTTACATCTTTTTTTCTGGACCATAAATCTTGTTTTCTTACTTAAAACTATTTTTCCCCTTAGCCATGAATATAAGAAGTCTTTATCCTGTAGATGAAATATACATCTTGCCTATATTAGAACTTTTAATAAGTTCAGTGGGTTAATTAGAATGATGTTACTAAATGTGTTTAAGCTCCTTTTTTTTTGACTTCCAAATCAACTTTTCTCAGCTCTGGATATTTCTCATCAAGGCATTTAATTTTAATTGGTTCTGGCACAAATGCCACAAATGCTTCATAAGAGACTCATTTCTCTTGAACACGGCACACAGCTGCCCCTGAGGAGCTCTGCGCAGTGGTGGCGTATGTGGGCGAGGCTTTCAGAAGCACCTCTGCTGCCTTGACTATTTTCTCCTGTCTTGTTATGATAATCATAAGAACTTCTATTTAGCACTCAAATTCACTCCCATACTTGTAGATAAATTTGGATTTTTGGTCCCCACAAACTCTTTCTTTGTCAACCTAGTGATTTTTTATAATCCTTTAAGTAGAAACTATGTCTCAAACTAAACTATTTGAGAGCATCAGAATGAACTGAACCAAATAAAACTGAACTGCAAGCAAAATCTCCTTAAATCACTTTAAATTTCCTTAAGTGTTTTTAAAATGAAATAGATTTGATGCGAGAATAAAATGAGCAAAGTGGCTGTAGTTCCACACTGTAGGAGCTACTAAATTAGGCACGGCTTGTAACTTTTCTTGATTGCAGCACGCTCAACTTCCTGCGAAGATGGTCTTCCACTATTTAATTGCCCTTTAACTCCCCTCAATCTGGCTTCTGGGCACACCACACCACTAACATTACTCAGAGGTTACCAATAACTTACATGGTTGAAGCCAGCAACAGAAATGCTAGGAGGGGATTTAAGAATCAAACCCAAATGAATAGTTTTATAGAATAGAAAACCACACTCCAGCGACATCAGGAGACCTTTCCCAGACGACGCTGCAGGTGAACCAAGAGAGGTCTACAGGTTAGCACCTGGTTTCCGCCAGTGCTCTCCTCTTCCTCCTCCTCCAACACTGTCTCAAAACCAAATTCTCCACACTTTCTTACTTATGACACTGTTTTAACCTTCTTGCTAGATTCCTCTTCCTGCCTTTCCTAGCACATGTCTTTACCATCTGCATTATATATACTATATTCTGGCAAAGAAATAAGCCTGGAGCCTGGCCTTTCAATTATTATCTATTCTCATAGTTTAAATTCTGCCATCAGCCATGCTCAATATCATTACAACCTTGCACCTGTTTTCTTTCTTTCTTTTTTTTTTTTAATTAACTACTGGGTACCTCAATTAGTTGTCATGTCTGCATTAAACTAGCAAAATACAAATAATAACAACAGCTAACATTTACTGAATGGTAACTACAAGCTAGGAGCTATTCTAGACTCTTTACCTATAATAACTCATTTAGTCCTTACTGCTCTAGGAAATATTCTGATTTTACATGTGAGGAAATGAAGTGACGTGGAGGCTGAGCACTCTGCCAGGCAGAATATCCAACAATATGAAACCTCTCCTCCTATCTGTATTCTTGAATATTAAAATAGCATTTTCAAATCCGAGTATTTTTTTCTATGATTCTGCCTTTGACATTAGAGTAGCTTATTTATGTAAAAATTCTGTTGCATTCAACAACACCTATTTTGAGAAACAAGATCAATTTTTCTCAAATTGGGTTGAAAACAAAAAATGAAGGAAAAAACAACTCCTGGTGGTAGTGCCTATTAAATATGATGGTCTCAGACAGACTCCTACAAACATTTAACAAGGTATCGATCATGTTTTCCTATTTAACCAAGAATATTCCGTACTCCACTTAGTATAATAACACACTTCAAAATAAAGTTCAAGGGCGATAGAACTCCAGAAACCCCAACCCAGCTCCCATAAAAGCATGTCCTCTTCAGGGCCACAGGGGACAAGTGTGATACTAAACACAATTAATCACCAAAATGCTCATGGTCATGACTGCCCCCTCTGCTGTGATCAGACGGCAAGGGCTGCAAACCGCAGTCTCCAGGAGACGATTGTTGCACATCAGCATGGCAGAGGCGCTGCAGCCAACAGTGAAGATCTCTGTTCCCAGCCCCAGAGTCATCTAAGCAACAGAAAACAATGGGCTCTCTTACAGTAACAAGTCAAGGCGAATGAGAAAATCCTGAAAGGGTTTTTTTTCTGGTTAAGGAAGAAGGAAATCCCCAATTAAATTACTTTTATGTGTGGACTTGGTCTCCTCCTGTCATCACAGGGAAGAAGAAAGGAGGATAGAGTCAGTCCTTTACTGTGATCCCTGTTATGTAAATGAATCCCATCTTAGAGTCTGTACTGAGGTGACACCTCTGTGTTTAATTTTTCAGATCAGGCCTCCACAGGCCTCGCAGCATCCTAGGGCACAGGTGCAACTGTGTTCCTGCGATGTGATGTTGAGCCAGGCTGTTCAGGAAACAAGCTCTTTCTCCCATTAACTCCTTCCCACCATTACAAAAATCATTGCTTCCAAATGCTTGATATTCTTTCTTTCCTTTCCTTCTTCAGTTAACACTGTAGAACTGACACTAACACTGGTTTTGCCACTTGACAACCTTGTGACCTTGGAGAAATTATTAAACCTCTCTGAGACATTATCTATCTGTAAAATGAATGTAATATTTATCTCAGAACAGTGTTGATGACGAGTATAAAATGAGACATAAGAGTGTAAAATGGCTTGGACAGTGCCATCAACAGGGGGAACACTGATGTCTCTCACTTCCACTCACTTGTCCTGTTGGAAACTAAACTGGACTGACAGAAGACAAAGAAGAAGGAGACATTCTCTAGTCTGGGGCCTCTGCCAAGAAGTCAGGTGCACCCACAGGTACAGCCCAACAGGTGGAGCATGGAAAGGCTATGGGAAAAGCAGGCTCAACAGCAGGGCGTCTGAACCCACGTGGCGTGTTTTCAGGGAGTAATTCATAGGAAAGGACAAGATAGTCTTCTGCATAATTCATTTTTTCCTAAATCAAATGTGACACAGGAAAGTGAGGGTACAGAAGCAGGCCCTGTTACCCTATTTATAAGAATAAAGAACAGATTAATTAACAGTTTCAGTAAATCATTTTCTTTCAAATGTTATTTTACCAGACAACATAAATAATTACAGTGTTTAATTTACTTGATTTGCATCTATTATTCAGGGCCATCACAACTATTTAATGAACATCTATCTGTATCACAGTGTTATGTTTATTGGCCAGGATCTGAAGAAGCACTGAGAATAGCAGGAGAAAAAGAAAAGGTCTAAACAGAAATAAACAGGTAGGAAGTAACACAGGAGGCCAGGCGCAGGGTTCCTGTCCTAGAGAACAGAGTGCACACAGGCACTCAATTCTCATACCTCCTCCCAAGTCCAGAGATGTTGGCATGGATGTGGAGAAAAGGGAACACTTCTACACTTCTACACTGCTGGTGGGAATAATACATTAATACATTCCTTTTGGAAAGATGTTTGGAGAACACTTAGAGATCTAAAAATAGATCTGCCATTCAATCCTGTAATTCCTCTACTAGGCATATACCCAGAAGACCAAAAATCACATCATAACAAAGATATTTGTACCAGAATGTTTATTGCAGCCCAATTCATAATTGCTAAGTCATGGAAAAAGTCCAAGTGCCCATTGATCCACGAATGGATTAATAAATTGTGGTATATGTACCATGGAATATTATGCAGCCTTAAAGAAAGATGGAGACTTTACCTTTTTCATGCTTACATGGATGGGGCTGGAGCCTATTCTTCTTAGTAAAGTATCTCAAGAATGGAAGAAAAAGTATCCAATGTTCTCAGCCTTACTATGAAACTAATTTATGGCTTTCACATGAAAGCTATAACCCAATTATAACCTAAGAATATGGGGAAGGGGGAGGAGGAAGGATGGGCGGAGGGAGGGTGATTGGTGGGATTACACCTGCAGTGCATCTTACAAGGGTACATGTGAAACTTAGTAAATGTAGAATATAAATGTCTTAACACAATAACTAAGAAAATGCCAGGAAGGCTATGTTAACCAGTGTGATGAAAATGTGTCAAATGGTATATAAAACCAGTGTATGGTGCCCCATGATCACATTAATGTACACAGCTATGATTTAATGAAAAAAATAATAAAAATAAAATAAAATAAATTCTCATCCCTCCTCATACCCCAGGGAAATGATCATATACAATAGATATTGAAAATAAACAAGAAAGAAGGTCATCAAGTAAGATATTTCACTATACCTGGAGAGTATGGGATGGAGAATGGAAATGCACTAACAAATGAGGCAGAGCAGAGGAAACCTATATAAAACGCTCAGAGTGTTACCAGGCCCCACAGGGGTGCTTGGCTTGCAAGTACAGTGGGGGCGGGTGGGAGAAGTCGGGTGACACAGAGGGACTGACTGACTAAAGCCCACAGCAGCCAGCTCCAAGGCCCACATAAGGAACCATGGTCAGCACTGAAGCAAAGCTTTTCTCCAAATAATGCCTCTAGTGCATGTAATAGTTTCCTTTTTTTTTTTTTCTTTTTTTTTTTTTTTTTTATTGTTGGGGATTCATTGAGGGTACAATAAGCCAGGTTACACTGATTGCAATTGTTAGGTAAAGTCCCTCTTGCAATCATGTCTTGCCCCCATAAAGTGTGACACACACCAAGGCCCCACCCACCTCCCTCCTTCCCTCTTTCTGTTTCCCCCCCCATAACCATAATTGTCATTGATTGTCCTCATATCAAAATTGAGTACATAGGATTCATGCTTCTCCATTCTTGTGATGCTTTACTAAGAATAATATCTTCCACGTCCATCCAGGTTAATACGAAGGATGTAAAGTCTCCATTTTTTTTAATGGCTGAATAGTATTCCATGGTATACATATACCACAGCTTGTTAATCCATTCCTGGGTTGGTGGGCATTTAGGCTGTTTCCACATTTTGGCGACTGTAAATTGAGCTGCAATAAACAGTCTAGTACAAGTGTCCTTATGATAAAAGGATTTTTTTCCTTCTGGGTAGATGCCCAGTAATGGGATTGCAGGATCAAATGGGAGGTCTAGCTTGAGTGCTTTGAGGATTCTCCATACTTCCTTCCAGAAAGGTTGTACTAGTTCGCAGTCCCACCAGCAGTGTAAAAGTGTTCCCTTCTCTCCACATCCACGCCAGCATCTGCAGTTTTGAGATTTTGTGATGTGGGCCATTCTCACTGGGGTTAGATGATATCTCAGGGTTGTTTTGATTTGCATTTCTCTAATATATAGAGATGATGAACATTTTTTCATGTGTTTGTTAGCCATTCGTCTGTCGTCTTTAGAGAAAGTTCTATTCATGTCTCTTGCCCATTGATATAAGGGATTGTTGGCTTTTTTCATGTGGATTACTTTGAGTTCTCTATTGATCCTGGTTATCAAGCTTTTGTCTGATTGAAAATATGCAAATATCCTTTCCCATTGTGTAGGTTGTCTCTTTGCTTTGGTTATTGTCTCCTTAGCAGTACAGAAGCTTTTCAGTTTAATGAAGTCCCATTTGTTTATTTTTGTTGTTGTTGCAATTGCCATGGCAGTCTTCTTCATGAAGTCTTCCCCCAGTCCAATATCTTCCAGTGTTTTTCCTATGCTTTCTTGGAGGGTTTTTATTGTTTCATGCCTTAAGTTTAAGTCCTTTATCCATCTTGAATCAATTTTTGTGAGTGGGGAAAGGTGTGGGTCCAGTTTCAGTCTTTTACATGTAGACATCCAGTTCTCCCAACACCATTTATTGAATAGGGAGTCTTTCCCCAAGGTATTTTCTTGTTTGGTTTATCAAAGATTAGGTGGTTGTAAGATGTTAGTTTCATTTCTTGGTTTTCCATTCGATTCCAAGTGTCTATGTCTCTGTTTTTGTGCCAGTACCATGCTGTCTTGAGCACTATGGCTTTGTAGTACAGACTAAAATCTGGTATGTTGATGCCCCCAGCTTTATTTTTGTTACAGAGAACTGCCTTAGCTATACGGGGTTTTTTCCAGTTCCATACAAAACGCAGAATCATTTTTTCCAAATCTTGAAAGTATGATGTTGGTAT
Source organism: Nycticebus coucang (assembly GCF_027406575.1). NCBI lineage: Eukaryota > Metazoa > Chordata > Mammalia > Primates > Lorisidae > Nycticebus > Nycticebus coucang. The sequence continues at coordinate 146,310,553 of NC_069781.1, read as the reverse complement.
TTTGATAGGAATGGCATTGAATAGGTAGATTGCTTTGGGAAGTATGGACATTTTAACAATGTTGATTCTTCCCATCCATGAGCATGGTAAGTTCTTCCATTTGTTAATATCCTCTGCTATTTCCTTTCTGAGGATTTCATAGTTTTCTTTATACAGGTCCTTCACCTCCTTCGTTAGGTATATTCCTAGGTATTTGATTTTCTTTGAAACTATGGTGAAGGGAGTTGTGTCCTTAATTAGCTTCTCATCTTGACTGTTATTGGTGTACACAAAGGCTACTGACTTGTGGACGTTGATTTTATATCCTGAAACATTACTGTATTTTTTGATGACTTCTAGGAGTCTTGTGGTTGAGTCTTTGGGGTTCTCTAAGTATAAGATCATGTCGTCAGCAAAGAGGGAGAGTTTGACCTCCTCTGCTCCCATTTGGATTCCCTTTATTTCCTTGTCTTGCCTAATTGTATTGGCTAGAACTTCCAGCACTATGTTGAATAGTAAAGGTGACAGAGGACAACCTTGTCTGGTTCCAGTTCTAAGAGGAAAAGCTTTCAGTTTTACTCCATTCAGTAAAATATTGGCTGTGGGTTTGTCATAGATAGCTTCAATCAGTTTTAGAAATGTGCCACCTATGCCTATACTCTTCAGTGTTCTAATTAGAAAAGGATGCTGGATTTTATCAAATGCTTTTTCTGCATCTATTGAGAGGATCATGTGATCTTTATTTTTGCCTCTGTTAATATGGTGGATAACGTTTATAGACTTGCGTATGTTAAACCAGCCTTGCATCCCTGGGATGAAGCCTACTTGATCATGATGAATGACTTTTTTGATGATAAGCTGTAATCTATTGGCTAGGATTTTGTTGAGAATTTTTGCGTCTATGTTCATGAGTGAGATTGGTCTGAAATTCTCCTTTTTGTTTGGGTCTTTTCCTGGTTTTGGTATCAGGGTGATGTTTGCTTCATAGAATGTGTTGGGGAAGATTCCTTCTTCCTCAATTTTTTGGAATAATTTCTGCAGTACAGGAATAAGCTCTTCCTTGAAGGTTTGATAGAATTCTGGAGTGAAGCCATCTGGACCAGGGCATTTTTTGGTTGGAAGCTTTTTTATTGTTTCTTTGATCTCAGTGCTTGAAATTGGTCTGTTCAGGAGCTCTATTTCTTCCTGGCTGAGTCTAGGGAGAGGGTGTGATTCCAAATATTGATCCATTTCTTTCACATTGTCAAATTTCTGGGCATACAGTTTCTGGTAGTATTCAGAGATGATCTCTTGTCTCTCTGTGGGATCAGTTGTTATTTCCCCTTTATCATTTCTGATTGAGGTTACTAGAGATTTTACTTTTCTATTCCTCGTTAGTCTGGCCAATGGTTTATCTATTTTATTTATTTTTTCAAAAAACCAACTCCTTGTTTCATTAATTTTCTGAATGATTCTTTTGTTTTCAATTTCATTGATCTCTGATTTGATTTTGGATATTTCTTTTCTTCTACTGAGTTTAGGCTTAGATTGTTCTTCTTTTTCCAATTCCATAAGATCTCTTGTGAGATTGTTGATGTGCTCTCTTTCAGTTTTTCGAATGTAGGCATCTAAAGCGATGAATTTTCCTCTCAAAACTGCTTTTGCAGTATCCCACAGGTTTTGGTAGCTTGTGTCTTCATTGTTGTTATGCTCAAGGAAGTTAATGATTTCCTGTTTTATTTCTTCCTTCACCCATCTGTTATTCAACAGAAGATTGTTTAATTTCCATGCCTTTGGGTGGGGTCGAGCATTTTTGTTAGAGTTGAGTTCCACCTTTAGTGCCTTATGGTCTGAAAAGATACAAGGTAAAATTTCAATTCTTTTGATTCTGTTGATATTTTTGTGTCCCAGGATATGATCAATTTTGGAGAATGTTCCATGGGGTGATGAGAAGAATGTATATTCTTTGTCTTTGGGGTGGAGTGTTCTATATGCGTCTATCAAGCACAGTTGTTCTAGAGTCTCATTTAAGTCTCTTATATCCTTGTTTAATTTCTGTTTAGAGGATCTGTCCAGCTCTGTAAGAGGAGTGTTAAAGTCCCCTGTTATGATGGTATTATCAGATATCATATTGCTCAGACTGAGTAAGGTCTGCTTCAAGAATCTGGGAGCATTTAAATTGGGTGCATAAATATTTAGAATTGAAATGTCTTCTTGTTGTATTTTTCCCTTGACCAATATAAAGTGACCATCTTTGTCTTTTTTGACTTTAGTTGCTTTAAATCCACATGTGTCTGAAAATAAGATTGCAACTCCTCTTTTCTTCTGAATTCCATTTGCCTGAAAAATTGTCTTCCAACCCTTGACTCGGAGCTTTAATTTGTCTTTTGAAGCCAGGTGTGTTTCTTGCAGACAGCAAATGGATGGCTTGTGTTTTTTAATCCAGTCAACCAATCTATGTCTCTTCAGTGGGGAATTCAAGCCATTAACATTTATGGAGATAATTGACAAGTGTGGTAGTATTCTATTCGTCTTATTTTGTGAGAGTCCATTGCTTAGTTTTATCTTTTGCATCAGTGTGGAGGTTAGGTTCTGTCCTTTAATTTCTGAGTTCTTACTTTGCTGCTGATCCATTGTGGTGGTCAGTGTGCAGAACAGGTTGAAGTATTTCCTGTAGAGCTGGTCTTGTTGTGGCGAATTTCCTCAATGTTTGTATATCCGTAAATGATTTGATTTCTCCGTCAATTTTGAAGCTTAGCTTAGCAGGGTACAGAATTCTGGGCTGAAAATTGTTCTGTTTAAGTAGATTAAAGGTAGATGACCATTGTCTTCTTGCTTGGAAAGTTTCATTAGAGAAGTCTGAGGTCAATCTGATGGATTTGCCCCTGTAGGTCAACTGGCGCTTACTCCTGGCAGCTTGCAGAATCTTTTCTTTTGTCTTGACTTTGGAGAGGTTCATCACAATGTGTCTTGGAGAAGCTCGGTTAGAGTTGAGGCGACCTGGGGTCCGATATCCCTCTGAAAGCAGTGTGTCAGAATCTTTGGTGATATTTGGGAAATTTTCTTTTATAATATTCTCTAGTATGGCTTCCATTCCTCTGGGGCATTCTTCTTCCCCTTCTGGAATTCCTATAACTCGTATGTTGGAACGCTTCATAAAGTCCCATAATTCTGACAGTGAACGTTCTGCTTTCTCTCTCTTCTTTTCTGCCTCTTTTACTATCTGAGTTATCTCAAAAACTTTGTCTTCTACCTCTGAAATTCTTTCTTCTGCATGGTCTAACCTGTTGCTGATACTTTCCATTGCATCTTTAAGTTCCCTGATTGACTGTTTCATTTCCTTCAGCTCTGCTATATCCTTTTTATATTCTTCATATCGTTCATCTCTTATTTGATTCTGTTTTTGAATTTCCTTTTGGTTATTTTCCACTTTATTAACAGTTTCCTTCATTGTTTCCATCATTTCCTTCATTGTTTTCAACATGTGTATTCTAAATTCCCTTTCTGTCATTCCTAACATTTCTGTATAGGTGGAATCCTCTGCAGTAGCTACCTCATGGTCCCTTGGCGGGGTAGTTCTGGACTGGTTCTTCATGTTGCCTGGAGTTTTCTGCTGATTCTTCCTCATGGGTGATTTCTTTTATCTGTTTACTTGCCCTAATTTTCCTTTCAATTCCTCTTGCTCTTTAAGTTCTTGTGCCTGTGGACTAAGGGTTACAGGACCAGAAGGGTGAGAAGGTTTAAGAGCAAAAAAGCGATGAAAGAAATGAGGACCGAGTGATAAGAAAAAAAAAAAAAATGAAAAAAAAGAAAAATAGAGAAAGGAGAGTGGTTGGGTGAAAGGAATATTGACAAAAAGGAGAGAGGCACAGAAAGAGGGAGACAGAGCAATATAGGTGTACAGTAGGGTACTTTGATACAACCTTAAAAAAAAAAAAACACCTTCTGGGGGTGCCAAGTGGGGTGGTTCACTTGAGGTCAGCAGCTCTTTGCTAACCTGATCAGACACAGTACCCCACCTCCACCAAGTAGAGAGGAAAGACAAAAAAGCTATAAATCAAACCAAAACAAGCAAACAGAAAACTTTACGGGATAAAATTGGCTGGAAAAACCAAATAATAGTGGTAGAAACACTAACAAAAATGAAGTTCTGATTATTGAAATAGGCAGCAATGGGAAATTATAATTAAACTAGAAAAATTGAGAAAGAAAAAGGATCTGTATGGAAAAGGTTGAACTTAAAAAACAAAACAACAATCTAGAACGTCAAAATAAACAAAAAAAAAAAACCAAACCAGAAAAAAAACCAAACAAACAAACAAACAAAAAAAACACACACGCAACCAAAAACAAAGCAGTATGTATATGGAATTGAATATTGTCTGGGCAACACGTGGTCTTCTGGGGTATGAGATGTTAATCACAGTTCTGATACGACTGGAGGCTGCTAGTTTCTCGAACCCCAGCAGGTAGACACCCTAAATCTCTCTTCAGCCCACTTAAAAGGCACTTTGAACTTGTTCACTTACTGAGCAGAAGCTTTCTCAGGGAAGTGCTTGTTGCTGGAATCACTGCTGAAGTGGCTATCCACTTACCCTGTGTGTCAAAACTGGTCTCCCTCTGCCCCCGAGGGTTAGGGCTGCAAGGCGGCTCAGACCCCGCCCTTAGGCTACTTGGTCGCTGGGTTACCAGCTCCCACCCAATTCCAGCTCTGCGACCCTGAGGGCGGAGCTTGCCAGGGCAGATCGCTCACAATGTCTGCCTGTGACCCAGAGCCAAACTCTATTAGCTCCGTCTGGCTCAGCGGCTCAGACTGGGGCCCTAGACAAAGGCCAGAGTTCTCCGCACTCCCGCTCAGGCTCTCCCCAAGGTAGTTCAGCTGAGTGCCAAGTCCAAAGACACCAAAACAGTTCACAGGTAAGGCCTTTCTGGTTTGCAGTCTCGCTGCTACTGAACTTACAGTTGCGGGCGGGTTTAGGCGGATTGAACACACGCGACCACTTGCCGGTTTCCACTGTTTTAGTCCTCCTCTTGGGGTCCAGAAGTCTCTCGCTGACTCCCTGTATCCTCTCAGGGGTGATGATAGGCAGATCCCACCAGCCAGAGATGCCTGGAGTCCTATATCCCCAGACTCACGGTGCCCAGATGCAAGGAAGCTGTTACTCGGCTGCCATCTTGCTCCACCCCGAAACATGTAATAGTTTCCTAAAAGTAAAGTCCTTCTAATTCTGGCATTTGGCAAGTGTGACAAGACTCTAGTTTGTTCCTGCCAGATCCCTGACTCACAGGGAAGTTGGCCAAGAGCCAGAACTCCAACCACATTTCCCTTCCTCCCCTTGCTGGGGTGGTGAAGGGAGGAGACTACTTAATACTTGGAAGATAATCAGCTCATTCATCATGCTAATATATGATGGGTAATGAGGGTCACCAGGTATGTGACAAAATGAGCAGCCGGAAAAGAGACAAACACACAAAGTTATTTCGGAAATTATACTTAGTGAAATAAGCCAGACACAGGACAGTGCATGATTCCACCCATCTGAGGTCAAACTCTGAGAAACAGGAAGCGTAACAGAGGCCACCAGAGCAGAAGGGAGGAGGGAAGGGAGAGCCATCACTTCACAGGTTCAGAACTCCTGATGGAGACAATAGAAAAGTTCCAGGTGGTGATGGCTACACAAAATTCTAAGTGTATTTAATGTCACTGACTTGTATACCTATGAATGATTAAAATAATAAATATTGTATCTATTTTATTCCATTAATAAAAGAGAGAAAATTTACTGTGGAGATTCAACAAATGGTGACAACTGTATATCCACACACACAGAATGAAGTCAGATCTCACCTCACACCATATATAAAAATGAACTTAAAATGGGCCGCAAATGTAAGACCTAAAAACTATAAAGTGCTCGGGAAAAACACAGGCATAAACCCTCACGGCCTCGGATTAGGCAAAAATTTCTTAGATGAGACACCAAAACACAAGCAACCCTCCGCCCACCCCCAAATAGGTAAATTAGGTCTCATCAAAATTAAACACTCCAGTACTTCAAATGACACCATCAAGAAACTACCAAATGGCTGGGCATGGTGGCTCACACCTGTAATCCCAGCATTCAGGGAGGCTGAGGCGGGTGGATTGCTTGAGCTCAGGAGTTCCACACCAGCCTGAGTAACAGTGAGACCACTTGATCTCTTAAAAAAAAAAAAAAATAGCCAGGCATTGTAGCAGGTGACTGTAGTCCCAGCTACTCAGGAGGATCACTTGAGCCCAAGAATTTGAGGTTGCTGTGAGCTATGACAACACTGCACTGTACCCAGGGCAACTAAGTGAGATTCTGTCTTTAAAAAAAAAAGACGAAGAAAAAGAAAAAGAAATCACCAAATGGGAGAAAATATGTGCGATCATAGAAGGGTCTAGAACATATAAAGAACTCTTACAATTCAATAATAAAGAGACAAATCAATTAAAAATGGCCACAGTATTTAAACAGATTATTTCTCCAGAGAAGATATACACATAGACAAATAGCCAACAAACACATAAAAATGTTCTTAATTTTAGTAACTAGGGAAATGCAAATCAAAACCACATTAAAGTACCACTTGATACCCCCACATATAAAATATAATAAAATTTTTAATTAAAAATATAATTTATGAAATATAATTATAGCCAAAAATAAAGAAATAGAAAACATTTGAGAAAAAGTAAGAGACTTAGTGGATAAGAGGGCTTGGGGCCTTGGGACACAGGGTACCAGTCTTCCCAGAGAGTCTGTGCTCACAGTGACCTGCGGTGAGCATCTGGTTGCTCTCTGGGGGGCTGGTGCGTGAATAGCAGAAGCCATACACAGGTGCTGCATGCCTAGATGAGGGAGCCTAAAGAAAGCTGGGGACAGCTCTGCCTGTGTGCATGCCCCTGGTGGGCGGTACTCTGCGTGCACCCTCACACACCCTTGCTGGAGTAATTCTGTATTTACTCCACTGGAAGAGGACCCCTGGAAGCTTGTGCCCAGCTTTCTAAGAATATGTTCCTCATCCCTTTTCCCTCTGCTGATTTTTTTTCCTGTATACTTTCACTGTAATAAATCCTAAGTATAAAAGCTTCTGAATCCCATGAGTCATCTGGTGGACTGCTAAGGCTGAGGGTGGTCATGGGGACCCTGGCACGCCCTCCTTCAGGGGCAGGACTTATTCCATCTGCAGGAATTGTCTGGACTTTAATACCCCACATTACTTTCCAAACATTTGGCAGTGACCAATCCCCACAGACTGGGCAATCGTGACCAAGTGGCTGACGACACTGGCATTTGCAGCAGAGGGCTCCACACCTGAGGACATGTCTGGTGCCTCACCCCGCCCCAGTAACAGACATGCAGGTCTTTCTTGCTGCTGAAAGTAGCTGAGGAAGTAGCCAGGGAACGTCATGATGTTGAATATGGCCACAACCAAGCTGCGGAGGGGTGGGGCACGTCAGCTCCCAGAAATTTTCTGCTGCAAACCCTCCTACGGCCTACCTCTCAGAAACCGCACACAGCACTGCACAGACGCCACCTGCCAGGTGCTGAGAAGAGAGCTCCAGGCCTCCCTGGACCAGAGTGTGTCCTCAGGGGACGGGGCTCCACCTGGGAGGAACCCCACAGACAACTTAGTAGAAACATCAGAAAACAATTTTAATATTAAAAATACCTATGGGGTGGAATCTCTTTAAAATCCACTCCCACTTTTGGACACCCTGATAGTGTTCTTGATCAGGAGAGAGATCCCTGAAATGGACGCCAGTTGCCGATTACAATGATGCACAGCCTTCCCCGTGTGTCACAAGTGAAACAACTGTTTAAATTGTTGATTTTGTGAGCCATGTGCCTGTTAAACGCTTTGATGTTCTTTGGCTCCTGCCCCATGCCTCAAATCTTTGACCTATTAATTTATTTTCTAAGAAAAGGCTTTGAGTTTTCATCATTCAAGAGAAGTGACATGAAATACTATTTAAATGATACATGGTAGTCTTAAAATAGCTCAGAGTCACAGCACTGGGGAATGTGCAGTTAGAGGCACATTTTACCATTTCTTCAAGTAAAACTGCATCTTTCAAATCTGTATGGATTGTACACTTGCATTACATTGGCCCGAGTGATGACTGAGATAAAGACCACATCACCCCTTCTAGGAGCGAAAAGCCCGTGAGAAATTTCCATCACATTTTAACCCAAGGATTTTGTTTCTGAGAAAACCTTTGCTAGTCTCTCAAACAGCTTCTCATCTATAAACCACTCAGAGTAATTTCATGTCCCAGCAAAAGAGTAAAAGAAACAGAACCTAAAGAAGCCGTTGCTTCTCCCTTTCTTTCATTAAAACAGCATTTACCGGTGTGTGTGCACGAGAATTTGTATTTTTTTAAATAAAAGAAGCACTTCAATGTGTAAACGCATCTTTCATAAGTGCTGCTGCCATTCTTACAAATGCAAGCTGCCTGCTTGGAACCCCAGGCACACACCCAGGGTCGTTCCCTTTCTCCTCAGGCAGTTTCCACAATCCACAACATCTTCATTGTAACAGTCCTGCTTATGGGTATCATTTAGTACTTGAGGGTCTGCTCAAGTCAGTATCAATCTTGCTGATCCTACAAACACTTATTTGGTGGACACAACACAGTCTGAATCCATAGCTAGTAGGTGTAAAAATTTAAAGACTATTCCTTCCTCCAACACATTGCCAGGTGCTGAGAACAACTCTGCCAGTCACTCAGCCCTGACAGGAAGACAAAGCACGGGGGATGTCACGCACAGATCTTTCAGAGATCCCACTGCCTTCAGTAACAGGGCCACCTCCCCTGTCCTCCTGATGCCCACACGTCAGAGACACTCGACGCCATTCTGAAGATGAAAGCGTTCAAGTGAAGACTCTTTGTTGGACACACCTGACTCCTACTCTCTCAGTAACAAGCAAATCTTAACTAATCAGAAGAAGTAGAAGCCTTTCCCCAAGAAGGAACAACAAAAACCCATTCAGAATAAAAATTTCCTCTTCAATTAAGCTTTAAATGTCCTTGGATGAGTCCAAATGAAGAAATACAGTGTCTCCTTACCTGATTGGAAAACCTCATGCTCACGTTCCGCTGACTCTGCAGGGGGACATAGCGCTGGCCAGGGTCAATGTCCTTAGGACTGATTAGTTCATCAGCTGAAAAAAACAAGGGGAAGCGACATTACCAAAAATGCATTTGCATAAATAACACTATAAACAACTAGACCTAAGAGACATACATAAAACACTACATAGAGAACACAAGAGCATAAAAAATACATTTTTCTTAATGTACATGGAACATCATCTAGGTCACAGGGGTCCTCAAACTTTTTAAACAGGGGGCCAGTTCACTGTCCCTCAGACCGTTGGAGGGCTGGACTCTGGTTTAAAAAAAAAAAAACAACTATGAACCAATTCCTATGCACACTGCACGTATCTTATTTTGAAGTAAAAAAACAAAACGGGAACAAATACAATCACACCACCTCATGTGGCCTGCGGGTCGTAGTTTGAGGACCCCTGCGACATACCAGATACTAGGCCATAAAATAAACCACAATAAATATAAAAGTATACAAAAAGTATATTATCTGACCACAATGGAATGAACTTATAATAACAGTAAGGCTGGGTGCAGTGGCCCATGGCTGTAACCCTAGCACTCTGGGAGGCCTAGGCAGGAGGAGAGCCTAAGATCAACAGTTCGAGAGCAGCCTGAGCAAGAGCAAGAGCAAGACCCAAGTCTAAAAATAGCCCAGAAATAAATCAGTGCATTTACAGTCAACTCTTTTTCAACTAAAGTGCCAGGAACATATATTGGGGAAAGTATGTCTCTTAAATTAAATGAAATTAATGAAATTAGATCCCTGCCTCTTACCCTATAAAAAAATCAAATCAAAATGGATTAAAGACTTAAATATACCCAGAGGTGTGAAACTACTATAATAAAACACCGGGGAAACCCTCTACAGGAGTCCTCAAACTACGGCCTGCGGGCCACATGAGGCGGTGTGATTGTATTTGTTCCCGTTTTGTTTTTTTACTTCAAAGTAAGATATGTGCAGTGTGCATAGGAATTGGTTCATAGTTTTTTTTTTAAACTATAGTCTGGCCCTCCAATGGTCTGAGGGACAGTGAACTGGGCCCCTGTTTAAAAAGTTTGAGGACCCCTGCTAGGACATTGGTTTGGGCAACATTTTCTTGAGTAAGACCTCAAAAGCACAAAGAAAGCAAAAATGGACACATGGGATTACATCACACTAAAATGCTTTTGTCCAGCAAAGGAAACAATCAGCACAGCCCACAGAATGGGAGAAAATATTTGTAAACTAGCTATATGACAAGGGATTAATTACCAACTCAATAGCAAAACCCTCAAATAATCTGATTTAAAAATGGGCAAAAGATCTTCATAGATATTTCTCAAAAGAGGACACACAAGCACATGAAAAATGCTAAACATTAGTCAGCCGAGAAATACGATCTAAAACTACAATGAGATTACCACTTCGCCTCACTTAAAATGGCTTTAATTCAAAAGATAGGCAACAATGAACGTTAGTGAGGATGTGGAGAAAGGGAAACCTTCATAAACTGTTGGTAGAAATGTAAAATAGTAGAGCCACTATGGAGGGCAGTATGGAAGTTCCTTGAAAAACTAAAGTAGAACTGCCATATGAGCCTGCACTCTCACTGCTGGGTGTGTGTCCAAAGCAAAGGGAAACAGTGTGGCATTCCCATGTTTACTGGAGCTCTCTATTCACACAGCCTAGACATGGGATAAACCTAAGTGTCCATCAGTGGATGAGGGGGATAAAGAAACTATGTAAACAACAAAACCCCTCAGCTGTAAAAAAGAATGAAGTCGTGTCTCTGCAGCACCACGTGTGGACTAAAGGCCATCATCTTAAGTGAAACAAGCCAGGCAGAGAAAAGTCCACCGCCGCATGTTCACTCATACACGGACCTATAAATTACATATGCTTTGATGTAGAGCCTGGAAAGATGGACAGTGTAGACTTGGAATCTCTCACACACGGGCCTATAAATTACATACACTTTGACGTAGAGCCTGGAAAGATGGACAGTGTAGACTTGGAAGGAGGGGGTGAGAGGGGAGTGGGCGGTGAGCTTAGTTAATGGGTGCACTGTACGTTACTCAGGCCACCCTCAGGGCCCTGACTTGATCACTATGCAAAACATGCATGAAACAAAACTGTACATGTGCTCCATAAATCTGTACAAAAATAATTTTTAAAAAACCAAAGCAGGGAGTCAAGAGTAAATTTCTCAGAGCTTTAGGAATATACGTTATATCTATTCTGGGGTATCTTTTAGGGTCATCTGCAATGTGATTCAACAGAATCACCAAAGGATTTTTTAGTAACTGGTGGAGAACCTGCTCAATAATAATTAAAGTAACACAAATAGCAGAACAACAGGAAAGTGAAGGAGGAGGAGCTACCCCATAGCCTGCCACAGCCACACGGCTCTGCAGCAGCGATTCAGAGGGTTCATGAGGCTCCTGGGCTGTCTGAGCATTTCACACTCTGAACTTGCTCACGAGGCTCCTGCCTCGTTTGATCATTTCACACATTAAACCACTAATCCTCACACAGATCTTATCATTTACTGATGACAAAACAGGGGCACTAAGAATTTAAGCAACTTGCTCATGGCTAATATGTGACAGAAGAGAGACAGTCTATTTCCAGAGTCAGAGCTCCTTTTAAGAACATGACCATTCTATACAGCTCAGGTGGAAAAGATACCAGGAGATGAAAACAATAAAAAAAAAATTGAGGGGCAGCACCTGCAGCTCAGCAGCAGGGCGCTGGCCATATACACTGAGGCTGGCACATTTGAACCCAACTCAGGCCTGCTAAACAACAATGACAACTCCAACAAAAAAATAGCTGGTTGTTGTGGCAGGCACCAGTAGTCCCAGCTACTTGGGAGGCTGAGGCAAGAGAATCGCTTAAGCCCAAGAGTTGGAGGTTGCTGTGAGCTGTGATGCCACAGCACTCTGCTGAGGGCAACATAGTGAGACTCTGTCCCCAAAAAAAAAGAAAAGAAAAAATTTACACCTTGACACACAACATTTTTCCTAACCAAATTAAGTTGCACAATACAAATGTTTTATCTCTCAGAAAAAATTATACTTTTGCAAAATCTAAAACACACCAATATAACCAGATGTTTACATATAACTTCACTGATTTTCTAAATACGTAGCAAATTATTTTCTATCTTTTGAATGATCACCGAGATGTGAAATATTTTCCAAACCCAACAGCACTTCTCATAATTAATGTTTCACTGTCATTCTATAGAAAAGAAATTCTATCTTTATTACAATATTTTATTATTTATAAATGGGACAAATAATTTAAGAAATCTTACATCCTTGGAAGGCATAAATGCTAACCTATTAAAATTAATATGAATTGAATGGTGAACCAAATCTTTTCAAAGCCTGTCTCTCTGTATTTCCTGTATCTGTCTTCGTGTTCTGCTTTACACCATGTGTTGGATGCCTCTCATTCATGGCTATACTCCAGTACCCAGAACAGCAGCTGGCGTGACCATAGGAAGTCAACAGATTTACTCAACAAAAGAATAAATTGGTCGGTTAACAAATATGGAAACATTTACTATCATAATCATTAATTTTCACATGGTAAAAGTGACAAATATCCCTAAAAGGTCAAATTAATAGGTACACTCATTTTCTCCCTGCATTGACTTTTATCAGGCAGGAGGTCCTCCTGCCACCACCTCTGGGTTTCTTGGTGAAGAGTGACTAGCCTGAAAGAACTTACACAGAATAAACTACAGGATATTTAAAATTAAAATAGAAAACAATAAAAGAACATTAAGTTTCTACATTTACAGTGTAACACTGAACCTTAAATATAGTCAAGTATTTCTGTAATTAAGGATAGCTGCCTTTAAGTCTTTAGAAAACAGTGATTATGTAAATTCACTAACATTTGCAAATTTTATGCACAGAAAGGTTTGTTAAATATGTGTTGGGTTTACCTCTAATGATAATGGTTGGGGTAAAAAGAAATATTCACCAAAAGTTTTGTTTCTTTAATAACAATTTAAAAGAAATTTATCAGAGTAAGTAATTATTTTTATTGTGACACCAAAATTACACAGGACACCCTGAGACAGGCTCAGCACATAATTTACAGGGTAAAATTCTGTACCTCACGGCTTGATTCTCAGCTGCAACAACACACCTAAGGAACACATGTGTTATGAAATAAGCTATTCAGAGGAAAAAACGTAGATCTTCAACCTCATATATATCAAAAAACCCAATTTTTAAAAAAATTTTTGGAGACAGAGTCTCACTCTGTCACCCTGGATAGAGTGCCATGGCATCACAGCTCAGAGTAACCTCAAACTCCCAGGCTCAAGTGATTCTCTTGCCTCAGCTTCTCCAGAAAGCTGGGACTATAGGCACCTGCCACAACGACTAGCTAGTTTTTCAATTTTTATTTTTTATTTTTAGTAGAAATGTGGTCTTGCTCTTGCTCAGGCTGGTCTTGAACTCCTGAGCTCAAGCCATCTACCCACCTTGGCCTCTCAGAGTGGTGTGAGCCAAGCCTCCGCATTTTTATATATCATTTTTTTAGTCAATTGATTAATAAGGATGGACTTTTGAAGATTAGAATGTCAAATTACACAGCATAAATTAAGTAGGAAAACACTGATAGATCTGAGTGCATAAAGATTTTAAATTTCATTCATCAAAAAATCAGTATAGGTTAGGCCTGGTGGCTAATGCCAGGAATCCAGCACTTTGGGAGGCCAAGACAGGAGGATCACTTGAGCCCAAGAGTTGAGACCATCCTGGCCAACATAACAACACCTCATCTCTTTTTAAAAAAAAAAAAATTAGCTGGCTGTGGTGGTGCACACCCGTGTAGTCCCAGCTACTGTGTGTGGGGGCACAGGCAGAGGTAGAAGGATCACTGGAGCCCAGGAGTTCAAGGCTGCAGTGACCATGATTGTGCCACTGCACTTCAACCTGGATGACAAACAGAGCAAGATCTTGTCTCTAAAACAAAAGAACACACACACACACACACACACCCCTCCGCATAAACAACATTTAGAAGCAAAAAACATAAAAACAAGGTTAAAAGTAAATGGGAAAATTCACAAAGATAATAACTTAGAAATGTTTTTTAATAGTGAGCATATAAATAAAAACAAGATATAACTTAACATTTTACTAAGTTAGCAAAGTTTTTTTTTTTTTTGGTGAGACAGAGTCTCACTCAAGTCCTCTTGGGTAGAGTGCTGTGGCATCACAGCTCACAGCAACCTTAAACTCCTAGGCTCAAGCGATCCTCCTGCCTCAGCCTCCTGAGTAGCTGGGACTACAGGTGCCCACCACAACGCCTGTTAGTTGTTCTATTTTTAGTAGAGAAAGAGTCTCGCTCTTGCTCAGTCTGCTCTTAAACTCCTGAGCTGAAGCAATCCACCCATCTTGGCCCCAATTTTTTTTTTTTTTTAAATGAGCATATTTAGTGCTACAGAAGTTACAGGTGACATAGCACCCAGAAGCCTCCAGAATAAATCAATAAAGTCAGGAGCTGTGTAACCCTTGGTGAGTTGCTACATTCTTCTTTCCTCGCCTATGCCATGTAGTACACATCTTACTGAAATGTTAGGATTACTTAGGACAGTATTTGTAAAGGGTGAAGAACACGTAGTATTTGTCTAAGGCAGGTATGTACACTATTACTAATATTTCTGAGAAACAGTGTGAGAATATGCATGAAAGCCTTCTCAGACTCCAGGCATCCCTGCCTTCATACTTAATTCCATAAATATATTAGGAATTGGGATCATAATTTTTATGCAAATTTTGTAGCCCTAGTAGCAATTCAATGAAAACATTTTAGTTTTAAGAAACCCAGTTATTGGCTGTGTGCGGTAGCTCAAGCCTGGAATCCTAATGCTCCGGGAGGCCAAGGTGGGGTAGACTGCTTGAGCTCAGGGGTTCCACACCAGCCTGAGCAAGAGCAAGAACCCCATCTCTACAAAAAAATAGAAAAACTAGCCAGGGATTGTGGCACATGGCTGTAGTCCCAGCTACTCAAAAGGCTGAGGCAAGAGAATTGCTCAAGCCCAAGAGTTTGAGGTTGCTGTGAGCTGTGATGCCCATAGCACTCTACCCAAGGCGTTAGAGGGAGACTGTCAAGAAAGAAAGAGAGAAAGACAGAGAGAGAGAAAGGAAGTCAGCCAGAATAAGCTAAAGAAAGACAATCTCCCCAGGTAAAGCCTTTGCAGTAATACTGTACGTGCTCTCAAGACGTTTATAATGCCTGCCGTAAGAAATCCCACTTTAGGTGACTAGCGATCACATACACACCATGAGAAAGATAATGAAAGTTCTCAGAAATCATTATCTTTCTGCTAGAAGTTCCCTGAAGGGTAAAAGCAGGCAAATCTAGCAACAACCATGTGGAAATATATCTGTATACTCTTATCTATTCATTTTATCTTTAACTGATCAGTAACAAAACCATGTGCCATACAGCGCAGAGAGTCAACTGCATTTGAAGTCAACAGATCAATGAAAATCAAGCCTTTCAATTCTCATGTCCTCACTCTCACTAGGAGCAGTGGATCAGTGGCTTTACCTTGAAATGCATCAGATTTCTAGGCTTCATCAGTGGCTTTCATATTTGAGATCAACTGGGCAAGAAATGCCATGAATGAAATAAAATGCAAATGGACTTGTCTTAGTTACAAAAGCTGGAATTAGGAGATAGCATGTCAGAATAATTAGGCTACTCTCAAGAGAGAAATATTTCCAAAAACTCTTGCTATAGAAGCACCAGACGTCACAGTGACTACCAAAGAGAGGCCACCACAAACAGAAGTTGAATTAACCAGTAGGTGAACGGTTAAGTAACACCTGGGGAAGCGTTTTCTTCCTGTGATGAATTTGTGGCTGTGGGGCTGCCAAGCATGTGAGTCCTGGACAGGACTGGGAGGTCCACTCACAGACACTGTCTCCTCCAGGCAGCTGACACGGGGAGGCAGGGAAGGGAGACAGAGAGTATTTAACAGAAGAACCACGTAAGTGCATTTCTTATACAGTAAAGGCCTTACGTGTGTTTCCTTACGAGGTTGTAAGTGGCAGAACTTGTATTCAACCCTGAGCTGTCTGACTCCTAAGCTCGTGATCCAGAAACTCTTGACCTTTCCATTATAGTATGTGAAAAACAAAAAGAAAGAAGGAAAAAAAAGGAAAAGAAGCTAGAGGAGAAACTGGAGGAAAAAGATCATACTGTCAGAGAAATAATCTACTGCACATCGTTACAATATTTTAGGATTTTGTGTGCATTGAAGAGAAAGTTTTAGTTAATTAAAATTGTTCAATAATTCAAGCTTAATCACAGATCATGTCTTGTTTTAACCCTTGATGTTTTATTAATGTTTTCAAAACATCTATCCTAAAAAAATGTGTCTACTCACTGCCATAAATTATACAGCATGTACACGTCTACCCTGTAATAGCCTGGGATCACACAACAGGGCCTGAATGAAGATGGTCACTGGGACTGTCTGATGTACAGGATCAGAAAACTTCAGTCAGATTTTTTAAAGCTAAATGCATGATATGGTTCTCTTTTTAAAACATACTGAATAAGAACATTTATTATAGTTAAGTAGTAGCTTTGGGAACATTTTAAAGTTGTACTTAACTTTCCATTATATTTTTTAGTTTTCTGAATCTCAAAAAGTTTCAATCCAAAAAAAGGATTTCTGAGTACAATCATTACCTTTCTGCAGGTTTCCATGTGACTGTAGTGACCTAAGGTGGGATTTCTGTGCAGCAAAAGATCATAATATTCAGGAGTCTTTTTATGTGATCAATATAATCATGTGCTATATAATCATGTACCATATTTTTACTGTGCCTTTTCTGTGGTTAGATATGTTATATACACAAACACGACTGTGTCACAGTAGCCTGCAGCCTTCAGTACAGTATCAGCCTGTACAGGTTTGGAGCCCAGGAGCAACAGGCTATATTACAGACAGTCTAGGTGTGCGGTAGCTTACACAATCTCCTAACAACACATTTTTCAGAATGTATCCTTGTCATTAAAGCAACGCATGACCGACTCTTAAGGTTATTTATTTTTATTTTTTAGAGACAGAGTTTACCACTCTGCTCTTGCTAGAGTCACAGCTCTAGCAAACTCAAATTCTTGGGCTTGAGCAATCCTCCTGCCTCAGCCTCCTGAGTAGCTGGGACTTCAGGAGCCCATCAGAACGCCCAGCTACTTTTGGAGACTGGGTCTTGCTCAGAGTATATTGCTCAGGCTGGTCTTGAACTTCTGAGTTCAGGCAATCCACCCACCTTGGCCACCCAGAGTGCTAGAATTATAGGCATGAGCCACAATGCCTGCCCCGAGGTTATTTTATTTAACAGTAGAATCGTAGATTTATATGGCATTCTGCTTTCTTCAGACTGATTTCACATGCTAAACTTTTGAATATGAATAACAATTAAAGGTATAACTAATGATCTTTTTATTCTAAGAAGTCAAATACTATATCTTAATACATATTATGTGGTTTAAAATATGCATGTTTATAATTTATTTATCTATTACATACCAAAAAAATGATTTTCTAAAAACCTAAATTTTTTTTTTTAGGAAACATTGTAACTAATGAACTATTTTCTAAGAACATGGTAGGAAGTTCAGGCCCTGGCTCAAGAAACGGCATATTGTGCCCTTTTTCTCTAACGGTGGAATAGAAGTCATATAGTTTTGGTGTATAATTATTCACTTAGGCACACACAAAGCAAAAATATTCTTATTGGATATAAATGGGACACGAGCTGGCTTGAATTCAAAGTGAAAGTCATATTATAGACTCTTTTAAAAGATTCACTGTTTTATTTTTTTCATGTAAAATAGTAACTCTAGTTAACTGCCCACAAAATGTTGTCTAGCAGATATTCAACTGAGGATCCTTTAATGAATAAATAAAAAATTTTTAGTAAGTGTGGTAGAGGAGAAACTGGAGGAAATTATAATGAATATGCCTAGAAATGTGACAGTTCTTGGGGCTACTTTACAATAGTTAAGAGCCACTAAATGATTCAATCTTTTGAGATCTTTCTCATCTTATCCAGTGAGTTGTTAAGCAGAAGACACATAGTGCTAAGGAATATGTGACCTCTCTCTTGTCCAGCTGGAGACATGGGTGTGGCTTCTGGTATGCAATGGGCCTGTTCAGAAGGTCAGCAGGGAAAAGCGAAACTGACTCTTTCTTACAAGGCAGCTCTGCTCTGTTTGTTCTCTTTGGTTATGAAACAGAAAAGGAGGTATGACCTTTACTATTTCTGCTGACTGGTCGTAACTTGAGAAAATGCTGTCTGCCTAAGACCTGTCTATATTCATCAAAGATAGAGTGGGCAGTTCCATACTTTTTGACTGACTCGTACTGTTAACAATCTTTTTCTTTTTTTTTAGGTTCAATTTGCTTATGTAAAGTGTAGTGAATTCTGCACCCCCAATTCATTAGACATGTCAATTTTATCTAAGAGGCTCTGCTCAAACAACACTCTTTCTAGTTGTATCAAACCCAGGCTGGACACACAGCAAAATGCAAGAAAAAGGTTTAGACTTCAAATTCCAGATCCAAGGTGCCAGCATTCAGCCTCAGAATCACAGAAAAATTTCATCAGGCTCATTTATAACTTCCAAATGTAATATATAGAAACCTATGATTCTACTGTTAAAATTCTTATCTTTACACTGGTTAAGTATCCTTCTACTAATATGTTTTATTTAGCTATATCAACAGATGAAAATAATACTCTAAGCAAAGATAATCCTGATCTGGGTTTGGTACAACTGGAAAGAGTATTCTCTGAGCAAAGCCTTTAGATAAAATTGACAAGGCTAATAAATCAGGAGTGCAGAATTAACTACACTCTACATGAGTAAATTAAGATTTAAAAAAAGAAAAAAGATTGCTAACAGTACGAGTCAGTCAGAAAGCCCTGGGCCGTCCAAAGTGTCTGTGTTGAATACAGGTCTTGAATGGAGATAAACTTGGCTACATCTACTTCACATATATTTTTTTCCTCCTTTGGAAAAATCTAAAAGCAAAGCCTATATGAATAATATCAACTGCTTATCAAAAATATGTCACTTTAAAGGAAGAAAATCTTTCTACATGTTTTTAAATTAACATTGGTATATTTAGACATCCAGAAAATATAGTTAGGAAAGGAGAAAATCAAAAACAGCATTAACTTAATTTTTGCTTCTTTGGTTAGCTCTCTCTGCTCTTATATATCGTTTACGTAAAGCTTGATTTGGAAAGCTGGCCTTTGAAATATTCTTCCCTAATGGAATGTGAAAAAAAAAGAAACCGAGATGATTGCTCTTACAACACAAACAAATGCATCAGCATCTATGCCATCAGGCTAGGGATGACAAAGACAGCAGGAGTGCTCCACACAGTGAGCGTTTTTCTCTTAGTTGCAGGTGCAATGTTTACAATTAGCCATTTTTATCATCTGTTTCTTACAAAGGAATTCAGACTCTAAAATGATACCTTTTTGATGGAAATGCTAATGTTTGGAATTTTAGCAAGGATTGGCACAGGAAGATGCATAATGGTTTACAAAATGTTTTTTTGTGTTTATTAAATTTTCCTTCATTTCAATATGCCCAAGAGTACCTCCGGCTGAATTTGTAGGAGAAAATGAAAAATAATTCTTCAAAAAATTATACATAATATGTCTATGAAGCCTCCAACTAACTGAGAAAATTGACAATATGTATTTAGTGGGAAGAGGACTTTGAGATGAGCAATTCCTTTTGGCAAGTGATTTACCAAAGCAATGACCAAACATGACTGTTTTAGTCAATCAGAAAGTTTCTATAACCTTCTGCTAGAAACCTATCTAGTAAGCTGAATGCAGCCCCCTAAATGATCATAATGGTACCCACGTCTGTTCCACTTTTTTTTCATAAATTGTCCACTATTATTCAGTGAAATAGATATATTAAGACTCCTTTACGTACTAAGAAATTCCCTGAAGGCCTCTTTAACCGCATGAGACACCACCCAAATCCAAGAAAAATGCCAGCAAAGAGATTTATCTCTAACATCTTGATAACAGGGGGAACAATGCTCCCAACCTTCTCTACTTACCTAGGAGTTTTGCGATGATATAAAGGGCTTGTCCCCAAAGAAACAGTTTTCCATCACGGCCACAGTTGCTAGGAAATCTCTTTTGACTACCTGGGTTTTTTTTTTCATATTCTACAAAATCAGCTGGCACATAATAGTACTTTGGTACGACAGGATAGCCTACGGAATTTAAAAATAAGTATTTAAAATATAACAAATCAGTGTTCTCTTCCAACTTTCCCTTCAAGTAACTGTAATGATTAGGAGGCAGGGAGAAATATTGCACAGATTTGATAGCTATAGAAAGTTGGGATTCTTATTCCTTCCAGATACTGCCAGGGAAAAACATGGAGAAACACTTAACTTTAAAACACTAATTCAACAGCATTTTGCTATATTTCAGCTAACAGTGTGTATATAATCTCCTTTAACAACATTTAATTTTTAACACCTTTAAATGAATCAACAAATACACAGTAGGCAAATCTTTAGAGCCATAGAGGAAGCTATTTTTAACAGGATTAGTCTGTAGAAGCTCACAAATGAGATACTGTATGATCTTTTTTTTTTTTTTTGCAGTGTTTGGCCAGGGCTGGGCTTGAACCCACCACCTCCGGCATATGGGGCCGGCGCCCTACTCCTTTGAGCCACAGGCGCCTCCCAGAGATACTGTATGATCTTAAATGAAGAATTATAACCCTGAGCCATTGCTTAGAGCAAAGAATTCCCATTTAACCATTAGCCCATTTTATACTACTCACTATCACTAAAGAGAGAAAGCCATCTTCCCCTGAGACAACCTGTTTTTATTTTTATTTATTTATTTTTTGTAGAGACAGAGTCTCACTTTATGGCCCTCGGTAGAGTGCCGTGGCCTCACACAGCTCACAGCAACCTCCAGCTCTTGGGCTTACGCGATTCTCTTGCCTCAGCCTCCCGAATAGCTGGGACTACAGGCGCCCGCCACAACGCCCGGCTATTTTTTGGTTGCAGTTTGGCCGGGGCCGGGTTTGAACCCGCCACCCTCGGTATATGGGGCCGGCGCCTTACCGACTGAGCTACAGGCGCCGCTCGACAACCTGTTTTTACAAATATTTATTGTAAAGCCTAAAATTATTCTTTATAGAGTAGCATCTTTATAGATGATATAAAGGGTGAAATAATCAACATTCTAAGTAGGGCACTGCAGAAGACATTTTGCAATATTTGTCCACAATAAACTTAATTTTCCTAATAAAAATGCACAGATTTTGCTAAAATTTTGCTTCTTAATGTATCAACTATTAGTGATATTTGTGCCTAAAGCCAGTAAAATGTTCTATGAAATACAGGGAATACTTTCAAAAATCGCTCTCTGAACATGGTAAGCCTGCAGTAAGGTATATTAAGCTACCACCTCATACATCAGTAGTCCACCACCAAATGCTAAAAATCTGATTCAATGGCTTGCAAATATTATATGCATTACAATATTTTTTACATTATTTCTCACATTAGGCAGTAATTATTTGTAGCGTAAAGACAAAAATAACTTTTTTTTTTTGCCAGAAGAAAAAAGCAGCTTAATTTTCAGATTCCAGAAAAATAACTGCTTTTAAACATTAATATCTATTTGAAATTCAATGTTTATTCATAGGGTAAGCACACCATGAGCTTCGGGCCTGTGCTGAGACTTCAGTCTGGGCATTGTATCTATGCGGTCTCATGCTCTCTCTTTTCTTAACAGTGCACCATAACTTTTAACTTCCATAAAAATATGTTTTCAAAGTTGTTCACTCATGAGAATATATTCATATTCTATTAATACTTTCAAACCCCAAAGATACTTAGAATGTCTCCTTCAGAATTCTTTGCCGGTTAGTTTTCTAGTAATAAAGAAGAGCCAGTTATGTTTCTTTTATGGTCCCTGCTGGTGTTTAATTGAAACCAATATACTCTTACTTATACGATGGGGCCTTTGAGCATTTATAAAATATTAAATCCACCCTTAAATAATGACATTTTAGCATTGTGGCATACATTTAAAGCACAACGCTAAGTGCTCAAGAAACAACTCCAAAGAGGAGGCCAAAATGTTCTCGACCATGCAGGTGCTTTTAGATAAGGCGGACCTGTCCAGGGAGCCTCTGCAGGGGCAGCATTCACCTGACTATAGCATTTCCAGTGACCTGAATAAAAAATCATTGCTTTATATTACTGTCACACTATACAGAGCAAACACATTACATAATAGAGGAAGAAACTTTGCCTAACTCACCAGATACTTCAGAATTATCAGAGCTACGACCACCTAAATTCATCTACATCCTTGCCTTATCTAATGAACTTCTTTTATAAAAACAGATTTACTATAACAATTAATAGAGGTTATTCTTTCTAATTTCATTTGAGGCCTGATTCAGTTTTTCAATTTAATATAAATTGTATTTATAAAGAACTCATATATTTCAAAATAACATTAAGAAAATGTTGGTAGGAAGAATTTCTTGAAAAAAAACAAGTATACCTTCTGTGGTCTGATGCAGCACTGGAGTCAGAAGATCCTGATATTCCTTTACTTGTTTGGGGTTGCCTCTAAAAACGCCTAAAACGCAAAGTCCAATAACGCAAAATCCAATGGCAGCTGAGCAAAACAAGCATCTCGAAAACTTTATCCCAGTTATAATTATTTTGGTAATTTTTACGTAAATGATAATAAAAATTGAAAGAAGTAATACTAACGTGCGGTATTTTTTCAAGAAATTGATTTTAGAAAAACATGCTAGCATTCAGAATAGCAACAGAACATTTCTGTTCTTCTTTATACCACTTATATCCTATTGTTAAAATTTCAGGAAAAAGCTCACTTACCATCAATCATCATGTAAACTCTTCCCAAACCCCCCATCCACCCACCCCACTCCCACCCCGCAGCCCCATTGCCAGAGGCTCTGCCCCACTCTTATCTGCTTATCTTTCAATAAACTCTGTTCTTTTTCTTAAAAAAAAAGACTATTATTAAAATTTCTCTACTTTTAAGTATACATATTACATATATATACACACACAGTGTCATGGATTATAGTATTCACTATTTCTATTAATAAAAATTTTTTCTTCATAAATATGAAAAAATAGAGTTATTTTTAAAATTCTTCAAAGCATTTTTTAATTCTGGAAATAATTTAATATTCACTTAGAAAGGAAAAAATAGACATCACTGAAGTACATATTATTTTACTAGCTGAAAAGTCATATTTCATTTCTGTTCTTCTTTATACCACTTATATCCTATTGTTTAAATTTCAGGAAAAAGCTCACTTACCATCAATCATCATGTAAAGGAAAAATATGGGAAATTCACATTCAATGCCATCAAATAGCTAAAACATAAAATAAGACATTAAATTTTAAA
Source organism: Nycticebus coucang (assembly GCF_027406575.1). Taxonomy (NCBI): domain Eukaryota; kingdom Metazoa; phylum Chordata; class Mammalia; order Primates; family Lorisidae; genus Nycticebus; species Nycticebus coucang. The sequence goes on along the minus strand of NC_069781.1, from coordinate 146,286,963 downwards.
CCAACAATTAAATTGGAACAATTATAGTTAGGCTAGATGTAAAAGATTTATTTATAGTAATAACTCAAAGCTGAACTAATTTTGTAAATAGTTTCATTGTTCTTTTTGAAGAATTTTCTCAGTGTGCATGTTATTCCAAATCTCATTTACTCAATCCTTTCCACAGTGCTCCTTCCATGAATACTCCTTGACTGCTTCAGCGCCATCCACACACTGGACAGTGAATCTGAAGGCACGGTACAGAGAGCTCCCCTCTGGGACTGACGGCCTCGTGGGGAGGCCGGCAGGTGAATGAATAACTGTGGTGAGGGAGGAAGTGTCTGCACATGGTGTATCAGTAACAGACAGAATCAGACACCTGAGTCTGCCTTGGGTCTGGGAGGGTGTGTAGGGAAGGAGATGTTTTAACTAATGCCTGGTGAACTTCATGGGGGAGATAAGCTAAGGGAACTCCAGGCAGAGGAAACAACAGTACAAATGACAGACTCATAGAAACTAAGTATGTAAAGGAAACTACCAGCAATTCAGTCCTTCTAGAACAAGCAAATAAGCAGTGAAAACTGAGGCCCAGGCCAGGGGGATCAAGAAGGGCCTGCAGGTCGTGCTGAGAGATTGAGACTAGACACTGGAGGTGACTGGGAGCCACGAGTGGACACTGAACAGCAGCAGATGTTCCTATTTTATTTCCTTGCTAGATTGGGCAGTTGATAATATTGAAGAGCATTACAGGGCAAGAAACATTAACTAGACCAGCTAGGAGCCTGCTAGAGAAACACAAAGACAAGACGACAGCCTGACCTAGAGTCCCAGTCTCAGGGCTACTGCTAACTCTGTTGTGGGCAGTCCTATGCAGTGCAGGACATTTAGTGCCCTTCCCTGCCTCTACCTTCCAGATTTCAGTAGCACCCACCAAGTTGCAACAACTCAAAATACATACAGCCATTGTCAAGTGTCCTGGGGTCAGGAGCAAAATCACCCTAGGTTACATACCATTAGCCTAAACCAAGAGTTAACTGAGAGGAAGAAACAGAATTTTAAGATCTTAAGGAAGCTGAATCTGCCAGCTGTGGTGACTAACAAAGTTGGGTGAGTGGGAAGGAAGAGCCTAGAATGCTCTCAGGTTTGGAGCTTGGGCAGAGGACCGCAGCCATCTAAGCAAGGACATCCAAAAGGCAGCGGCCTGTGTGGGAAGGGCACTCTGGGAGCGGCCTGAGTGCGGGGGATGTGTAGAATTAAAGGAGAGTATGCCGGGATGGACGCCAGGGGAAGTGTTAAGAGGTGGCAGAGAGAAAAGGAACCTGCAGAAGAGACCGAGAAGGCCAGAGAGAGAAGCGAGTAAAGAACTGGAATGAGAACGGGGCCAGGGCAATGCAGCGTGTCCGAAGAAAGAGGGCTCGGCTAAGAAGAAGGTCTGTGAAATATGGTCAGAAAAGCATCCCCTGTGGCACAGCAACCTTGACTGCCTGAGGCTAACAGAACCCCTGGGGAGTGGGAAAAACAGCTCGGTTATAAGGCAGAGTGAGCTGGTGCCAAGGAGGAGACACACCACGACCATGCCCTTCAGAAGAGTGGCAGGGGAGGGCAGGGATAAGGGTTGAGGGAGGGCTTTTGTTAGTTTTTCAATAATGAACATCAATGTGTTTAAGCTGAGGATAAGACTATTGATTTAAGCTGGGTAAAAAAGACAGAGAAGAGGAGTGGGGAAGATGTTTTCCTTCCATCAGAAAAGAAAACAGTCTCAGGAGAGTCCTGAAAAAGTGAAAAAGAACAAGGTGGAGCCTCTTGGAGAGGAGCTGGCCTCAGAGGGCAGAGACTGACCTGACCTGGGAAGCGCGGGTGAAGACACAGTGTGGTGGAGGAAGCCATCCAGAGACCAAAGGCTCGCAAGTAGGAAAGAAAAAGTCAAGTCTGAGAATTTGAGAACAAATGAGAAAGAACTGGAAAAGCCTTCCAGGGGAGTTCCTGGCAGCATCGTGTAGCAGGACTGGCAAGACCTGAGGGTAGGTGAGGACTGAGCAGAGAGGAAGTACTGACCGGGCGGCCTCTGCACCGTCTGTGGCTTTCCTCACCAGCGCAAGCGGCACGTGCAGAAGCAGAGGGAGCTTGCTGGGCTGACCCAGAGCTGGATGTTTCCAGCACAGAACGTGTAGGGGGTCCAGTTCCAGTGTAAGTGCTACACACTGGCTTAGGAAATGTATTAATTAGGAAAGAAACATTTGAAGACTTCTAAGAGATAAATGGATTTTCTCAAACCACCTAGTAGATGGTAACTCTACTAACACTGCTCTAAAATTTCAAAAATTCATATAATAAAACGCTCCCCAATTGATAGTCAACTGTGAAATTAAATAAAATGATGAACAGCTTGCCTAATTTTCCTGCAGAAGTGAATAATAAATTTTAAAAGAATAGTATGTTAATTGCTAAACAAATTAAAGGATGTAATACTGACTATACGTTTCCTACCTGCAGATTTATGGGGACCTTAACTGTCTTCAGTGAGCAAGGCAAAGTTATACCCATGTTTACAAAACTAACTTTAATCTACTCTACTAAGCAAAGTGGCCAGCAATGGGCTGGAAATGCTTACTTCGGGATTGTTACAGTTTTCCAGATGGCTTCAGAGTAGCTAGTGTAAATTTCAATATAGTTGTGTGTGCATATTTTCAAAATACAAAATATTTTAAAACTAAATATTTAGAGGACTGTGTTTCAAAGGGAAGTGTCTAAATTAAAGAGATAAAGAGGGGAAAGAGCATTAGTTTTAAGTAGAGCATTTGTTTAAGAGATTGAAAGCCACATTAGAAATAGATCTTTGACATCATATAAAACAAACAGTATGGAGCACGCAGGCAAAGGACTGAAAACACAGTAGAAAAATTATTCGCCCAGTGAATCAACACAGCCCAAGATAAGCAAATACCTCGGTAATAAGAGCTAGTACTTACTGGGCATTTACTATGTGTCAAGTACCGTTTTAAGCCTTTTCTACATGTTAAGTCATTTAATATACATAACCTCGTTATTCAGGTAATGAAGAATTATTAAACACAGAGAGGTTAATTAACTTGTCCAAGGTCACTTAGCTAGTAAGGGTCACTCTCCTGCACCTCTGCTTTTGACTACTCTGATATGCTACTAATGTGGGGTATTTTCTGATACCTTAATTTCAGCTGGTTTGTAGTAGCGTCTACTGGAATCTTCCAAAGACGTTCTATATCCGTCTCTCAAGAAGCGCTTAAATCCATATTTTCCTTTTAATTTTCTAACCACTTTATCAAGTGTCTGGCTAAACAGAACTTCATCATCCAGGGCAAATGCAGGGTAACTGATGCAGGGCAGGAGGGCAGCATCTGTGTTCTGGAGAATGAGAAAAAGAGACTGGGATGTCTGCAATGGTGCAGTCAGCACAGACTGAGAAGAAGGGCGGAGATAAAAAGCCACAGGGTCATCAAGCTGCCCTGCTTCCAGGGACTCACTGAAGCTTGTCCTGCTTCAGTGAACTTCACAGAGGAGACACAGCTTTATGCTTTAAGATAAAGTGTTAAGGTCCAACACTGGACACAAAATTCAAAATATTAATGAAAACCATATGCAAAAATTTAATACTGATACTCATCGTAACTAAATCTTTCTCAACAATTTGCTTATACACATAATAGTGAAAAAGAAAACAGTCTACATGATTAACAATTAATTCAGTAAATTAGCAGCCATTAAAGTTTTTATTGTAGAAATCTGCTTATTGATACAGAAACATGTCCATTCATAGAACTAGGCTATCAATCATTAGGAACAATGTGATTTTAGACTTGTAAAATACAAATATTTGTGCATAAAAATATGTGGAAATGTACATACCCAAATGTTCTCATGCTAAGATTATATAGCAATGGTGGAATGACTGGTATTATGACTGATATTATGTTATTATTTATTTACTTTGGATTTTGCTTTTCTTTTATCATAATCATATTACTTTGGTAAAACAGTTATTTTTAAATAATTAAATTATTTCATTTTGGGAGTTTTCTAAAAATAGGACCACAGACAGTCCATAGAAAAATCTGCATTCAGCTACTATAAGCATACAAAAGTTCATCAAAGAAAAAAAGTGAATAAAAGAAAAGATACAAAGAAAAGAAGATAATTTTATTTGAAATAAATATAAATTCTGAAAACTATTTTTCTAATATTCTGTGACAAAATATGATTCATTTTGGCATAACGTTGCTACCCATTTAAAAGACAAATTATGTCTATTTTTCTATTGTTCTACAAAAGATTCAAAAGAGAAAGCAGATTTTCCACAACTCTATTCACTTTCTAAACCACTATAGGCTGGAGGAATGACGAATAACACCCGTCCTGTCTTATCTCTTCTGAATGACCTCTAGCATTTTAGGCACTTTCTTGGAAAAGAAGGTAAAACTACATAAAAATAATGATAGTTCACCTGGGCGCAGTGGCTCATGTCTGTAATCCTAGCACTCTGGGAGGCCGAGACAGATGGATCGCTTGAGCTCACAAGTTTGAGACCAGCCTGAGCCAGAGTTGAGACCATGTCTCTAAAAACTAGCCAGGTGTCGTGGAAGGGTACCTGTAGTCCCAGCTACGTGGGAGGCTGAGGCAAGAGAATCACCTGAGCCCAACTGTTTGAGGTTGCTGTATGCTGTGATGCCACGCACCCTACCAGGGCCAAGAAAGTGAGACTCTGTCTCAAAATAAATAAATAAATAAATAATGACAGTTCATTTTAGTTTATCAAAACATGTCTCACATGTGATCTTGACTCTCTGGGTAACAGCGAGCACAAGGTTTGCCTGTTGCGATTGTGAGCATCCAGATCCACAAATATAACTGACCAAGAACAGCCCTAGAGAGAGAAAAAGCAAAACATTATGTAAATTAGGGAAAAAAAAGGACTTATATGGATCTTGACTGTGAGAAATTTCACAAAAATACTAACATTGACTACATTTGATTATGGGACTTTAATTTTTTACACGTTCATTAATTCTCAATTTTTAAAATACACATTAATTTTATAATCATAAAAATGTTATTTGTACATTTTCCTATTTTCCCTCAATTTTCTTATAAATCAAAAAATGTACTGACAGCCAATTAATAACATTTACTTTAATGAAAATACAACTTGCTTAGCTAACGTGACAAGGAATAAAAAACTAATTTGGATTCATAGAATCTGATTTGTATATTCCTCATAAAGAATGTTGACTATAGGATCAAATTAAAATGTAGGCATGAGAAATGAAGAGAACTTTTATCTCAGGAATGCAAGTCTTTTTATCAGGCCTAGAGACTTTACGATGGGACAGTGACTGTGTCTTGCCCTCCCCTCTGAGCTGTGTGGCTACGTATTCATCTCTTGAAACAAGCTATAAATTAACCTAAAAATGCCACACTAAACACTATAACCCAACCCTATGGCTTAACAATGCATAGCCAATCACTAATCAATGTTATTTCTGTAAATCAATGAGAATTCCTGATAAACAATTTTGTATCAGCCCACTCCCTGTATCTCCTTTTCACCTTTAAAAATCCACTTGAAATTGCTTCTAATTGGAGTGCGTATTCAGTACAACTTGAATCTGTGCTGTTAGGCTTCAGTCTTCAAGATTGGCCCAAATACACTCTCTACTTATATTAATTTTGCCTCAGTTTCCTCACTGACAGATGTCATCTAGAAGTAAGGATGTAAAACAATACTGCACTGAAATACGAAGACAAGAGAATCTCCAACAACACTGGCTTTCCGTTCCCTGGGGATCGCCCCGTGCACTCCCCATATGTAGCTACTATCATCCCCCTTTTACTGAAAAGGACATGAAGCCTTAGTTTAACACAGCAAGGGTTCAAAAATCAATCCTGCACAGAAGCTCATGGTTAGACAATCTCCCACACTAAAAAACCAAAAATGAACAAACAAGAACTTTCAAGTATGAAGAAAAAAATGTGAACAAAAGGACAAGTATAATAGAAAACATCAATTGGTCTGCTAACCAAGTTAAAAAAATTGACATTTAGCCATTAATGTACTCCGTTTTCAACAACGTACTTTTGAGTAAATATGGCTTTGTTCTCTTACTGGGGAGCTACATGTTTGAAAATACAGAATGAGATGTAAATACAAAGACTGCTTTGTACTCTCAATGTAAGAGAATATTCAGAAAAATATTTGGGGGAAAGGAGAAGAGAACTATTATAGACGGCATGTTGCTTCAATATTACTTTCTAACTCTCATCCTAATTCTCACCAACTTCACAGATGTATTAACTCTGAAACTAAAATATCTCCATCACCGAACTAGACCGAAACTCCAAGTACAAGCAGCACCAGATCCAAATATCACACTCACCTAGCTGTGTTTCCTGTTAATCCACCTTCATATAGGAATATAAGCTCACAAATTACAGTGATTTTTCATTCAGATTATCATTTTTCAGCTTATTTTTTAAAACTCTGACAAGTGAATTAATATATGAACTGGGAATGAGTGAAGCTCTGTCTCCACCCCAGACGAAGGCTGTCCTTTCGACCAATTGAGAGTCCCAACCTCACATCTCCACTCACTCACGCAGCAGCTGCCACTGGCAAAAGTACAGTGCACTCTGCTTTGAGGGAAGCAAACGAGGAACTTGCCCTGTGCTCCCAGGAGCCGACCCAGGTGATTGGTTATTAAAAAAACAAATGACACATGGCAGTCTCCTGTGTCAGTCTCCTCACGGTGAGCGGCTTAGAGAGAAGGGTAAGAATTACAGTGAGTCCCCAGGGAAGCTGGGGCACTCCACAGAGAAGGTGAGGATCACAGTTGGGATCTGAAGTTTCAGGGAAAGGGGTCCAAGTAGGGTAGTTACAACAAAATAGCAGGAAAATGATTGGGTATTATATGTTAGACACCTATAAATACACTAATTGAAGCTATGCTTTACCTTTAGGCCAAGAATTAGTAAAGTTAATTGGTGCCAAATTGTCTGCCTCAAATTGAATTTTCAAAAGATAGAATCTAAGTATGTTAATTTTACAAATAATGAAGTGAAATGGTGAATTTCGTAATTCACTCCATCATCTGGTTAATGTAAACAGCCAGCTTCTCTTTTCTAGTAACAAATAATTTTTTAAAATTTAAATTCATTAAAGTATTTGTTCAGATCTCAATTTTCCTTTGCCAGCCTCTATATAACATTCCTTTAAAGGAAAAAGTGATCTCATATATTTTAAAAGGGAGATCAAAGGCTAGTTAACTATATTGTTTGTCTGTCCTCTTATAAAAATATACCATGCTTTAATCATTAATAGCCCAGATTTCCAGAAGGGTGAAATGGCTCAAAGTCATGCTATTTCCCATTCAGAAGTAAGTCTTTTAAAAAGCTATCAAGGAGAGCCCACATGTGGAATTAATTATCACCTACTTTAAATCAGCAAACACATTAATTTCAGGCCTGCAGATTTCAAAGGATGCTGGATGTCTGCACTGCTTTGAAGGCTCTGCACAACATGAGCAATCTCTTTAGTCATTACCTTTTAGATTCCGGCCTCAGCTCATTTGTCAGTATCTTGATTTCCCCAATTACAGAAAGGAATATGAAAGGATGTTTTATAATGTGAAAATTCAGAGCATCTGATTAACTTTGTATATTTTATTTTCACCTTTCATTTCCTGAAATCTTTACAACTCTGTCATAATATCCCGACTCCACCTAAACAGCTCCTAAGGTCCAGAGTTTAAACTTTACTCTCCAGCTGAGTCTCTACACATCCTTTTGTTGCAGTGAATACACTAGAAGATGACTGGACTTGACCACTGTTGGGGCACTGGAGCTCCCCTGGTGGGAAAGAGCTGCACAGATCCATCGGCTCCTCCTTGGTTCCCCATGACCAGAAATATACACTTCTGGAAATGTCCCTAAGACCAGAGGGACCAGCTGTGACCACAGACATTGCTGATATTACTGGTTTCAATTCAAAGTGAAATAATTTGAAGGGTTGTCTGGGCCTCTCTTTCCCCATTAGTCACTTCTTAGAGCCTGAGCTGAGGGACTTGCCACCCTCATTGAGAATCAAAAATAAAACCAGACGAAACTGGTCAGTGGATCTACTGAGCATGATCTTTTCTATCCTTGAGCTGGAAGCAAAACCATACCGCAACACTCCACGTAGGAGATTTTGTTCCTCAGTTTAGTTATTAGGCCAACCCTTAGCTTTAAGGCATGGCCCCGGGAACATCCTTCTCCAGAAAGGACATTACTGGCGGGACCCTGCACTGCAGCTGTGGCAGCAATGAGCAGGTGAACGACCAGATTTTGCTGACTGACCCGATAGTTGTTTCTAGCAGCCTCTCTCACAGTCCAGACTTCTCTCCTGCTCACATGTTGTTAAAAGAATTTAATCTGGTTCAGCACCTGTAGTTCAGTGGTTAGGGTGCCAGCCACATGCACCGGGCTTGGCGGGTTCGAACCTGGCCTGGGCCAGCTAAACAACGACAACTATGATAAAAAAAATAGCCAGGCGCTGTGGCGGGTGCCTGTAGTCCCAGCTATTTGGGAGGCTGAGGCAAAAGAATCACTTAAGCCTAAGAGTTGGAGGTTGCTGTGAGCTGTGACACCACAGCACTCTACCAATGGTGGCAAAGTGAGACTCTGTCTCAAAAAAAAAAAAAAAAAAGAATTTAAGCTACACAGAAAGATGAACCTAAACATAAATTCTCAGGGTCTCAGAATAGTAGAGCTGAGATTCAAACCCAGGAATCACACAATTGTTGCTCATTATACCTATGATATTTGATGAAAGTAAATTCTGATTTATATCACTATCCAAAGTACCGTCAAATATTACCTTAACAATATGTGAACACATTTATCCTGACATTTGTACAGAATGTATTTGAGAACATGATGAAATATGCGATTTTTATATTAAGGATAACGCATGTTTCTAAATGTGGCTCTGCCCCAAATTAGCCTTTAGAGTAAATTGATCAGAATTAGGCCACTTTAATCATATTTAATTCTTAAGAGCCTAAAGAATAAATAAATTTTGAACATTTTTTAATTTTGGGGGGACAGAATCTGCCCTCAGTAGAGTACCGTGGTGTCATAGGTCACAGCAACCTCAAATTCTTGGGCTCAAGCCATTCTCTTGCCTCAGCCTCCAGAGCAGCTGGGAGAGATGGGCTCAGGCTGTTCTCGAGCTGATGAGCTCAAGCAATCCACCTGCCTTGGCCTCCTAGCGTGCTGGGATTACAGGCATGTGCCACGGTGCCAGGCCCAAAATAAATTTTGAAAATAGTTTCAGAGTGAAAATTTAAACAATGTTTTTTTCTTGAAAAATAAGGAAAGTGATTATAGAAAAAAATAAGAAGAAAGGAAGTGAAGGAACACATCCCAAAGCAGTCAGCATTTGTCTCCTCACACAGCAAGGCACAGAGGAGCAAAGGCAGCCTTCCTCTTACAGAGCCTCCTTTAGATGCCCAGTAATCATTATGCAAAAATAGCTGAAGAGTTTTCAAAGAAAATACATAGGTAGACAGCGCCCAACCGCTGAGATTTCCCATGCCAATTGTTGATGTTCCAGGTTCATTACTGAGTGATTTTGGTTTAATTCCTGGCTCTGCTCCTCTGCTGTGTGATATGAGAAAAGGTGCCCCAACTTCTTTGATCATACATCTTGAGAGAGGGGCACCCGTCTCCAAAGATCTATGACTCTTGCTTTGCCGCTTTTCAAAAGCTCTAAATGAATTAAAGATACATGATCAGGTCTTCCAAAACACTATACCAACAGTCTATAGAAATAATTAGAACACCCAAATTCTAACACTCACACAATCTGAAATCCTCGAAATCTTAAGGAAGTTTCTTTGCGTCAGGTCTTTTCTGGCACTGGCTTTTCATCAGGCCACACTTCTTTGAAGTACCTGGAGCAGCATTATGAAATCATCCAACATCACAAAGACCATGTGCACTTTTAAAGGTGCAACTGTCTGTCAGCTACATTATTAACTTAACTGCTGTAGAGGTGGGAATATTAACATTTTAAAAGTCAGGTTTCTGTGACTCTCCTCCCCATCAGAAGAAAAAATGAAAGGAAATTTGTAAAACTAAGATACTGACACTACCCTGTAAGAACAAAAGATGAACAGGCTTTACTTGTGATATATTTCTGTAGCTAAATAAATGACATTATTTCTCTGTATTTCTATCTAAAATGATCAAGGGGTAGTCAATACAGTAAACATTTGGTGCATAGCTACACTGGAAAAACAAAGCCAAAAACTATGCTTAGAGCACTTGTTCTCACCTTTCGATGTACATTAGAATTTCTGAGGGGCTCTGAAAAAAAATCTCAGTGCCAAGACCTCTGGAATCACTGGGAGAAGAGGCTAGGCATCAATGTTTTCTTTTTTTAATTCTTCAAATGATTCCAATGTACAATCACTATTGAAAAACTGGCAGAGGGCAGCGCCTGTGGCTGAAGGAGCAGGGCACTGGCCCCATATACCGGGGGTGGTGGATTCAAGCCTAGCCCTGGCCAAAACTGAGAAAAAAAAAAGAAAAAGAAAAACTGGCAGAGTGAGATGAATACCAGCAATACATTTATAACTGAGAATCAGAATGCCGAAACAATTCAGTGTTTTTAGAGTTATAGTTGAGCAATCTATGAGAATTTCCTAAGAAAAGTAGAGCTCTGAAAGATAAATGAAATTAGGAAAAGTACCCTGTAGGTATGTGTGTGGGCACATAAAGAGGAGGGGTGTAAGCAACACACACGAAGACCTGGGTACTGCAGAGGAGATGATGGAGTGACGGAGAAGACCGGCACACACCACTGCACACGGCCAACCTGGAGAGACTCCTCTGTTGAGCTCACTGTTTGGCAGACCACAGAAGGCAAACAAGACCCGTATTTTCAAGACTGATGATACACAGCTACCACAGCTACCCCAGCTCCAGTTTAATCCATGTCCCGTCTCAGCCTGCTGAGATACTTTCTAGAAAGCTTTCACTCCAACTTCTTCATTTCCCATCTTTAGTACTACCAGTCCTTCATAAATAATAGCAATGAGAAACAGCATTCATTAAAGGTTTAGTCTTTGCTAAGCACTATGCTAACCAAGTTAAATTTTATTTACATGAGAACCTCCTGAGTTAGGTAGGTCCTATGATCATTATCTGTACTTTTAGATGAGGAAGCTGAGCCTTAGGTGGGTAAATAACTAGAAACGTCATATGAGTGACTGGTGGGAGTACAGAGCATGTAATGGTCCTATTCTTTAATACCAATTATCTTCCTGCCACCCCCCTTCTCTCTCTCTGGCACCCAGAATGAGATGCTTCTCTCTTCCCGATCCTTTCATGGTGGTGGTCATCCCTCATGTCCTGGACATAGCCAGAGCCCACCCTGCAGAGGAAGCTGGGGTGAGGACAGAAGGGAGTTTGTGTATGTGGTGGTTGTGTTAACAACACTTCAACAAGAAACGTTCTTAATTTCAAGGCATTATAAGTGCCATGACAATAATCATGTCACCATTTGCACGTATGTGTGCCTTGCTAAAGCACACCCTCCCTGACGGAGCATCCCACAGCATCAGGAGCTGTACCATGCCTTCCTAAAGCACACCCTCCCTGACGGAGCATCCCACAACATTAGGAGCTGCACTGTGCCTTGCTAAAGCACACCCACTCTACGGAGCATCCCACAGCATCAGGAGCTGCACCATGCCTTCCCAAAGTACACCCTCCCTGATGGAGCATCCCACAGCATCAGGAGCTGCACCATGCCTTCCTAAAGCACACCCTCCCTGACAGAGCATCCCACAACATTAGGAGCTGCACTGTGCCTTGCTAAAGCACACCCACTCTACGGAGCATCCCACAGCATCAGGAGCTGCACCATGCCTTCCCAAAGTACACCCTCCCTGATGGAGCATCCCACAGCATCAGGAGCTGCACCATGCCTTCCTAAAGTACACCCTCCCTGTTGGAGCGTCCCACAGCATCAGGAGCTACACCATGCCTTCCTAAAGCACACCCTCCCTGATGGAGCGTCCCACAGCATCAGGAGCTACACCATGCCTTCCTAAAGCACACCCTCCCTGATGGAGCATCCCATAGCATCAGGAGCTGCACCATGCCTTCCTAAAGTACACCCTCCCTGACAGAGCATCCCACAACATCAGGAGCTGCACTGTGCCTTGCTAAAGCACACCCACTCTGACGGAGCATCCCACAGCATCAGGAGCTACACCGTGCCTTCCTAAAGCACACCCTCCCTGAGGGAGCATCCCACAGCATCAGGAGCTGCACCGTGCCTTCCTAAAGCACACCCTCCCTGACGGAGCATCCCACAGCATCAGGAGCTGCACCGTGCCTTGCTAAAAGCACACCCTCCCTGACGGAGCATCCCACAGCATCAGGAGTTGCACCGTGCCTTGCTAAAAGCACACCCTCCCTGACGGAGCATCCCACAGCATCAGGAATTGCACCGTACCTTCCTAAAGCACACCCTCCCTGACATAGCATCCCACAGCATCAGGAGCTGCACTGTGCCTTGCTAAAAGCACACCCTCCCTGACGGAGCATCCCACAGCATCAGGAGTTGCACCATACCTTCCTAAAGCACACCCTCCCTGACATAGCATCCCACAGCATCAGGAGCTGCACCGTGCCTTCCTAAAGCACACCCTCCCTGATGGAGCATCCCACAGCCTTGCCATCTTAGCGATCCTTCGAGCAACTGCTAAAGAAAACCAGCCTACTTGTTTGTCCAGAGTAGCAGGAGCCTCTGTTCCTATGTTTTATTCCTTCCATTGACAACTTAAACATGGCCACTTGATTAGTTTCTTTTGGTACAAAAACTAATTAAAGATCTTATGAGAATTGAAGGAAACTTTACGGTTTCTTTTTTATCCCCAGAGAAAATGCAATTTCATACACTTGATTATAGCCAGATGAAGGTAAAGCTAGGATCAAAACTTCCAATTCTCTGGCTACATGCATTACACACATTCCCTTCTGCACAAGATATATGCTGTTCTATATTAAATTAAAACCAACATGAGAAATGACATGGAAAATATATGATATATAATTCCAGAAATATTAAAAAGTGTGCAACTCTCTCAGAAATGAGTGATAGACTTGAAGGAAAAGTTACTGAACCAAGAAAATTAGAATTACTTATCAAGACTTTTTTTAAGAAAGTAAGCAATGGTTTTCAGTTAGAAAACCAAGATTTAACTGGTAAATCATTTTCAAAGGAAAAGTTGTTCAAACCGTGGGCTATACCATAAATTTCAGACATTCTTTTATTGTAAGGAAATGACTCTATAAATCAGTGGTTCTCAAGCTTCCTAATGCCAAGACCCTTTAATACAGTTCCTCATGTTGTGGTGACCCCCAATCATAAAATTATTTTCGTTGCTACTTCATGTGTGCATAAATATGTGTTTTTCAAAAACGTGTTTTCCGATGGTCTTGGGCAACACCTGTGAAAGGGTTGTTTGATCCCCAAAGCGGTCGCAACCCACAGGTTGAGAACTGCTGCTATAAATGAATAGTCAAATTAATTAAATTTAAATATATATATATATATATATTTTTTTTTTTTTTCCTATTACCTGATTGCCAAAGAGGTTGAATCCATTAATGGCTTCTAGAGCTGCTTTTGCCAAGCCAACAGAGCTAAAAGAAAAAAGGAAAAATGTTATTACTCTAATGTTTCTGGCAACAAAATAAGAGCCATTACCTGATGAATATTCACAAGCAAGTTTCTTTATTAACATTTACAACAATTTCCATATAAAGAATAATGTCTAAGAGACTTCATTCTGATATTTCACTGTTTTAATTTTTCTTTTTTATAGTTAGTGATCATTTGGGAAAAATTTTTCTAGGTTCATCTTCATTTAGACTAATGGTCATAGTGATGGGAAAAGTTTTAATTCCAGTATTGTTTCTATTCACCAACCCAAAAGATGAACTTTAGAGGAAGGTAGATTATGATATGTGCAGTCATTACCAGGTTGGTCATCATTAGTTCAATGGAACAGAGCTTTTCTGATGTCAACTCAGCCTTGAAAAAGCTTGCATATATCACATACATCAGAATATGGTTAAGATACCCATTCAAACACTCCTTGCCTAGGGCCCAAGAAAATTAGCATTATTTTATACTCATGAAACTGATCGACAACTTCTCACTCTTTGCTACAAACTACTCTTTATAATAAAATGAGTGCTATTTCCCTCAGTGTCCCACTCTTTTGGCCTCTCAAATGTCCTCAGCAATAGTGCTGAAAAAGGGAAGATACATTTCATTAAAAATATGACATTGTCATCTTACAAATATCTACCTTTAACTGTTTCAGATATAATGTCTGGTTGATTTTAATAATTTCAAATTTGTATTTGTTTTACTCAAAGTAACTGCATATGCTATTAATATCATTTAAGTTGACTATCTAACTCAGCATTTTTCTGAAGAGTGATGATTGAAGTATGGTCCCCAGAGCAGCAGCATCAACATGACCTGGGAACTTGTTAGAAATGCCAGTCCTCACCACTCTCTGTTAAAAAGGCCTCTAGGTGTCTGAATGTGCTTTAAATTTGAGAACTATTGTTCTAAGCTATTTATGTCATCATAATCTACATTTTTATATGATCCCTACATGAACTGTTCTCAAGCAAACATTACTTTTATTACAGAGTAATAAACAGGTTGGACATTTATTTTAAAAATATACATAAATGTGGCTTGCACCTGTAACCCCAGCACTCTGGGAGGCTAAGGTGGAAGATTCACTTGAGTCTAGGAGTTCGGGATCACCCTGGGAAACACATCGAGATACCATTGCTACACACATAAACACACACACACACACACACATACACACCCCGACTGGGTGTGGTGACTCATGTCTATATTCCTAGCTACTCAGAAGGCTAAGGCAGAAGGATCACTTCAGCCCAGAAGTTGGAGGATTCCATGACTCGTGATCCTGTCTACAAAAAAAATAAATAAATAAAAGAGAAAAGTGGCTGGGAAGTGAAGTAGACATGATTTTCCCTACTCTCTCACTAAGTACAAGTGAAAATCTTGGACATTATATACATTAAAAGGTTCAGAAGCAGACACAGAAGACAGACAGACTAGGTGCGGATTTTAGGACTCAGGAACAACACCGTGGAAAGTTCCTGGGTTTCCTTTTGCCTCCTTTATACCAGACTTAGAGTTGAAGAAGGCTAACAGGTGTGTGGTGGTGAGTGACCTGATGAGAGTCTGCTCTCTCCAGCCACGGGACCAGGAAAGGACAGCCTTGCAAACAGAAAACTTTTAGGCAATCATCACTCAGAATAAACTATGATCTTCCTCTACTCTGTCTAGCAAAGGCTAAGCAGAAAAGCAAGACTTATACATTCCCGAGGCTACCAGTAGGCGCAGCACTCAACCCCCAACTCTTTCAGCCATGGTGGTGTCAGAGAAGAACATGGAGGAAGTTGCTATAGAGGGAAATGGCAAGGACTGGAACCTGAAGGAGCAAAATCCAAGTGAAGAACTCATGGTATTGTGAAGCACGTCCACAGATTTCCATGCCTCCCTATCAAGGGGTAGAGTCTAACATCCCTCACGGAACATGGTCTGGTCTTACATGGTGTGGTGAAGCACGGCCACAGATTCCCACTCCTCCCTATCAAGGGGTAGAGTCTAACATCCCTCGCAGAACATGGTCTGGTCTTACATGGTGTGGTGAAGCACAGCCACAGATTCCCACTCCTCCCTATCAAGGGGTAGAGTCTAACATCCCTCACAGAACATGGTCTGGTCTTAGTGACTCCAGCAAATGGAACGTGGTGGAATTTGTACTGTACGATTTCTAAAGATAGGTCACAAAAAGCAAAACAGTTCTTGTCTAATCCTCTGTCTTGGTATTCTACACTTTGGAACCAGCCACCATGCTGTGATGAAGCCTATTTGAAAACTTCACATACACTCCTGCAGATGGCTCTTGCCAAGGTCCCCACCAATATTTAGATATTCAAGTGAGGAAGCCTTCAAGAAAATTCCAGCACCAGCTACACTGAGGACAAACGCGTCAGAGACCCTGAGTACAAACTATCCACCTTAACCCAGTCAGACCATCAGAACCATGAGACACAATAGTAACAAAATATTGTTGTTGTTTTATGCCTCTAAGTTTGGAGTGGCTTATTTGTGCCAGTAGGGAACCAGAAAAGGACTTTAGTCAGATCCTAACTCTACCATGCACCTGGAATAATTAGGCCCATAATACTTAGTTTTGCATACTGCAAAATGGTAACAAAATGATTCCAGCACAAGCATTCCAGACTCTTAGAACCAAAGGATCAGAGGAGCGCCTAGGGCAGTGTTTTTCAACCTTTCTTATCTCACTGCACACTTGAAACTATATTTAAACTTCCAAAGCACACTTAAATTATGATGATCAGAAAAAAAAAGGTAAAAACAAAAAAGTAAAAAAGAATATACTTACTGTGCTTTGAACTTCTTTTGAAAATAATTTAATTAATGATCTTTAAAAAGTTTCACAGTGTGTTGTGGGCACACAGGTTGAAAATTACCACCCTAGGGGTTCTACAGTTTGAGTGCGCAAGTAAAAACATTCCATTGTCAACTGTTATTTTTTTCTTCTTACAAATATATTCCTGTTGGATTTGCACAGGACTCTAGAATGAATGGACTTGACAAGCATTTACAGAACACTGTATGCAAAAACTGCAGAATATACATTTTTCTCATCAGCACATGGAACATTTTCCAAGAAAGACTGTACTTACATCACAAAATAAGTCTTAGTGAATAATAATAATAAAAAAACCCACTGAAAACATTATCAAGCATCTTCTCAGACCACAGTGGAATAAAACCAGAAATCAACTCTAAGAGGGATGCTTAAATCTATACAAATACATGGAAATTAAACATGTTCCTGAATGATGTTTAGGCCAATGACAAAATTAAGATGGAAATTAAAATTTTTTCAAAATGACACAATCTATCAAATTCTCTGGAATACAGCAAAAGCGGTACTAAGATACAAGTTCATGAGGCTGAAGCTCTAAACCGAGGAGCAGAAATTAACAACCTGACATCACACCTCAAAGAACCAGAAAACCAGGAAAAAAACATACCCAAAGAGTACAAGAAATATCAAAGACTAGAGTAACATTAAATGAAATTTAAACAAAATAACGTACAAAGAATCAATGAAATGATGAGTTGATTCTTCAAAATCAATAAATCACTAGAGAGGCTCCTTTCTGCAATCCTAACACTCTGAGCCGCTGAGGCAGGAGGATCGTTTGACCTCAGGAGTGTGAAACCAGTCTGAGCAAGAGTGAGACCCCTGTCTCTGCTAAAAAACAGAAAAACCAGGTATTGTGAAGAGTGTCTGTAGTCCCAGCTACTCAGGAGACTGAGGCAGGAGGATCACTTGAACTCAAGTGTTGCTGTGAGCTAGGCTGAGGCCACAACACTCTACCAAAGGTGATGAAGTGAAACTCTGTTGCAAAAAAAAAAAAAAAAGAAAGAAAGAAAGAAAGTTAAAAATAAATAAATATATCACTAGCTAGTTGAAAACAAGAAGATACAAATAACCTCAATCAGAAATGAGAGAAAAGATATTACAGCTCACACCACAGAAACATAGACCACCCCTGAGACTACTATGAACACCACTGTGGACACTCACACAATCAGACGATCCCTGAGACTACTATGAACACCACTGTGGACACTCACACAGGAGCAGAGCTAAAGGGGCAGGTGAATCAGACGATCCCTGAGACTACTATGAACACCACTGTGGACACTCACACAGGAGCAGAGCTAAAGGGGCAGGTGAATCAGACGATCCCTGAGACTACTATGAACACCACTGTGGACACTCACACAGGAGCAGACCTAAAGGGGCAGGTGAACCAGATGACCCCTGAGACTACTATGAACACCACTGTGGACACACACAGGAGCAGACCTAAAGGGGCAGGTGAATCAGATGACCCCTGAGACTACTATGAACACCACTGTGGACACTCACACAGGAGCAGAGCTAAAGGGGCAGGTGAATCAGACGACCCCTGAGACTAATATGAACACCACTGTGGACACTCACACAGGAGCAGACCTAAAGAGGCAGGTGAATCAGATGACCCCTGAGACTACTATGAACACCACTGTGGACATACACAGGAGCAGACCTAAAGGGGCAGGTGAATCAGACGACCCCTGAGACTACTATGACCACCACTGTGGACAGTCACACACGAGCAGACCTAAAGGGGCAGGTGAATCAGACGACCCCTGAGACTACAATGAACATCACTGTGCACACTCACAAGAGTAGATGCCGAGGGATGAAGCCAATGACACGGAGATTCCCACAGTGGCCCAGGGTGGAACAGGAGGTGAAGACCTGGACTCTGGACCAGCGTCCAACAGGGATCTCTGTACCACCAATATGATACAAGAGGGCAAAAGGGTCACAGGAGATAAACTACCGGTCAGCTCTCAGGAACACCTCTATGGTACTTTCTGTTTCTGAACAGAGAAAGTCTGAGCATGAAGACAGGAACAAACGTTGACCCAATCTCCCAGCAGTCTGTGAGAGTCAAGGTTTGGAATTTCATTCTTAGTTATGAATCTTTGAAGACTCACAACTTTGAGCTGTCCCACACTGACAACGTGGATAAGCTCCTCCCCACAACCGATGTGCCATCCAACAGAACTGAGGATGTCAGAGGAGCACAGACCATGCTGTTAGAGCCAGTGGACGTGAGAAAACACTTCACTGTTGTTCCAGACTGTTGTGCACATGGGACAAAGCTACTACCTGTGACCATCCTTAATAGAAAAATGTTTATGAAAGAAAAGATTCCAAGTGGGTTTGTTGTCCGTGGGCATGAAAAGGATGGATGAATGAAGAAGGCATGAAAATCTGGTTTAACAAAGTCTGGTCACGAAGGCCTGGGGGTTACTTACAAAACCAGCTTTGCCTGGTTTCTGTCACTTCAAGCCCAGAGAATGGTGGTGGGTTATTGTAAACTTGACCAGATGGTGACTACTTGCAGCTGTGGTTTTACAGGTGGTATTACAAGTGCAAAAGCAATCCCAGCTGACTCGAAAACCCAACTTGCTAAGGTACCTGGTGGGCTAACCAGCCAGCTGCAACCTCTCAGGTGTCAGTAAACAAGCCCTTTAAGGCCCTAATGAAGAAAGAGTAGATGTCGTGGAAACTGTTAGCTGGTAATGATTTAACACCTACAGGCAGAATCAAGAAATGATCCCTCGGGTTTGTGATCGGATCCTAAGATTGTAAAATGGTGTCAAGAAGGAAGTGGTTGTGAGATTGCTTACAAAATGTGGCATCAGCAACGCTATGGCTGGAACTGAAGATGAGGAAGTTTACCAGGAGGAGGAAAGTGACTCTTCAGAAGACCACCCCTAATGCAGAAATTGAAGATGACTATTTGATACTGCTGATACTGACCATGAGAAAGAGCTCTTGGCCTTCTATGATGCATAAATACCACAAATCTGTTACCAGTACCTTAAATTTCTGGTACCTTATATCTTTTCTTGTGTTTTGTAATTATTTGTTATATAAAATTTCTTATTTTATGTTAAAAAATAAATGCTAAGGCTAGGTGCAGTGGCTCACACCTGTCATCCCAGTGCTCTGGGAGGCCGAGGCAGGTGGATTGCCTGAGCTCAGGAGTGCGAGACCAACCTGAGAAAGAGTGAGACCCTGTCTCTAAAAATAGCTGGGCGTTGTGGTGGGCACCTGTAGTCCTAGCTACTCAGGGGGCTGAGGCAAGAGAATCTCTTGAGCCCAAGAGTTCGAGATTGCTGTGAGCTATCACACCACGGCACTCTACTAAGGACAGAGTAAAACTCTGTCTCAAAAAAAAAAAAAAAGCTAAAATTCCCTTATAATACAAAAGAACAAGTACCTGAATATATAAACAATTAAAATTTTGAAATAAAAAATTAAAATGAAAGATTTTATTCCTGAAAGTCTGGGCCAAAAACATGGGTGTGCACTGTACACTGCAAAATACAGCAGTGCCAGAATTCCCAAGCAGAGCAATCAGACAGTAGGAAGAAATAAAGGGCATTCACGTTGGGAAAGAGGAACTCAAGAATCTTCCAATGATATGATCTTATACCTAGAAAATGCTAGAGACTCCTCCAAAGGACTTCTAGAATGGATAAATGAATTCACAGCTTATAAAATCAATGTACGCACATTAGTAGTATTTCTATATGCTACTAACAAAGTTGAGAATCAAAGAACTCAATCTCATTTACAATACCTACAAAAAAAAATACACTGCAATACAGTTAACCAAGGAGAACAATAAAACAATGATGAAGAAAATCACAGATAATACAAACAAATCAGAAAGGATTCTATACTCGTGGATTAGAAAAATATTAAAATGCTCATATTAAACAAAGTAATCTACAGATTCAATACAATTCCTATCAATGTCATTTTTCACAGAATTAGAAAAAACAATCCTAAAATTAGTATCTAACCAAAAAAGAATACAATAAGCCAAAGCAATCTGAGCAAAAAGAGCAAATCTGGATGTAACACGTTGCCTGGGTTCACGTTACAAGGTGAATTACAAGGCGGCAGTAACCACACAGCATGTCTGGTTTAAACTGACACACAGACCAATGGAGCAGAACGGGGAACCCACAAGTAAGGCCAAATACCTCCCACCTGTTTAGTCTTTGATAAAGCAAACAAAAACATACACTGGGGAAGCACAGCCCACGTAATAATGCAGGTGAATGAGACTGGATCCCCTTCTCCCACCACACACAAAAATTAATTCAAGATGACTGAAGACTTAAATGTAAGACCTGAAACCATGAAAATTCTACAGAAAAAAAAGTTCTTGCTATCATCCTAGGTAAAGAATTTGTGACTAAGACCCCAAAAGCAAATACAACAAAAACAAAAATAGGTAGACTTAAGTAAACTAAAAAGCTTCTGCACAGCAGATGAAAGAGGCAACAGAGGAAAAAGACTAACTACAGAATGTGAGAACATTTTCAAGCTATTCATCTCACAAAGGAGTAAAATCTAGAATTTATAAGAAACTCAAACAAATCAGCAAGAAAAAATTAAATATTGGACAAAAGATAAGAATAGACATTTTTCAAAAGGACAGCAACAAATGGCCAACAAACTCAAGAAAAAATGGCCAGCATCACTAATCTTCAAGAAAATGCCTATTAAAGCCACAATGAGAATGGCCATTATTAAAATTTCAAAAAACAATAGATGTTGGTGTGGATACAGTGAAAAAGGAATACTTATACAACGTTGGTGGAAATGTTAATTATTAGCACAACCTCTATCGAAAACAGCATGGAGATTCCTCAAAGAAATAAATACACATTTAGCATTCGATCTAGCAATCCTACTACTGGGTATCTACCCCAAATAAAAGAAGATGTTTTATTAAAAAAGAGTATTTTTTTTGCAGCACAATTTACAATTGCAAAGATTCAGAACCAAATGCCCGTCAAATGATATGTGGACAAGGAAAAGGTGGTGTGTGTCCATACACACACACACACACCAGAAAACTACTCAGCCATGAAAAAGAACGAAACAATGTCTTTTGTAGCAGCTTGCACGGAACTGGTGGCGATTATCCTAAGTGAAATAACCCAGGAATTAAAACAAACAAGCAACAACAACAAAAAATCCAAATAATGCATCTTGTCACTTACGAGTAGGAACTAGAAAATAGACATGCTGGGCCATACAGAGTGACATAATGGACACTGGAGACTCAGAAGGGAAAGGGTGTGAGGGGTGCAGTTTGAAAAATTATCTACTGGGTATAAGGTGCACCATTTGGGTAATGGGTACACTGAAAGTCTAGACTTTACCACTATGCAATTCATCCATGTGGCAAAAAGCCATTTATACCCCTAAACCTATCAAAATAAAACAAAAAAAGAAAGATGTATTCCTGAAGACAATGTATAAACATTTATATTCAGTAAGCCTAGGAATGCCAGAAAACCTACACTTACAGTGTGAGTTACATGTTTTATTAAGACTGCTCACAGTATTTTAAAATGTAGGGAGAAAATAACTTACTCAAAATGCAAATACATAAGAAATTAGGCACTGGAGGAGAAAAACAATATATCCAGCCTACGGTTCTGTCCTTAACAATGGTGGTAAAAGACAGATATGGGATGAAACTGGTCTTCTAAGTATCGTATTACAAAAGAAACAAACACTATACCTGGACTAGAGTGAATGTTTATTGAATTCTTTCCACTTTCTTTGCCAATGAAATTGGTTAAATAATTAAGATTTAATTGAAATTTGTAAATACATTAATTTATTACCACTGGTTACTTAAATCTCTGATAACAGTAAGCTATTTAGAAATGAAAACAGAATCCTAGGGTGATCTTACACTTTACTACCAAATACATACTGTTGTTAAAAATTTTTAAATAGTTCAATGGTAGAAGACATACAAATGTAAATTTTTCAATAGTTCAATGGTACAAGACATTCAAATATAAAATTTTAAATAGTTCAATGGTACAAAATTAAATGGTTCTATTATAAATGTTACTTAACATATTAATATGTGACTATTAACAATAAAACATTTATTGATTCTTGTAAGGTGGTAACCACAACAGTTTTTATTCTAACTTTGACTTAAAAGAGCTAAAATAAAGTGACATTTGGTTGGGACATAGTAATAAAGTGATTTGTTGCATAAATTAAAGCTTTTCTAGAAAAGATGGATTGGACTCGGTCATTTAAAGCCCACCATGGAATCTGCCAAACTAACTAGCAGGCATGGCATGAGAACTCGGTTCACAACCTCCTGCTCTCTGAGCTACCCAATCATAATAGTAGAAAAACAAGGACTTCATAGTACTATGGTTTTAATGGGTGTTCGTGAATTGGGTAATAGGAAAAATACATAAAAATATATAAAATGAAGAAGAATGGATGGACAGTGGATTCTACCATATAGTTCATTGACTGACTCAGCAGTCACTTTAAATAATAAGCACTCTATAGAACAAAATGGCTACTAAAAGCATCCTAAACTGCATGAGTGGCCTGTGATGGTTACTTATCTGCTATTTTAGCAATGACTTTATTAGAAAAGCCAAGAGAATAGAATATACAACTATTTTTAAAAACATGAAAAGTCAGATCTTAATTCTTTCTGCTTCTATAACCTTCTTCGTGTTGCAAACAAGATTTAGCAAAGTAAGAAAATAAATTGTGTTGTTAAATATTAAGTTCTACGTGGGCGTTAATCTCTGTCTGGGCACATGTTCACATTGCTAAATTAAGTACAGTCTTCCCTTTTTGTTTCCCAATAGGCAAAAAATTCAAAGTGACAAACCCATCTCTTTCCCAAAACGGAAAGGTTGGGAATAAAGGTAGTTCCAAGGAGTAGGAATATCTTTATATCAATGAGGGGGGAATTTAGAGATTAAAATACTTGAATTAAACTTGGGAGAGGCTGAGAAAACTACTTCGCTATGTAACTCTGAAGTTCAGAAACTTACAATAAATAGGTAGCAAAATAATAAATGGAGAAAAATGTAATTAAACATGATGGTATAAGATTTAAATTATAAGGGGATCAGAAACTGAACAGGCGAAAAGAAGAACACTGTCTGAGTCAGCTCCAGATACCCTAGCTGGACTGAGAGGGGCGAGAGCTGCTTCATAAGCTCAGGTCCCCAGAAAAGCCCGGAGAGCCAGAGATAGTTGTTGTTGAGGGAACATTTTAAGACAATCATGATGAGCTTAATGCAATAGATCAGTGGTTCTCAACCTTCCTAATGCCGCAACCCTTTAATACAGTCCAAAGGGGTCGCGACCCACAGGTTGAGAACTGCTGCAATAGACCCTTTTCCTGAAACCCTGGGAAGGGTGAGGTGACTGCTAGAATGCAGTTTTGATAAATGTAAGAAGAGTACTGCTTAGAAAGAAGTTTGGGTGTTATCTAAGAATACTAAATAACTCAAGAATTTGGACTAAGGGGATACCAGGAAACCTGGAGATGGAGAAGGGCATATCAAGAAGGGTCTGACCACAGTGTCAGGCTGAGCAGACAACAGTGACCACGATGAAGACCACCCTGAAACTTCAACAATTTGACAGAGGTTACACCCTGCTGTTCTTTTGCACTTTAGAAAAACATTTTAAGACTTTAAAATACATGATATAACAAAAACGACTTTGGATTTAGTGGCCAATTACCTGGAATCCAATTCTGGTCCTACTGTGAACCAGCTGCCTGATTTAAGGGGTGTTGGGGAAGGGCAAGGAGAAAATGACAAAACCTAAATGTTAGCTTCCCCCTGTATAAAAGGCAGTAATGTTCCTTGCCTAGACACATTTTATAACTGCTCAGGCCAAGACTGTAATTGTTAAAGGAACACTGAGCACAGCTGCTGATGAGGGAGTCTCTGTCGCAGATGACCATGTGCGGTGTTTTAGGGACTCCAGGGTCGATATCTTTGATACATTTAGATGAGATGCACCCAGTTTGGAAAGGGAAAAAGGGCCCATACCTCTGGCCAAGGGCCTGGGAAGCACCCTGTCCTCTCCACACCTCCTAGACAGGGGAAGCGCGGCAGAGCAGGTCAGAGGCAAAGAGCAAGTATTTATAACTACTGACAGCAAGTAGTACTATTGATTAATTCAATCTGAAAATTATAACCTCTGAAATTACAAGAACAGCTTGAGGTCATAACAAGGATACTACAGTAAAGAAGAGGTCTGACCAGGCCCAGCTTGTCCTGCTGTGTCCTAGAGCACCGAGAGGCTTAGAGTTGTGACTTGATCCCTGGCTGTTTGCAGCTCTATGCTCCAGCAACCAGGCCCAGGTCCAGAAAGACACTGGCCTCCTGCCCCTACTGCCCTCACTGCACCATGAGTGCCAGGGGGCTCAGATCTCCTGCAGTTTCAAAATATATCCCTTTTGGCACCAGAGTGACATATCCAAAACAAGATTGTTGAGGCATGAGCTCAGAAATATTTGAAAAAAGAAAAAAAAAGTGTAAAGATCTTTTTGGGAATTGTAAAGTGTTACACCATGGACAATTAGAAGATCAATGTTAAATGTATAAAACTCATCATCCAAACCTAAATGGCAAACTTCATTTCCCATCCATATGAATCAAATCAGCCTGCTACAATTAAGATTAATTTTGCATGCAAAAGGTGGCAAAGAACATCTCGTAATGATTTTCCAAGCCTTGAAATAAAACCTTAATGAGTCAATTTAAAAACTGGCCCTGCAGTTACAGGAGAACAAGCTGGAGCCTCTATTTTGCCTCTAGGGACCTTTCAATACCCTCACTTTCTAGGGTCAATGGTAACTTTCACCCAAGGTACCTATGGAGTTTACTACAGTTTCTACAAACAGAAAAACTTCTAGTCTAAATATTTTATACTGAAAATCGTGGCAATGAGATCAGGTTGACAAGAATTAAATGGTTATTAAAAAGAAAGGAAGGGGACCAGGTACCATGGTTCACACCTGTAATCCTAGCAGTTTGGGAGGCCAAGGCAGGAAGATAGCTTGAGGTAAGGAGTTTAAGACCAGACTAAGCAATAGCATGACCCCATTTCTATAAAAAAACAGAGAAATTAGCTGGGTGTGGTGGAGTGCGCCTGTAGTACCAGCTACACAGGAGGCTGAAGCAGGAGGATCACTTGAGCCTGGGAGTTCAGGGTTATAGGGAGTTTCAATGATGCTGACTCTGCCTCAAAATAAACAAACAAACAAAATACGAAACAAATAAGGAGGAGGAGGAGGAGGAGAAAATTAGAGGGAAAAAAAGAAAGAAGTAACGGACCTTATAATCATAATACTGAAAAGATCAATTTTAAGACAACCTACAGCAGGCATCCTCAAACTTTTTAAACAGGGGGCCAATTCATTGTCCCTTAGACCACTGGAGGGCTGGACTATAGTTTAAAAAAAAAAACAACTATGAACAAATTCCTATGCACACTGCACATATCTTATTTTGAAGTAAAAAACAAAATGGGAACAAATACAATTCACACCGCTTCATGTGGCCCACAGGCCGCAGTTTGAGGACGCCTGACCTACAGAATGGGAGGAAATATTTGCATGCTCTATATCTGATAAAGGGCTGACAACCAGAATCTATAAAGAGTTCAAGCAAATCAGCAAGAAAAAAATCAAATAACCCCATAAGAAAGTGAGCAAAAGGCATGAACAGAAGCTTTTCAAAAGAAGATACACTAATGGCCAATAAAGATATCAAAAAATGCTCAGAGTCTCTAATAATCAGGGAAATGCAACTCAAACCCTCAAGGAGGTTATCAGAGAACTCCAGTGAGAATGACTCTTATCAAAAAAATCCCAAAACAACAGATGTTGGTGCAGATGCAGAGAGAAAGAAACGCTTAGTCGCTGTTGGGTGACTGCAAACTAGCACAGCCTCCATGGAAAGCAGCATGGAGATGCCTCAGAGAACTGAAAGCAGGCCTGCCGTTTGTTCCTGCAACTCCAGTACTGGGTATTTACCCAAAGGAAAGTGATTTTTATCAAAAAGACACTCGAATGTTTCCTACAGAACAATTCACAACTGCACATCAATACACTGAGTGGATAAAATGCACCCTGGAGGACTTCTCAGCCATAAAAAGGGGGAGCTAATACCTTTTATAACAACCTGGATAGAACTGGAGACCATTCTTCTTAGTGAAATTTTGCAAGAATGGAAAAACAAACACCAGATGTATTCACTATTAAGCTGGAACTAGTCCATCAACATCCACATCCACATTTGCCAGTAAAACTCAATGGAAAACAAGCAGGTGGAAGGGAGTCGGAGGGGAGGGTCAAACGCACACCTAATGGGTACGGTGCACACTATCTGGTGATAGGCACATTTGTAACTTTGATTCAAACTGTACAAAAGCAATTCACATAACCAAAATATTTGAATTCCCTGTAATATTCTAAAATTAAAAAAAAAAATCTTCTCTAACCAGACTCATTTTCTTTTTCATAATTTGATACTTTGGAATGTTGAGAACTTAATTTGGATGACGGCTGAAATATAATACTATCCTTCTGCTTTTAGTTTTGACAGATTTTGTTTCATTTTGTTTTCTGTGAGACAAGTCTTACTCTGTCACCCTGGGTAGTGTGTGGTGGCATCACAGCTCACGTCAACCTCAGTCTCTTGGGCTCAAGCAATCCTCTTGCCTTAGCTTCCTAAGCACCTGGGACTACAGGCACTGGCCACCACACTTGGCTAGTTTTTCTATTTTTAGTAGAGACAGGGTCTGGCTCTTGTTCAGGCTGGTCTCTAACTCCTGAGCTCAAGTAATCCATCTGCATTGGCCTCTCAGAGTACTGGGATTATAGGCATGAGCCACTGTGCCTGGCACTGACAGAATTCATTAAATGTCTAAACTGAGCTTTCCCGCAAACTACTTCTTCACCTGACAGCTTCACTGACTGCCACCATTCTGCTGGATATAGTGAAAATGCCTCACATGAATCATAGGACCTAGGAAAAAAGGTTTGCACATTAGTTAAATGGGATTAATCTGAAAGTCTTTTGTATTTTAGTCTTTGTTATTAAAAAGTTCTTAAATGTGTGACTACACCAGTGTTCTAGTTCTTATGCCAGGCATTCAAATGCTTTATATATATTAACCAAATCATTTCAATGATGCTATAAAATCAAAACTATTATTATCTTCCTTTTATAGATAAGGACACTGAGGCAAAGAGAGGTTACATAACTTGCTCAGGGTTACACAGCCAGTTTTTAGTTTATTCAGTATTCTATCAGCTTAATTATTTGTGTGTAATTAACCCTTCTATCCAAAAAAACAAGTATAGGCCGCAGATGCCTCTTAATTGGTGTTTCCAAGACTATTTCTCTCATTTAAGTCTCAATGATCCAAACTGATGGAAGGTGGTAACTTTTGACTTAAACTCTTGCATGTTTTAGTGCAATATGGATAAGACTTATTTGAGCTATCCTTTTTCATTAAATGATGACCCTCTAGACACAAAAATTAGAACATATGAAAGGTACAATCCTTAACTCTAAGGAATTAAAGAAATTCGTAAACTACTCACATCAGTCATCATCTACTGCTTGTTCATATGCACTAAACCACAGCGTAAGACTCAGCTCTCACAGACGACCCCAATCCTTAAGTTTTATATGAAGAGTGTGAGAATTTCCAGTTGGGATAAAAATCACACCTACATTAGGGAAGGGAATTTTACAAGCAATGCATGTACAACTGGGGTTTGGAAATTTTAATGTACTTCACATTTCAAACATCATCACTGCAAAAGGAAAAAAAATAACATGGCTGGGCAGAAAGATCAAGCTGTGGATTAATGATGAAGGCAGATAGGCAGGTACTGACACCCTGGGAGTTTTGGGCAGATGGTAGCTCCTTTCCTGAACCCCGTAGGCACTGAGAGTTGCCTCTTTTACTTTAATTTTAAGTGCATTTCACTGATAACAAAAAAATAGCATTGAAAATTAACATAGCACTATTCCAGTTTAATGCTTTGCTTTTTATTTATATTCAAATTCCATATATTTAAATTAAAAAACTCAGAAATCAGCAAATTACCTTGAATGTAGCTCTGTGCTGCCATTATTATATTTGCTTCCTCTTTCCCAGACACCAAAGTCAGGAACACGGTAAACCCTTTCCACGCAAAATACAAGATTTTGAATAAAAGCGACCTAAAAGAAAAGAAATACAACATAAGGACATGTGAGAAAACATCTTTGGCTACTGAAGAGAATAAATGATACCATATGAAATCCAAATACACTGTTGCCTCCAAGCACATTTTTTAAGATGGTGAAATTCATGTGATTATTACATTATTATGAATAGTCTTTTTTGCTTGGCTTTTCCAATATAAAGCTCACTTTAGGTGAACACTAATATTGTGTAATACCAAGACAAAATTTAAATCCTCTCAATGCTCTGTCTATGGGGCCCCACCCATGTTGGATCACCCCGAGTCTTGAGTCCATTCTTTCTCCTGGAATCCAATCTTCTGCTTTTAAAGCACATTTACCTTTTGTTATAAACTCAAAGCTGACAGTTAGAAGGGCCCCGACAAATAGTCCAAGGGTCACAGCTTCCAAATAAAGATTTCAGATATTTGATGAAATTTATACTCTCAAAAAATACTACAGCCAGTTCTTATATAATAAAAGGGTCTCTTTTTATTTTAATGAAAGCAGTTTCTTAAGTGGGCTGTGAGTCCTGATTACAGGGTTTTAGATGTAGTCATCCCTTTTGGTTCAGTCTCGTGTGGCTGACATGCAAAGTCATTTGAAGTAACAAATAACAGTACCAATATGGTAACTTAAATGCCTATTTCCCTGTGTGATAATTAAACTTTTGACTTGAAAAAAAATAAATGTAGTCATCATGTTAGGATCAATATGACAAACTGAATATATGCACCTGCCTACCCTTCATGACACAATCCTTTGGAAAAGGCAATGCACACTTCCCACCTCTCCCCTTTAATTAATATACAGAAGAACCTCCAGAGTTGACCACCTCCCTACACTGACCTCATTCTTCAGTTGACCTAATTTTCATAGACCAGACATGCCACACATATATACTCAAAGTAAGATTGAACTGTATAGATTGACCAAGAACGTAAGTTGCATCTTGACCCCTTGGACTGTGGCACACAATGTTTATTCACCCTCTATTACTTCACCAGTTGAATCCACTCTACACCAAAGGGATAGGAAGTGTGAGCTTTGCACCTTAGTTCTAAGTATTATTTTTTCTTTAGTATAGGTTCTTTTTTCATATTGTATTGTTACTACATTTTGGATTAGGCTTATGTCCTACTGCCTAAATTTTTTTCAACATGAAGGACTGGTCTGAATTGTATTGTAGGTACATCCTACAATTACTGAAAAATTTTATATAGTTAATTGAGACATGTTCGCAAAAAAAGAAAGAACTCAAAAACTTGACACTGAAGGAAAAGGTTGACCTATATTTTCTAGAAAGCAGCAGCCAAAGAAAGAGGTAGAACATTTTGGTATTACCAAGACCATAGTTATCAATATCCAAAAATGTAAACATGAGTACTTGGAGAGATATGGTAAGGAAAGCAGAGACTACAGCAGAAAAGGAGGAAAACATCCCCTGATGAAGTCAACAAAGCCACATTGAGCTGGTTCAAACAAAAGAGGACGGTTAACATTGGAATCTTAGGCCAGTGATCCAAGAAGTTGCTAAAACCTTTGCACAGAAATTAGGAGTGGTAGAATTCCAAGAGTCAAGTGGTTGGCTCAAGAAATGTAAACTGTGACATGAAGTTGTAGAAAAAATCTTAGACTTCACCACGTTTCAAAGATGCTGACATCTATAATGCTGAAGAATGTGGACTTTTTTTCAAGGTCCAAGAGTGTGGACTGTTAGAAACCCCATCATGAAAGGTGAAAATATAAGACCAGAAAACTTTCCAAAGAATGTTTCACAGTTCTTTGTGCTAGCTCAACCAGAGAGAAACTACAGTGGGTGGTGATTGACTGGTAAATAGGCAAAGCCCCACACATTCAAGAACCTGGAGCCTGAAGACCTCCCTGTCACTTGGAGATCAAACAAATACTCCTGGCTGACTGGTGCCCTACGGGAGGAGTGGGGGGTGCCAACTGAGAAATGAAGAAGAAACATCCTCCTCTGCTGACAGCAGACAGCTCTCCTGGCCATCCACAAGTGAATCATCTCATTGAAATTTCTGCCTCCAAACACAACTTCAAAAATCCAACCTCTTGACCAACATCATCAAAACATTTAAAATGCACTAACCAAGCCCAGCTCCTACAGTGGGCCATTACTAAAACACACACCGTGGTCCAACTGTGGCAGCAACTTCATCCACGACATCTGGGTGCTGTACTTTGGGTTGGTTCTTCTTGAAAGAAAGCTCAGCCAGAAGCAATACAGAAGAGTTTTAAGAAAGCTAGGTTTGTCACAACCCTCTGATGCTTTGGCCCCATCGAACAGTCCATCTCCGGTGGCAGATTTCACAGGAGTACATTTTGAAGGTTTTGTTGCAGTGGAGTTTGGTGTGGCAACATGTAACGAACCTGACCCAGAAGCAGTTTTCTAAGCACTATTGACCCAGGTACAGACCAGCATAAAGGGCAAGGAGCAGCTGAGGAAGCAGAAAAAGTGAGGATAACACAGAAACTGCAGACTTCAAAAGAAGAGGATGTCAGGGCATCTGATAATGCAGCTGCAGTCGTTTGCTGTGGAAAAACGCCCAGGTGTGCTGGGTGGTGTAGCCAGCGTGAGAGTGCTTTCTCCACTTACATTTGTAATAAGAAACAGGCTAAGATTGACTCTTTTTTTTTTTTTTCCAGAAAGAATGATTAAACCATGAGAAAACAGTAAATGTGTTCATTTTTGATGACACTGTATGCATGCTTTCACTGTGTTTTATATATGATTTTACATGGTACTCTTCTAATAAAAGCACACAGGGGAGTAAAGGTATACTCTGCATTAGCACAGTAGCCTTGTCCCTCACACTGCCACCTGGGTGGTCACCTTACAGCAGTTCTACTCTAATGTACAGACTTTAAAGAATTAAACAACAGTAACACAGGAAGAAAGCTCAGGGAAGCTTCCACCAGTAGTCCAGAAACTGAGAAATCACAGGAAGAGAGAAAACAGGGGAAGGAATTGGTAAAGAATCAGAGCAGAGGAAACCACAGCATCTCAAAATTGTTCTTCCTTATTTTCTAAGGCCTTCAGAAAATCTCTAAGCTCAAAGTCAACAAACATTGATCAATAAGGGATCAGGGTGATCTCATCAAGGACGAGTGGCTAGGGCATCTGAATCCCCTTCTTTTCCACTCTCCTCTCTGAGAGACCTTTGGCCTCAGGGCCAAGGACAGCTCTCAATTCAAGTGAAAGTGTACTTGGGTGTTAGGGCCTCACAGAAATGGAAAGAGACCCGTTAACTCCATTTCTACAAAACATATAGACCCCTATCCCACAACCTCTCCACTCAAGAGCAGAGCAGTCCATACTCACAGTGAACTTCTTACTGACTCTGAGTCTTGGTGGGGTCTGTGCAGCTGTCCCCACGCCCTGCTACCTTGCCTATTGCCAGTATAAAAAGCCTGGTCATTTTCCTGATGCCAGCCCTTCGACGATCTCAAAAGCTACTTAGATTTTATGTCAAATACAGAGAATACTTTATAGTTTGTCAGGACTTCAAGTTTTAAGCTTTGAAAACATCCAAGTCCCTTTCTTTCATGAGGAGCTCCTCAAGTGTGGAGACTACACCCCTATTTACTCTCTTCCCTGGGGCCAGGCAGGACCAGGAGAGGGTTCTAGTCTGGCTGAATAGGTGGTAGAGCAGTGACTGGAAAAGCTTTTGTAATTTAACAAGTCCTGTGGAGAAAACTTAAGTACCACTTAGATATTTGTCAATGGTCCCCATGAGGGCCAGGACTTACTCTGTTCAGTGCTGTGTCCCCAGAGAATGTGCCTGACATAAGACAGATGCTCAGGCAGCATTTGCAGCTGGACTTCCACCATCACCACCCTCAACTACA
Source organism: Nycticebus coucang (assembly GCF_027406575.1). Classification (NCBI taxonomy): domain Eukaryota; kingdom Metazoa; phylum Chordata; class Mammalia; order Primates; family Lorisidae; genus Nycticebus; species Nycticebus coucang. The sequence goes on along the minus strand of NC_069781.1, from coordinate 146,254,238 downwards.
CAGCCTACATTGCAAGGAGTCAACTCATCCATCTCTTCTCATATTTCATAAAACTGACCACTGGTTTCTTTCTGAAAGTTCCCATTCATTCCCTTGGCTACTGACATGACACCCTCTATTTGTTTCTCATCTTCCTGATTCCTCTTCTGGCTTCTACTCCTACTGGAGGCGTTCTTCAAAGCTTTGTCTTCTTCTTTCCTCCCCACTGGTACCTCATCAGTCCAGCCAGCTCACTCACTATCAAGGTTTCACTCCAGAGAGTAGTGTGAAGACTGCGTACAGCAGATGCCAAGGCAGGAATGTCGCGCTTGGAAGCCCTGGTTCTGCTCTCAGCTGCATCATGAATTAGGAATGTGACACGTGGCACACAGGCCTCACTACGTCTGATTTCTATATTTATATCTGGTTTGTGCATATTTACAATACATGCTTACAATTCAGTGATTTTTCCATTCTAGCCCCAAATATTTCTAACCTATACATTTGCTTTTATGACCCAGTCATGAAATATTTCCACTTGGATTTCCTATTAAACATGTTCTAAACTGTTCCACTTGGAAGTACTTCTCTGTCCTTTCTGCTTTTCTCCATGACACTGCTGGTTTTCCAGGCTCTCAGTCTAGAACGCTTGAAATTGATAAGAAGCCACTGATTTGGACTGAGCTCCCACATGAGGCTCAACAGACCAGACCAAACCAGAATGGAGTTACTGGTGCCAGGGTACATGTAATCAGACAAAACTTTGAAAGGTTTAGTTTTCTAAAAATTCAGATTTATAGCAGCCAATCAGGAGGAGCCCAGTTTACCTGAGCCAGTGTGATAGTGCCTGATGTTCTAACTCTGTGAGAAAAGTAACTTTGAGATATCCAACTGCCTTTTTTCTTTTCTTCTCTCTCTTTTTTTTTGAGACAGAGTTCTACTCTTTTGCCCTGCTAGCGTGCCGTGGCCTCAGCCTAGCTCATAGAAACGTCAAACTCCTGGGTTTAAGTTATCCTCCTGCCTCCCACAACTTCCAGAGTAGCTGGGACTACAGGCACTTGCCAAAATGCCTGGCTGTTTTTTCTGGTTTTGGTAGAGATGAGGTCTCACTTTTGCTCAGCTTGGTCTTGACTCCTGTGCTCCAGCAATCTTCCTGCCATGGCCTCACAGTGCTGGGATTCCAGGCCTGAGCACTGTGCCTGGCTGACCAACTGGCCTTTCATTTCCTGTTTCTGCTTTCCTCAACTCTTCTCTTTATAAAGCCAGTCTCCTCTGCACTGGATCATTCAAGAATCACTAATAAAAGCCACTTAGATCTTTTAAGTTTGTTGTAATTTTGTCTTTTGACAATGCTATGTCTTCTTATCTTCCCACATTCTGCCACCAAGGCCAGCTGTTCTCTACATCACTTCTTTGGCTGAAGTTTTGTGACTCTTGACACAGTCTTACAACTCTCACATTTGGCATTCAGACCCTCCATCACCTTGCCAGCCTGCTCCCATGGGCCTTTATTTATTTCACTATGGGCTAGTTGGCATCAATCTGACTCATTTCCAAATGGAACACCTTTCTACGAATCTTCCTTTAGTCCAGTTCAAAACTTCCCTCCTTGGTGAAGACTCTTCACTCTCACTGGACTTAGGGCCAAGACCACAGCTCCTAATTTTTGTTTCCTGTGCCTTTCAATTTTTTTCTCAGCTCTAGTTCATATACAGGTCCATTATCCTTATTTGCAATTCTAAAATGAAACAAACTCTGAACACCATTGTTTTTCTCAACTCATTGGTCAGCAAAACCCCAAACTGAGATGAGATTATATGCCTTATGTATACCATTTTTGTGAATATGTCTTATTGCAAAAATATAATGCGCTGAATATGGGGTTCTGCCCTAAACCCTGTTGATTACATAAGATATCAAAACATCATTACCTTTTTTAAATCCAAAAGGTTCTGAAATCTGAAACACATTTGTTTTCAAATATTTCTTCAGATAAGGAATTGTGGACCTATATACTTTCTCTGAACTCAGAAATGTAAATTTCTTATGGTTTCCACAAAAATAACATGCTGTAGTAAGGACTGCGCTCTTGGGGAAATATGAGGTTTCTAGAATATAAAAATAAATACCACACCAATGTCCAATTTGTGACCATGGGCTGCACGCTGATTTTGTGAGGACTTTTTTTGCTGATCAACTCTTGGATCCAGTTAATCTTTTTTTTTTATTTTTGAGACAAGAGTCTCACCATGTTGCCCTGGGTAGAGTGCCGTGGCATCATAGCTCACAGCAACCTCAAACTCCTAGGCTCAAGTGATTCTCCTGCTTTAGCTTCCCGAGGGGGGACTATAGGTGCCCACCACAACTCCCAGCTATTTTGTTGTTGCAGTTGTCATTGTTGTTTTAGCTGGCCCAGGCAGGGTTCGAACCTGACAGCCTCGGAGCATGAGGCTGGCACCCTACTCACTGAGCTATGGGCGCTGAGCCAAGTTTTTTTTTAAGCTGTTGGTTTTGTTGACAATCTCTGTTCTACCTTTATATTTCATATATTCTGCCTATCTTTATTACTTTCTTCTACTTGCTTTGTGTTTACTAAGGAATTTGTTTTCTAACTTTCAAAATCACAAAATGTGCCTTCAAGGCTAACAACTGTCCACTGCAGCTACACTGTTATTCCAAATTCCAATTTCCATTTTTATTTCTTCTTCAAATCCATAAAACAGACCCCTTTTTTAGATTGTAAAAAAAAGAGTACTAAGTAGAACCAGCCACTGGTTCTTTGATATTCACTCAGTTTCACAGGTATCTCTTAAGATTAACCACTGTTGAAATCGTCAATATCAGTTGGCCTCAAACCTGTCTAGTACCAGGGACAGGCTTCCTGGAAGAACTTTCTCCACAGACCAGGAGTGGTGGGGTGGTGAGATGATCATGCCAGTGAGGGGAGGGGCTGGAAACACACGTGACGCTGCCTCCTTTTGCTGGGTCACCACTCACCTCTTCCTATGAGGTCCATTCCTAATTTTCATGGAAGACAATTTTTCAATGGATGGGAAGGGGGAAGAGTGGAGGGAGGGTGAGAGAGAGGAGGGGAGGGCGCAGGAGGTGGATAGAGCTTTGCTGCCTGGCTTCTAACAGGCTGTGGTACCAGTGTGCCACCCAGGGGTTGGGAACTGCAGATCTGTTTCATATCTTTTATTTCATTTTACTTTTAAGGGTCTCCTTGGTTTATCAGTTTCTAAGAGAAATGTCTTAAAAATTTCTTACATATTTGTTATATTGTGATGTAATGAGAAATACATATTTTGTCTCTGGAAAGAACCCCTAAAACCCTGTGGACAGAAGTGCTGGGGAATCTCTTGCTTTACCATCTGGTCTTTAACCTTGGTTCCTAAGAACTTTGTAATTTCCTGAGTGAAAGGAGGACATGACAGGGATGTCTACCCACCTTGGCATCTCCTGAGTGATAAGAACATTTTTGTTCTAATGAGGATGGGGACTGGTTGCCAGGGAAGCCGACTGTATTGACTCCCAACCCCTAGGGAGGGGAGGAGGCTGAAAGTTGAGTTGATCATAACAGTGAATAGTTTAATTAATAATGCATATGTAATGAAGCCTCCACAGAAACCCAGAATGGGGTTTGGAGCTTCCATGTTGCTGAGCACAGGAAGGCCAGAGGTGAGGGCGCTGAAGCTCTGTGCCCTGCCTGACCCACACCTCCCCTTGTCATCTCTTCACCTGGCTGTTCATCTGCACCCCAAGATTCTTCATAATAAACCAGTAAATACTGTGTTTCCCTGAGTTATGTGAGCTATCGCAGCAAATTTTCAGAACCTGAGGATGGAGTAGTGGGAACCCCAATATTAGCCAACTTATAGCAGATGGGTTAGAAGTAGAGGTCACAGTCTGGAACTTGAGATTGGCATTTCCTTCTTGGACTGAGCCCTTAACCTTTAGGATCTGACAGAATCTCCAGGTAGCTCAGGTAAGAATTGAGTTAAATTACAGGAAATCCAGTTGGTGTCTGCCAGAGAATTGCTTAGTGTATGGGGAAAATACCCTCACACTTCTGGTCACAGACGTGGTCTATGTTGTGATAATACAGAGTGTCCATAAAGTTCATGTGCAATTTTAAACAGTCAACTTTATAGACACCCTGTATAGTAGGGTGAAACTGTGTTTTTTTCCCCTAGATTATTTCATTAAATTTTGCTGTATGTATGTCAGGCTATACTGTTAGGTTTATATAGTATTTTTGTATCTTTCCCATGAACTGTTACTTTAATCATTAAATAATGTCACTCTTTATACCTTTACCTTAATTATAGGGAGTGGCATTTATGATCTAATTCCTTTACACTATGGTTGGTCCAGGCATAGTACAGCCCATTTTCTAAACTGCTCTTATTTCACTTTTGAGGCCCTGGTCAGAGGGCCTCTGCTTATGCTGCAGAGGCCCTCTGCTTATGCTGCAGACTCACACACCAAACACTTCCTACACAAGCTCCCACACTCTGAGAGAGCAGTGATTTTCAACTGGTGTGCTGGGACAGGATCTTAGTGTGCAGTGACAATTTTAAAAGATCATTAATTAAATTATTTTTGAAAGTCAAAGCGCAATAAGTATATTCTTTTTTTTTTTTTACTCTGTTTTGATCAACATAATTTAAGTGTGCTACAAAAATTTAAGTATAGGTTAGGTTCAAGTATTCCATGAGATAAGAAAGGTTGGAAAACACTGCTCCAGATCATTTTGTACTCACTTGTCTTGGTCCTATAAGTGAATACCTAAGGCTGGGTAATTTATAAAGAGAAGAGGTTTATTTGGCCCTGGCTCTGCAGACGGTACAAGAAGCATAGTGCCTGCTTCTGCTTCTAGTGAGGACTTCAGAGAACCTCTAATCATGGCAGAAGGCAAAGGGGATCAGGTGTGCCCCATGACAAGAGAGGGAACGAGAGAGAGCTCTCCCACAAACGAACAGGATGAGAACTCCCGTTACTGCGGGGAGGGCACCAAGCCATTAATGAAGCATCGGCTCCTTGACCCGGATTTCTTCCATCAGGCCCCATCTCCAACAGTGGAGACCAATTTCAACACGCGATTTGGAGGGGCAATCACAGGTCATTTGGGGCCCAGGTCCCTCTGTCCCCTGCTCCCCAGGGCTTTCTTGGGGAGATGTTATTGTTACCTACTTGCACAAGACACACCTTCTTCCACCTAGGTTGTCAGTCATCATCTCTTCAAATAGCCCTTTCCAATTCCTCCTATTTTGAAATTGGCATGTACATATTTATTCATCTGCCAACACTGACAGAAAAGCTAGTTATCTTTTTAATGCTTTCACCTAATCTAAAACAGTGATAATTTGTGGCCACACACTTCAAGAATATTAAAACCAAACAATAAACGTTTTCTTGGCCAAACTGTACCCAGCCTTCTCAAATATTAAAATAGCTTGTTCTTGGGGATGAGTTATTTTTCTAACTGCAGGTGACAAGTGCAAGTGTATTCAATACTAAAGAACTTTCATCCAGGGATTTTAAGATTTCAGGGGAAAAAATGAATAATTAATGCAGCCTGATACAAATCCTACTGAAAAATCATAATTTTTGCCAGATCCAGAATACTAAAAGCAACTGAAAAATAATACCCATTTTTCAATACCAGTAGATACCAAATCACTTGATATAAAATGCTAATGAAGGTCCTTTTCAATTTTTTAAGTGGAATTTCAAAATTTTGAGTCAAGTAGAATTTTCATGAAAAGATTTCCTTTTAAGACTTCCCAGTAAGGCAGCACTGGGACACTGAATGATAACAAATGAATTTCAAAATCAGGAAACACTATCCTTAAACAATGTCATTAGCACATCAAAATATTTGAATACTAACTTTAGCACCCAATCTTCCCAGCAGTGGTGTCATGCTCATGGCATTGGAGAATCTGCAGCTAATAGCAATTGATTCAAAATACACACATGCTGGGGGCGGCGCCTGTGGCTCAGTGAGTAGGGTGCCAGCCCCATATACCGAGAGTGGCGGGTTTGAAGTCAGCCCCGGCCAAACTGCAACGACAAAAAAAAAGCCAGGCATTGTGGTAGGCACCTGTAGTTCCAGCTACTTGGGAGGCTGAGGCAAGAGAATCACCTAAGCCCAAGAGCTGGAGGTTGCTGTGAGCTGTGATGCCACAGCACTCTACTGAGGGCAACAAAGTGAGACTCCGTCTCAAAAAAAAAAAAAAACAAAACACACATGCTGCAGAGAAACGATTAAGGAACAATTAAAAATAGACAATGTAGGAAATAACTCAGGAAAGATAGAGAAACATCTCAGTGACAACATGTCCTTATAGTTAGCCCAAACAGATACAGGATGGGTTAATCTAACCTTTCATAATGAAGTACAATACAGAAGAGCCAGGTTGAAAAGATAAATTTCAATCATTCACGATGTTAAGATTTATTAAATAACCTTATATTTATTCAATAACAGCCATGTATATAACAAAAATTTTCTGATTCCCATCTATTTGCTTTATGAAAACTCAAAATAGGATAAACAACAGGTGAAGAACACAATCAGCCAAGTGTGGTAAATAAGGGTAGCCAGTAGCTGCATGTGCCCACGCGGCTGGTCAGACAAGAGGAGCATTCACTCTAAAATGCTTGAAGACTCAAATGAAATAATGTAAAATACCTCCCTCATAATTTTTTTATATTTACATGTTGAAATATTATAAATATAGTACTAAAATAATTTAATCTTTTAAAATGTGGCTACTAAGAAATTTCATTTTATTATTTCTTTTTTTTTTTTTTTTTTTCATTTTGGAGACAGTCTCACTCTGTTGCCCTGGGTAGAGTGCCATGTTTTCATCATAGCTCACAGCAACCTCAAACTTTTGGGCTCAAGAGATCCTCCTGTCTTAGCCTCCTGAGTAGCTGAAACTACAGGTGGAGATGCAGTCTCGTCTTGCTCAGGCTGGTATGAGCTCAAGCAATCCACCTGCCTCCTAGAACGGTGGGATTACAGATGTGAGCCATCGTGTTTGGCCTAAGAAAATTTTAAATTACACATGTAGCTGGCATCCTATTTCTATTGGACAGTATATCTATAGAGGCTGGAGAAGAAAAACGTACTTTCCCAGCCTCCCCGCTCACCTGGAGATGGCCTTTTAATAGTTCTGACCAATAAGGCATAAACATAATAAATCTGCTGAGGATTGTGATATTTCTGATAAAAAGGGCTGCTTCTGATGAAAAGTAGCTAACACACCTCTTTTATTAATCTTCTTGTTACCTTTTTTTTAGAGCAGCCACTTTGAGGTACTAAAGAAAGGGAAACTGACAAATGAAGCAGTTAGCTCTCATTACATGACAAAAATAAGCACTTTCTCATTTAAGCCAGGGTAGTCATGCCAAACAGATAAAGAATGAATTAATTTAACATTTCATAATGAAGTATAATTTAGAAGGGCCAGGGTGAAAAATAAATTTTTAGTCATTTATATGACAAGCTTTATTAAATATGATAACTCTAAATTTATTCAATAAATGTCATGTATTCAACAGAAATTACTAAACATTTCTACGTAAGTATCTGAGAGTTTGATTTTCGTTTTAAAAAGTCAAAGACATTTAGATATAAGTATAAATTGGCTGCCTGATTATGAAATCAATGAAGTGCTAGCATTCTCAAGGTAATAAATGAATTCTAACAATTTATTAAACATACTGTTCAAAAGTACACACAAATATTCAGCAAAAATCATTCGTAACAGAAGCTGAGAAGGGACCCAAAGACGGGAGGAAAGCCTGGCCTGCTAAACCAGAAGTCTGGAGGGCCCATCGAAACACCCACCGCTCAGCATTCTCATACATGTATGAGAGAATCTAGGTAAGCAAGGACTAGTAGAAAGAGATAATAACCAGTGACCAGTAGAAAAGGGCAATATTTCCTGGAGGTGCACAGAGGCCAATGAAAGAGTTACAACCTATTTCAAAGGGAGAGAAAGAGGGTGTTTATACCTCTGCACCACCTTTGTGTCTCCATCTCTCTTACCTCTTGTCCACCCTAAGAGGGACCCAGTTCCAACTCTCTTTGGAAGTGCCCTAAATGTTCTCTCTATTCTTAAATAAAATTTCTATTGGTTATACTGGAAGTTGTGCTGGTTACTTTGCTCTCTGTTCATGCTGCCTTTGCTGCTCCAGTTTTATTTTCAGTTTTCAATCACTTTGCTTTTGATGCCTGCTGTGCCTTGGTTGAACTTTCTAGCTCAGGCAAGTAATCAAACCAGGTCAACTGGGTTCAGAGAACAGGGAACCACCCCCACCCCCCACCCCCCATCCACAAAAGAAACAGACTGCAGTAAGCCTAAATCTCCAAGCAAAATGCTGGAATACAACAGAAGTTCACTAAATATCTGAGAATTTAGGCATTTGGTTGATTTCTGATACAAGGTACAGGATCTCAGGCAGCCATTAAATGTATTGTATATAGATATTTAAACGTGGCCATAGGTTTGCAGCATAATAAAGTTTTTTTTATTATTGCATTCAAAAAATATATTAGAACTCCAAGAGTTAGTTGAAGTGTTTTTAAAAAATTACTAATAAGAATCCAATTCACAGAATGGCAGAAAAATCTAAGTTCACCAACGCTGAAAGAATATTGACAAAAATCATTAAAATCAACTTTTTCAGAACTATGGAAATTAAACAAGAGCTTGCAATAACCCAAGCATTAAATCAAGAAAAAATCTTAGTAAGTGGAGTGAACTTTGGTGTGGATTAAATAGCCCTCGTCTTCCCTGACCATTACTAGCATTTACTAGTCATAAAGCGGCAGACTAGCAACTACAGAACTTGTTTGGAACTGCCTCCAATCACCATCTCAGTGAATTTCTACTATTTGAATTGTCTAACAGCTCTGTGAACAGAAACATTCAGAAGTTTCCTTTTAATGCCCTGCCTCAGCTCACTCAAATGCAAATGGCCTTTTCCCTAGATATACACAGAAAACAATTAGTGGTAACCATTTAAAATTGTGGCTGCCTAACAATTTTTTTTTTTTTTTTAAACAGGGGAAAGACATATGTGTGTGTATGTGTGTGCTATGAAAAACTCCCAACTAAGAAGTTGTGCCCATAATTAGAAAAGACTCAAAGATACTAATCTCAGGTCTCTGGCTGAATTTGCAGAAGCAGGAAGAGAAAGCTAAGAGAAAGCACTGTCTGTGAGAGCTGTGAAGTTATGGACTAGACACCATAGGACCTCTGCAAACCTAGGAGACGTGATAGTTCAAAGCATCAGTGCAAATAAATTATTAACTGACCAGTAAGCTAACTGAGCAAAGATGTGAAATAGCCACCTTTGACAAAGAATACAGAATTCACAGAAATTTCTCAGGAAAGATGCTAAACAGACACCCCATAAATAAAAATATCTATAACAAAAAAAATATTATCAACACATCTTGTGTGAAGGGGAGCTTATTCCCAGAGTTGATATATAATTTTAAATGTCCAGTTTTAACAATGAAAAAACAAGACATACAAGGATATAATAAATTATGGTCTATATGCCTGAAAAAAATTAATAAAAAATTTCCCTAATAAAGTCCAAATGTTGAATGTACCCAAAGACTTTTTCTTCCTTTCTTCTTTTTTTCCCCCACTCTTTCTTTCTCTCTCTTTCTTTTTTTCAAATAGGGCCTCCCACTTGTGCCCAGGCTAGAGTGTATTGGCTCACTGCAACCTCAAACTTCTGGGCTAAATTGATCTTCCTGCTTCAGCCTCCCAAGCAGTCTCCTACAGATATGTACCACCACACTCAGCTAATGTCTTTATATATATATATTTTTTTTTAGAGATGGGGTCTCACTATGTTACACAGGTAGGTCTTGAACTCCTGACCTCAAGCTATGCTCATGCCTTTACCTCCCAAAACCCTAGGATTACAAGCATAAGTTAAGGTGCCTAGCCCTAGGCAAAGACTTTAAAATGATTTTAAGTATGTTCAAAGAGCAAAAGGAACCTTACCAAATAGACAAAATCAGTAGAGATAGAAATTACTAAAAGGAATAAAAATCAACATCAAAATTTGAATTGAAAAGGGCAATAATAGAAATAACCATATTCAATACTTTGACAGAAATCATATGTTCTCCAATAGTTATGGAATGAGATTATAAATCATCAATGGAAGGAAATTCACAAATATGTGAAAATTAAATACAACATCACTAATAACCAAGGGATAATTAGAAAATACATTGAGAGAAATGAATAGAAAAAACGCAGTAGACAAAGAGTATGAAGAGAGAAATTTTTAACTATAGACTTCGGTTTTTAAAAGAACAATCTCAAATCAATAATCTAAATTTCTACCTGAATAGAAACATAAGAGTAACATAAACCTAAATCAAGCGGAAGGAAGGAAATAATAAGAGAGTAGAGAAAATAAAATTGAGAATAGAAAAAAAATAGAGGAAAGTCAAAAAAACCAAAAGTCGATTCTTTGAAAAAATTTGTAAAATTGATATCTTTAAATATGCTGATCAAGAAAAAAAAGGATTAAGACTTACATCAAGAACACATGAAGAAATAAAAATCCAACCTTAGAGAGAAAGAGATTTAAATAGAATATTTAAATATTAGCTAACAAATTAGATTATTAAACAACTTAGATGGAATAGACAAATTCCTAGAAAAGCACAAACTACCAAAACTGACTCAGGAAGAAATAGCAAACCTAAAAAGACATATAAGAGATCGAAAGGGTAATCAAAACCCCTCCCATGAAGAGGCCAGGTGTGGTGGCTCACACACACCTCTAATCCCAGAACTTCAGGAGGCCAAGCAGGGAGGACTTCTTGAGTGCATAAGTTTGAGTCTGCAGTCAGCTGTGATTGTGCCACTGCATTCCAGCTTGGAAGACAGAGTGAGTCCCTGTCTCAAATAAAAACAAAAACAAATAATGTTCCATACAGAAAAGCCCTGACTTGGCTATCTTTATTGATGAATTCTACCAAACATTTAAAGAAATAGTATCAGTCTATCATAAACTCTTCCAGAAATCAGAAGAAGGAACACATTCTAACCCATTTTAGGAGGCCATTATTACCCTGATAGACAAAGATATTCTCTCTCACTCTCTTTCACATACCACACACACACAGCAACAAACATTATGAGCATCAATGTAAAAATCCTCAGCAAAATTCAGCAAATTGACTACAGCAAAATATAAAAAGAATCATACATCATGACGATAGACTAGGTTTTATTCCAAATATTTTGAGTTCATTCAAAATTTAAAAATCAGTGAATAAAACACTATTTATCAATAGCATAAAAAACAAAAGCTCTATGTTCATCTCAATGGATATAGAAAAAGTATATGAAGGCAGTCAAGAACCTAGGAGTAAAAGGGAACTTCCTCAACCTGATGAAGAGCATTTACAAACCCCCCATGGGTTACATATTTAATGGGAAAAAAGCAAAAGGTTTTCCCCTAACATCAGAACAAGACAAGGAGGTCCGCTCTCATCACTTGCATTCAACATTGCATTGGAGGGTCTAGCCAAGGAAATCAGGCAAGTAAAAGACATAACAGCAATGCATAAGGGAAATGAAGAAGTAAACTATCACTACTTACAAAATATATAATATTCTACATAGACAATCCAAGGTATATGGAAGACAGAAGTAAATATCTTCACCACAAGTCCATAATGACTTCTTTTATAACAAAAACATTCACTTTAAACTGTAAGTGATGGTGGTTTTATGTGAATTCTGGTTATTAGTTCATAAATTCCCATAAGTTACCTTCAGATAACCCACTGTTAAACAATCAATCACACAAATTACTTAACAACAACAATTTTACTTTTTAACTATTTGGATGATGAATTAAATAAACAGTGTAGCCTTCCCCGAGGACAGCCCTACAGCAGGTAAGCAGCAGGGGACAAAACCGTTCTCTGGACTTCCTGCACTTGATGGACCTACAGCAAAGAACTGTTTCACTGAAGGTTTCTTCACATGGGAAAGGAACCTAACCTCTTGCAAAACGACAAAGTCAACTTCCAAAATGACCAGTATACTAAATGGCTTGTCCTACAACTTTACCATAAGTACTGTCACATTAAAAAAAAAAAAAAAAAAAGAAAGAAAATCTAAGGAATTCATAAAAACTATTAAACATAATAAACATAATGGTTCAGCAAGGTTGCAGAATGCCAGGTCAATATACAAAAATCAATTGAATTTCTATTTACTAACAATGAACAATCTGAAAATGAAATTAGGAAGCTCCATTTATAATAGCATACAAAATAAAATACTCAAATAATTTTTAAAAAGAATGAAAGATATGTATTATAAACTGTAAAACCTTATTGGAGGAAATTAAAAAAGATTTTGACATGTAAAGTACAAGCAACAAAAGGAAAATTAGATAAAAGGGATTTCATCAAAATAAAGAACAAATTTTTGCTTCAAAGGATTCCATTAAGAAAATGAAAAAACAGGGCGGCGCCTGTGGCTCAGTGGGTGGGGCGCCGGCCCCATATGCCAAGGGTGGCGGGTTCAAACCCAGCCCCGGCCAAACTGCAACAACAAAAAAATAGCCGGGCGTTGTGGCGGGCGCCTGTAGTCCCAGCTGCTCGGGAGACTGAGGCAAGAGAATCGCGTAAGCCCAAGAGTTAGAGGTTGCTGTGAGCTGTGTGACGCCACGGCACTCTACCCGAGGGCAGTACAGTGAGACTCTGTAAAAAAAAGAAAATGAAAAAACAATCTTTCTCTGTCTTCCCCACAATAATGTAGACTTTATGATGGTAGAGACAAAAATCTCTTTTCATTTCTATACTCTTTAGGCCTATTGTAGAAATTCAATAAGTACACATCAACTAATTGTCTGATTCATGAAAGGAGTCATGAATGAAGGCAGGCATCTACACACGAATAAATCTGTGAACCTTATGTCTCCTTGGCCTGATTTATGGCTTGAACATGATATCACACTAGACATCTTATCTGTACAGGTTAAACGAAGATATAACATTCATAGTCAGTGTGCAGGACAGACTCTGTCACCGATGACACCTTCCACCACTCACTGGCTCTCTGCCTGTGAGATCAACATAACGACTGTACCCACCTGACAGTGCTGCTATGTAGGTTCAGTGAGTTTATATGTGTGCAAAGCCTTTGAGAAATGGCAGTACATAATAAGCACTACATAAGTGCTAGCCATTATTATAATTATTATTGCTACATGTAATTTTAGAAATAAGGACAGTTATATTTTTCTATTGTTAGTGAAAAACAACTATAGTTTTAAGCAACTTACTCATTTTTTTCTGTGTAAATTGCTGGCAAGCAGGAGTTAAGAATACCTTGTAACACCTCTAAAATTATGTGTAGAAGAGAATTTTTCCAACTTTTAAAAGACAGAAACCCTCCAAGCTCAGCCTGATGTTAACCACTTCACACCACAAGGTAGAGTCTATAACACCAAAATATCCATACAATAAATAGAAGTGAAAAAAATTGATAATAATTTAATGATAGAACATGCAGACAATTCAAAAGTCAAAACTCAGTTAATAATACTGAGATAAATAAAATATGTATGTTTAAAATACATACCGTTTCCCCGAAAATAAGACATCCTCCGAAAATAAGACCTACTTACAGGAAAGATAAGACATCCCCTGAAAATAAGACCTAGCGCATCTTTGGGAGCACACCTTAAAATAAGACACTGTCTTATTTTCAGGGAAACAGGGTATGTACCCTCAGTACATGAGCGTAAAATCACATTGTAAAAAAATCTCTCTAACAAAGTTCACCTAGACACTATTAATATGCTAGGTATAGTAGGCTGGCTCCTGATTCTACCTAACTACTAGTAGTTAAGCCTGGGTAGGCCTCTTCTTCACTGAGTAGGGCTGACCTGTAATAAACAGGATACTGAAAAGCAATGATGTGTGACTTCTGAGCTCAGGCACAGAAAACAGGGCACTCCATCTTGTTCTCCTGGAGCCCGTGCCCTGGAGGACTTCTGCCGTGTGGTGAGGACAATGAAAGCAGCTCTATGTGGACGCCTCTTGCTGACAACCAGGGAGAAACTGAAAACTCCTGGCAACAGTCCTAAGACTGAGCTGTCTCAAGAGTGGGTCTTCCAGCCGCAGTCAAGCCCGCGTTGATGATGAAGACCCAGCTGACATCTTGAGTGCCAATTCATGAGAGAACCCAAGTCAGTACCACCCAATATAGTCCCTCTCAAATTCCCGATGCATAGTCTAAAAACTAAAATGTATATTATCTTTTAAGCCATTAAATTCCAATGCAATTGTTATACAACAAGAGATAGCTAATATAATAAGAAAGAAATTCTATGTGTCATCCAGTCTGAAATATGGTACATTTAAAAAGAGCTTCTAGGTCAGAGAGTAGAAAATATCTTTGCAAAACAAAAAGTAAATAACAGATGAGACACAATTAGTAAAGGGGACTTCCTCAGGCCTCCGTCAAATAAGCACCTATACTTTTGTGTGGTATTTTCCTTATAAGGCCTAATCATGCTCCAAATTTCATCCATGAAAGAAACACTTAAGCATATTTACCTAAGAGAACTGGAGCGTGCAATACCATGTGACAAACTTCTGTCTATCCCAAGGACTAATCCTAATTAATGCTATTTGCATATAAATTCCAAATTTATAAGAAGAATATCTGAGGTTGTTGTTTTTCTGCAATGACATGACATTGTGACTCATCATTAAAGCACCAAAATTGGAGACACATAACAGCATGACCTAGAGAAGACCCATCAGAAACTACATGTGCTGTGCTGTGCAGGAAGCTTCTCCACTTACATGTAGACAGAATCAGCTGACAGAACTTAACACAGAGATACATGATAATAGGTGTTAATATTTTAATTAAAAGTAAAGCAAGTCCAAGAAGGGAAGATAAAATTTTAACCTTATACATTTTCACTTTCAAAGTATTCTTTTTTTTTTTTTTTTTTGGAGAGTCTCATTCTGTTGCCTGGAGTAGGGTGCTGTGGTGTCATTATAGCTCACAGCAACCTCAAACTCCTGGGCTCCAGTGAATCTCCTGCCTCAGCCTCCTGAGTAGCTGGGACATAGGTGACCTGCTAATTGCCCTACTTTTAGTAGAAACAAGGTCTTGCTCTTGCTCAGCTTGGTCTTAA
Source organism: Nycticebus coucang (assembly GCF_027406575.1). Lineage (NCBI taxonomy): Eukaryota > Metazoa > Chordata > Mammalia > Primates > Lorisidae > Nycticebus > Nycticebus coucang. The sequence goes on along the minus strand of NC_069781.1, from coordinate 146,239,031 downwards.
ATTCCTGAGCGCAAGCAATCCACCTGTTTCAGTTTCCCAGAGTGCTGGGATTATAGATGTGAGCCACCATGCCTAGCCACTTTCGAAGTATTCTTTAAGACACATACTTACAGGGCCACCAGAGTAAAGAAAATTCCTTCTTTATGAAAGAATTGAGTCTTTTCCTATAACAGAGCTTTTTCATAAAAAAGGAAGAAAAAATTATCTTAAATGCAAAACAAAATCTCAATGTTATACAAATTTGGAGGTACTTCGATACTAAACAAAGTAAGATTCTTTGGATCCATTTCTAAATGACTTCTTTCTTGTTTCTATTAATCCACTTTTAGAAAACTGGTGGACGTGGAGCACCTCGCAGCAGTTCCCAGCTCTGTTCCAATACATGGGAATGATTATCTTCATCAGTGGACAGACAGATGAGCTTAGGTGGAATTCGCATTTGGTATAAGTTTAACATACCCGATGGGTTTCTCTCCAGATAAAGAAAGGAAAGCAAATAGGAGGGCCAGGCAGAACTCCAGAACTTTGCCTTGTTTAGTTTTTACTTTAATAAAATCTCAGTGTATGAGTGTGCACAGCAAGACTTTTATAGACACTAATAAAGACTGAGCACCCAGAAAATACGCTACCTCTGTGTAAACAAAGAAAGATGTTAGAAAATTAGCATGCACTATAGTCCCTGCCCTTAGGAAATATATTCCCCAGCACGGTGCATCACCACAAATACTGGCACTCAGCACATTCACGGCACCTGAGGAAGGGTGCACATGACCCTGTAAGATGATGGCCCACTCCTTAAGTAGCTACAGTGTGAACACAAAGTTTATAGGAACAAGAGAATCAGAAAAGATATGATGAGCAGCAAAAGAAAGATCCATTAAATAATCCCAAAGTACAACGCAGTACATACATCACACACACATTTATACATGTACCATACTTATGTACATCTCCAAACACTGCATTCTTCAATCCTGAGAAAAATGAAGATTATGCAAATTAAAAAACTGACAGTAAATAGAGAAGGTCCCAGGTTCTTATAATGCCTTAAAATGTGGATGAAACTAGAGGATGAAGAAGAGACAGGGTTATGAACTTGTCAGTTATAAAAGAATATGGTTCCAAGTCACATCACATTTCGAAGAATTAAATTGTCTAAATTTTGTTTTTATATAAAGATTTTGTATGTACCAAATAAAAACTATAAGACCAAGAAGAAACATAAATAAGGAGGGGAAAGGAGGAAACTGTCAGAAATAGCTTAACTATATTTAAGGCATGTAAACAGAATGGAAAGGTTAAAGTGATATATTTCGAAAAAATGGTAGCTGAAAAATAAAGATTTAAAATAAATTATGTCACCTATCACAAGAGCAAAACACAAATTTAAAAAACTAAAACCAAAATACCAAACAAAACAAAGTCACCACTAAGGCAACCGAACCATTTTACCTCAAGTGACATTAGAGCAAGATTTGAAATTAATAATGTCAGTGCTACATTTGGAAATGGTGATCATATTGTGTTCCATCAGGACCTGGGATCCTTCCCCAGTATTCAGGAACATTTATGAGTGGAAAGAGAAGACAAGCTAAATGGGCTGGTTCTACAAGCCCTCCTTCCTCTCCTCAGTCATGCCTCTTCTATTTATTTATTTTTCTCTCTTTTGTGAAATTAAATCATAGCTGTGTACATTAATGCAATTATGGGGTACAATGTGCTGCTTTTATGTACAGTTTAAAATACTTTCATCAAACTGCTTAACATAGCCTTCACTGCATTTTCTTAGTTATTGTATTAAGACATTTATATTCTACACTTAGTAGATTTAACATGTACCCTTGTAAGATGCACTGTAAGTGTGGTCCTACCAATTACCCTCCCTCCACTTATCCCCCCCTCCCCTCCTCTTTTCCCTTCATCTTGGGCTGTAATTGGGTTATAGCATTCATATGGAAGTGTGGATGCTTATAAATTGGTTTCATAGTAGGGCTGAGTACATTGAATACTTTTTCTTCCATTTTTGAGATACTTTGCTAAGAAGAATATGTTCCAGCTCCATCCATGTAAACATAAAAGAGGTAAAGTCTCCATCTTTCTTTAAGTCTGCATAATATTCTGTGGTGTACATATATCACAATTTATTGATCCATTCACAGGTCGATGGGCACTTGGGCTTCTTTCATGACTTAGCAATTATGAATTGGGCCGAAATGAACATTCTGGTGGAAATATCTTTCTTGCCAAATGATTTTTGGTCTTCTGGATATACGCTTAGTAGAGGAATTGCAGGATGAAATGGCAGTTCTATTTTTAGATCTCTGAGTGATTTCCAAACATCTTTCCAAAAGGAATGTATTAGTTTGCATTCCCACCAGAAATGCAGAAGTATTCCCTTTTCTCCACATCACGACAACATCTATGGTTGTGGGATTTTGTGATGTGGGCTAATTTTACTGGAGTTAGATGATATCTCAAAAGTGATTTGCATTTCTATGATGATTAAGGATGATGAGCATTTTTTCATGTGTGTGTAGGCCATGTGCCTGTCTTCTTCAGAGAAGATTCTCTTGAAGTCCCTTGCCCACCCTGAGATGGGGTCACTTGTTCTTTTCTTGTGAATATGTCTGAATTCTCTGTGGATTCTGGTTTTAAACCTATGTTGGAGACATAACCTGCAAATATCTTCTCCCATTCTGAGGGCTGTCTGCTTGCTTTATGAACTGTGTTCAATTTTTTTATAATTTTGAATATAGTATACAAATATTTAGGTTATATTGTTTTCAATTCTAAGGTCAAGTTCAAGTTATAAAGGCCTTCACCCAGGGGGCTGCTGAACACCCTCCCAGTTGTGTACTTTAGGTGAGATCCTGGCAATCGCCCTCCCTTCTTTCTCCTCCCACCCTGCTAGACAATATTTGTGTTTTATCATTCATGTGGGTATGTACTTGTTTATATATTGGTTTCACATTAGTATTGAGTATACTGGATATATATTTTTTTCCATCCTTGTGATACTTTACTAAGAAGAATTCGTTCTAACTCCGTCCAGGTAAACATAAAAGACGCAAAGTCTCCATCTTTTGTTATGGCTGAATAGTATCCTATGGTGTACATATGCCACAATTTGTTGATCCATTCATGGATTCATGGGCATTTGGGTTGGTTTCACGACTTGGCAATTACTGAGCTGCAATAAAATTCTGGTGCAAATGTCTTTTTTATAAAATGATTTTTGTTCTTCTGGTTAGATACCTAGTAATGAAATGGTGGGATCAAATGAAATGTTAATTTTTAGTTAAGAATTCTCGAGAAAATGGAAAAATTAGGAGGCAGAGCATGATGGTGGGTGGGACGGATGTGTAGCCCACCTCTCCCAAGTCATCAGGTGAGAGGAAGGGGGGTCTGGACCTTTTCCCCGCGTGGATTATTGGTGTGGACAGACAGCAGGAGATGCGCAGCAAATTGGTGGATTGCTGTATATGAGGTGTAATTTAAAACCATGGACTCTGTTGTAGAGATTTTCTCTGCTTGGCCGTGCTAGCTGGCAGGCCCCTCCCTCACAGAGGACAGCAACTTGTAATTCCTGGCAAAACCCAATTGAGGAAAATTTATTCCTGAGCCGAGTTTAGTGCCCCGAAAGGGGTCCGGCTCAGAGCCAGAAGGGGCTATGCAACCTGATGGAAAATTGAAGGGAAGGGCCCCGCCTGGGAAACAGACATTTTGAATTGTCCGAAATGGCGGACACCTTCCCCCAGAACAACAGGAGTGATTAAATAGACTGGACCATTTCAGGTGGAGAATATTGGTATGGGCTAGCAGTTCACGCTGTGCGGTGAACCAGCGGGTAGCTAGACTCAAAAGTCCAGATTCAAAACGGAGACTCTGAGCCACAAAAACTGAGGATAATGTCTCTGTGTGCTGCAGCCGCGTGAGGCGGCAGCAGCTAAAACCAGCAGCAGCCAGCACCTTCCACCACAGCCAATTGCAGTTGCCAGTTTATAGAACATGGCAGCAGAGTGGAAAGATATGTGAAGCATGGACTCCTGCACCAAGTTGGGAGGTTGGATAGGAGTGCTGTCTGGAACAGAGCAGCTGAGGTTGAACAACAATTAGGTAATAAACTTTTACAGAACTCCAAAATGGTGATTGGCCAGGTAGGGTGGTTACCGTGGTAACATTATAAACTGTGAATCAGGTATAAACCTGGGAACCACTGACAGCGCGACCTGGTGTCCAGAAAGTATACTGCACTATAAATATATTCCTACGAAAGTTGATCCCTTTCTAAATACATACAAGAATAATATTTTTGTGGTTGGTGTCCTTTTTTTTTCTTTTCCTCATCATTTTCTTGGAGGAAGAACTGTTAATTTTATTGATTATTGCTATTTTTTCTATATGTATATTTTCATTTTCAATTTTTAATTTTTTCTTTCCTATTTTTTAACTTTTTTATGAACACCACTTTTTTCTCCTCCTTTTTCCCTTCTCCTTTCCTCTTCTTCCCTTCTTATGGTTTATGAGAGTGCTTACATCAGATTTTTAGAGTTTTTTTTTGTTTGTTCATTTTGTTCGTTTATCTTTTTTTTCAATTATTTAACGATTATTATTACTTTTATTGTAGTTTTTGTTGTTGTCTGTATGTCTAAGTGTTTCTGATTGTTTGTGCATCCGTGGGCTTGTGTGTCTGGTAAGCCTTTTTATCTGTTTATTTGCTCATTTGGTCTCACTGAGTTTGGTGTTTTGCTAAATCCTCGGGTTTAGCAAAACACCAATTTAAACATTCAATAAAAATAGGGGGCATGGGGGACAACGGCTGAATTGAGCCAGCTCTCAAAAGAACCCCCAGTCCAGAGGGCGAGATAACGACCAGAAAGAACCCACCAAAGCTGCAGGAGGGGAGCTGAGCTGAGAGATAAAATAGATAATTGCTTGTCTTCCTTGCTGAGGCAAGCATCGACTCCAAAGAAACTATTTTCAGAGGCGGAGACAAGATGGCTAACTGAAGCCAGCTTTCCACAGAGGCTCGTGTACAGAAGGAGAGCTAAAGGACAGAAATTTAGCAAATAACCTGGTGGACTGGAGCTGCACCAAGAAAGAAGGTTGAAGAATGCACATAACCCCTCTGAGAAGAGCTATGACCCCAAAGATACAAACAAAAGGTACAAAATCCATCACCAAGCAGATGGGAGTACCACCCCACAAATGAGAATGGCTCGGAGTGCTCCACAAACAAACAAGCAGAGTTCAAAATATTTGAGTTGTCAACAGACCCCTGCGATCCAGTTGCCAGAGATCTTTTAAGCTCTCCCACTTGAGATAGGTGCTGACTGAGACAAATGAATTGGACCTTTTGTTCTGAGGCAATCACCCGAGGACTATTCAAGTGGTGCCCTGGGTGTGTGGTTGTAGAAAGGTTTGATTTTCCTTTTCCAATTGTTGCCTGCGGAGGGCAGGGTGACTTAATTGCTGGTATTTCTCCACAGTTGGGACTTCAACCCAGAGTAACTGTTTCACTAGGGTGGAAACAGAGACCAACTGAAAACAAGACAGAACCACTTAGCCCAACCACACCAAACAGGTCCCCAGTTTCTCAGGCCGTAGTACTGTACGGGTCCTACACAAAGCGCCAGGGGAAAAGTCAAATGGTGTAAAATAATCAAGGGGAGGAATCAGCAGAAAAACTCTGGTAACAAGGATAACCAGAATAGATCAACCCCCCAAAGAAAGATATGGCAGATGTAACTGAAGATCCTATTCATAAAGAGCTGGCGAGATGTCAGAAATTGAATTCAGAATTTGGATTGCAAACAAGATTAATAGAATGGAGGAAAATTTGGGATTAGAAATTCGAAGAGCAATTCAAAAGTCAGAATTAAAATTTGAGAAGAAATTCAAAAGTTGTCTCAAGAATTCAACAAATTTAAAGACAAAACCACCAAAGATTTTGATGCACTGAAGCAAGAATCTGCAGCCCTCAAAGATCTGAAAAATACAGTAGAATCCCTGAGTAACAGAGTGGAGCAAGCAGAAGAAAGGATTTCTGACATTGAAGACAAAGCTTTTGAATGCTCCCAAACTCTCAAAGACGAAGAAAAATGGAGAACAAAAGTAGATCATTCTCTCAGACAGCTCTGGGATAATTTGAAGAAGACAAATATCAGCATCACTGGAATCCCTGAAAGTGATGAAGTGGCCTTGCAAGACTCTGAGGCCCTTCTGCATGAAATTATGGAAGAGAATTCTCCAGACATGCCAAGAGATTCTGAAATTCAGATAGCAGACGGTTTCAGAACCCCAGCATGACTCAATCCCAATAAGAAATCCCCCAGGCATATCATAATTAACTTCACTAAAGTTAGTATGAAGGAGAAAATTCTGAAAGCAGCCAGACGTAAGAAATCCATAACCTACAAAGGGAAGAATATTAGAATGACTGCAGATCTCTCTGCTGAAACTTTTCAAGCCAGAAGAGGGTGGTCATCGACTTTTAATCTCCTAAAGCAAAATAACTTTCAACCCCGGATCCTGTATCCAGCTAAACTGAGTTTCATTTATGATGGAGAAATTAAATACTTTAATGACATTCAGATGTTGAAGAAATTTGCCATAACTAAACCAGCTCTTCAGGATATTCTCAGACCTATCCTCCATAATGGCTAGCACAATCCTCTACCACAAAAGTGAACTCTCTCAAAAAATTTTGATCAAACTCCAACTTCCACAGTGGCAAAAGGATTAAAAATATCCACTAGACTTTCGAAAAACTCGATACCCAAAATTTTACCAGACTTAGCAATATTCTCCATTAATGTGAATGGCACAGGTTAGCTGAAGGGATAAAAAAACTCAGGCCATATATTTGCTACAAAGAAGAGTCACATCTTACCTTAAAAGGTAAATATCGACTCAGGGTGAAAGGGTGGTCGTCCATATTTAAGGCAAATGCTAATCAAAAAAAAAGCAGGTGTTGCAATTCTATTTGCAGACACAATAGCCTTTAAACCAACAAAAGTAAGGAAGGATAAGAATGATCACTTCATGTTTGTTAAGGGTAATAATATGATGAGATTTCAATTATTAATATCTATGCACCCAACCAGAATGCACCTCAAAATTTATAAGAGAAACTCTAACAGACATGACCAACTTGATTTCCTCCAGCTCCATAATAGTCAGAGATTTCAATACTCCTTTGCAGTGTTGGATCGATCCTCCAATAAGAAGCTGAGCAAAGAAATTTTAGACTTAAACCTAACCATACAACATTTGGATTTAGCAGACATATACAGAACATTTCATCCAAAAAAAACTGAATACACATACTTCTCATCAGCTCACGGAACATACTCCAAAATTGATCACATCTTAGGTCACAAGTCTAACCTCAGTAAATTTCAAGGAATAGAAATTATTACTTGCATCTTCTCGGACCACCATGGAATAAAAGTTGAACTCAGTGACAACAGGAATCTGCATACTCATACAAAAACATGGACATTAAATAACCTTATGCTGAATGATAGCTGGGTCAGAGATGAGATTAAGAAGGAAATCACCAAATTTTTGGAACAAAACGACAATGGAGACATGAATTATCTGGGATATCGCAAAGGCAGTCCTAAGAGGGAAATTTATAGCACTGCAAGACTTCCTCAAGACAATGGAAAGAGAGTAAGTTAACAACTTAATGGGACATCTCAAGCAACTGGAAAAGGAAGAACATTCCAACCCCAAACCCAGTAGAAGAAAAGAAATAACCAAAATTAGAGCAGAATTAAATGAAATTGAAAACAAAAGAATTATACAACAGATCAATAAATCAAAAAGTTGGTTTTTTGAAAAGGTCAATAAAATAGATAAACCTTTGGCCAACCTAATCAGGGAAAAAAGAGTAAAAGCTTTAACCTCATCAATCAGAAACGACAAAGATGAAATAACAACAGACTCCGCAGAAATTCAAAAAATCCTTAATGACTATTACAAGAAACTTTATTCTCAGAAATACAAAAATCTGAAGGAAACTGACCAATACTTGGAAGCATATCATCTTCCAAGACTTAGCCAGAATCAATTTGAAATGTTGAACAGGCCCATATCAAGTTCTGAAATAGCATCAACCATACAAAATCTCCCTAAAAAGAGAAGCCCGGGACCAGATGGCTTCACGTCAGAATTGTACCAAACCTTCAAAGAGGAACTAGTACCTATATTACTCAACCTGTTCCAAAATGTACAAAAAGAAGGAAGACTACCCAACACGTTCTATGAAGCAAATATCACCCTGATCCCCAAACCAGGAAAAGACCCAACAAGAAAAGAAAATTACAGACCAATATCACTAATGAATATAGATGCAAAAATATTCAACAAGATCCTAACAAACAGAATCCAGCAACACATCAAACAAATTATACATCATGACCAAGTCGGTTTTATCCCAGGGTCTCAAGGTTGGTTCAATAGACGTAAATCTATAAGTATAATTCAGCACATAAACAAATTAAAAAACAAAGACCACATGATTCTCTCAATTGATGCAGAAAAAGCTTTTGATAATATCCAGCATCCCGTCATGATCAGAACACTTAAGAAAATTGGTATAGAAGGGACATTTCTTAAACTGATAGAGGCCATCTATAGCAAACCCACAGCCAATATCGTATTGAATGGAGTTAAATTGAAATCATTTCCACTCAGATCAGGAACCAGGCAAGGCTGCCCATTGTCTCCACTGCTCTTTAACATTGTAATGGAAGTTTTAGCCACCACAATGAGGGAAGAAAAGGCGATCAAGGGTATCTATATAGGGTCAGAAGAGATCAAACTTCTGCTCTTCGCAGATGATATGATAGTATATCTAGAAAACACCAGGGATTCTACTACAAAACTCTTAGAAGTGATCAAGGAATACAGCAGCTCATCTCAGGTTACAAAATCAACATTCACAAATTGGTAGCCTTTATATATACCAACAATAGTCAAGCTGAAAAACAGTTAAGGACTCTATGCCATTCACAGTAGTGCCAAAGAAGATGAAATATTTGGGAGTTTATCTAACAAAGGATGTGAAAGGTCTCTATAAAGAGAACTATGAAACTCTAAGAAAATAAATAGCTGAAAATGTTAATCAATGGAAAAACATACCATGCTCATGGCTGGGAAGAATCAACATTGTTAAAATGTCCATACTACCCAAAGCAATATACAATTTAAATGCAATCCCCATTAAAGCTCCACTGTCATACTTTAAAGATCTTGAAAAAAATAATACTTTGTTTTATATGGAATCAGAAAAAAACTAGAATAGCCAAGACATTACTCAGAAATAAAAACAAAGCAGGAGGAATCACGCTATCTGACCTCAGACTATACTATAAATCGATAGTGATCAAAACAGCATTGTACTGGCACAAAAACAGAGAAGTAGATGTCTGGAACAGAATAGAGAACCAAGAGATGAGTCCAGTTACTTACTGTTATTTGATCTTTGAGAAGCCAATTAAAAACATTCAGTGGGGAAAAGATTCCCTATTTAACAAATGGTACTGGGTGAACTGGCTGGCAACCTGTAGAAGACTGAAACTGGACCCATGCCTTTCACCATTAACTAAGATAGACTCTCACTGGATTAAAGATTTAAACTTAAGACATGAAACTATAAAAATACTAGAAGAGAGTGCAGGGAAAACTTTTGAAGAAATCGGTCTGGGAGAATATTTTATGAGGAGGACCCCCCCAGGCAATTGAAGCAGCTTCAAAAATACACTACTGGGACCTGATCAAACTAAAAAGCTGTACAGCCAAGAACACAGTAAGTAAACCAAGCAGACAGCCCTCAGAATGGGAGAAGATATTTGTAGGTTATGTCTCCGACAAAGGTTTAACAACTAGAATCCACAAAGAACTCAAACGTATTAGCAAGAAGAGAACAAGTGATCCCATCTCAGGCTGGGCAAGGGACTTGAAGAGAAACTTCTCTGAAGAAGATAGGCACACGGCCTACAGACATATGAATAAATGCTCATCATCCTTAATCATTAGAGAAATGCAAATCGAAACTACTTTGAGAGATGATCTAACACCAGTAAGATTAGCCCATATCACAAAATCCCAAGACCAGAAATGTTGGCATGGATGTGGAGAAAAGGGAACAGTTCTACACTGCTAGTGGGAGTGCAAATTTATACATTCCTTTTGGAAAGATGTTTGGAGAACACTTAGAGATCTAAAAATAGATCTGCCATTCAATCCTATAATTCCTCTACTAGGCATATACCCAGAAGACCAAAAATCACATCATAACAAAGATATTTGTACCAGAATGTTTATTGCAGCCCAATTCATAATTGCTAAGTCATGGAAAAAACCCAAGTGCCCATCGATCCATGAATGGATTAATAAATTGTGGTATATGTACACCATGGAATATTATGCAGCCTTAAAGAAAGATGGAGACTTTACCTCTTTCATGTTTACATGGATGGAGCTGGAACATATTCTTCTTAGTAAAGTATCTCAAGAATGGAAGAAAAAGTATCCAACGTACTCAGCCCTACTATGAAACTAATTTATGGCTTTCATATGAAAGCTATAACCCAGTTATAACCTAAGAATATGGGGAAGGGTTAGAGGGAGGGGCAGGAGGAAGGGGAGAGTATGGGTGGAGGGAAGGTGATTGGTGGGATTACAGCTGCGGTGCATCTTACAAGGGTACATGTGAAACTTAGTAAATGTAGAATATAAATGTCTTAACACAAGAATTAAGAAAATGCCAGGAAGGCTATTTTAACCAGTGTGATGAAAATGTGTCAAACGGTCTATAAAACTAGTGTATGGTGCTCCATGATCGCATTAATGTACACAGCTATGATTTAATAATAATAATAAAAAAAGAATTCTCCATACTTCTTTCCATAAAGGCTGTATTAGTTTGCAGTCTCACCAGCAGTGTGGAAGTGTTTTCTTCTCTTCCCATTCACATCAGTATCTGCACATTTGGGACTATGTGATGTGGGCTAATCTCACTGGGGTCAGGTGGTATCTCAGGGTGGTTTTGATTCACATTTCTCTGATGATCAGGGATGATGAGCATTTTCTCATGTGTTTGTGGGCCATTCATCTGTCATCTTCAGAGAAGTTTCTATTCAAACCTCTTGCCCACTTATAAACAGGTCTTTTCTTGGTTTTATATTCTAGCAGGCTGCATATTAGTTTGAAATAGGAGGTTCCCAGCTTCTCACCAACCCCAAATGGTTGAATACCAGTATTTCAAAAAACTATAAAAACTAAGAACTATTTGGATGAATAAAAACATGGAACTGATTAATTAGAAGAAACTGTAATTGGATATGAATTTTTTACTAGCACTGTTTATCTTCTCTTCTATAGAGAGAGACTTCATTTATTTTATGAAACTATAAACTTACACAGTGTAACGATGTGGGTGACTATAAACTCCTAGAGGGCAGGATGACATGCAACTATCTGACAGGACTTCAGCACAGCCCAATGGTGATTTCCATGTTGAGAATACAACATGTAATTGCTCTTCTTTGCATGGATCACAGGAGAGGAATAACAACACACTTGCCTTTCTTGGGATTTCTCATCGTATGCTCCATCTCAATAATGAAAGCATTTCACAGTGCGACAGCTTGTGCTTGGTCAACCATTAGTGCCTATAAAGGAAATGCTTTCACCTTGAAATGTGAATTCTTTATAATTTTTCTAATAAGAATACAGTATTTGTTCTTTTAAAAACATGAAGAACCCTACTGAGGCTCTACAAATTAAAATGATAATGACAAAAGTTTCTTTTCATTTTTAAAAGGATAAGTTACAAAAAGCAATGATGTGAAAAAAGACCTAATAATTCTGAGATAATCTGCAAATGCTATTTCATTTTCATTGTTACTAAAATTTTCTGAAAGTCACTAGTTTTTATTTCATAACACCAGAAAAAAAGTCTTCATTGGAGTAAAGTTTTACAACCTGTTATATATTGTGTTCATTTTTAGTGCAATACACTGAACATATAAAGACTTTTGATTCAACATCCAAAGTCCAATGATTTAAGAATAATCTACTTTTATTAAATTAAAAATAAATTATTAAAACTAAAAAAAATGAGATCATCTCAGAGATATTTAGTAGTAAACAATTTGAGAAATCATACCTCATCAGTGTTGTAGATAATCTGGAGTCCTGAGGAAATCATCTCCACAAGGTAAAGGAGATATAGTGACACTGCATTTATCTGAAAGAAACAACAACAAGAAACAAATTATAAGTCACTTGTTCTAATAGTATATACAAGCTATTTCCTTTCCTATTGTGGATTTAGTTCAAATGAAAATCTCAGGTTAGGTGGGCCCAGCGTCTCACGCCTGCAATCCCAGCTCTCTGGGAGGCTAAGATAGGAGGATTGCTTGAGCTCAGGAGTTTAAGAAATGCCTGAGCAAGAGAGACCTCCCTCTCTACTAAAAATAGAAAAACTACCCAGACACTGTAGTGGGTTCCTGTAGTCCCAGTTACTCAGAAGGCTGAGGCCTGAAGATTGCTTGATCCCAAGAGTTTGAGGTTGAGTATGACCCTATCTCTACGAAAAATAGAAAAACCAGCCAGGCATTGTGGTGGGCACCTGTAGTCCCAGCTACTTGGAGAGGCTGAGGCAAGAGTATCATTTGGGCCCAGGAGTTTCAGGTTGCTGTGAGCTATGACACCATGGCCCTCTACCCAGGGGGACAGAGTGAGACTCTGTCTCAAAGAAAAAAAAAAACTGCACCTTGATATGTAAAATTCTAAAATCCTGGAATTCACTGTGATGTGTAACACTTGACCAAGGGGATGGCAGCAAGCAGAATTGTTAGCAACTGTTTCTTTATCATTTGTTTTCTAAGGTTTACTTTCAAGGTCTGGGTTTGCTGTACTTCCAGTTTGGAATAGTTTTGCCCCATAGCCAGCTATGTAATGTCAATCCATCTCAAGCATGTGCAAACAAAAAAGCAATTTGGCAAGCAAGACATAAAACCATGCCAGTGCACCATGAACAGCAGTATGTCTTGAGAACAGTATTATTTTCAGAGAACACAGAATCTATGTAAACAACGGCAGAACATAATTTAAACAATGGCATAGCATATAATTTAAGAAGAAATGAGGTGTTCTTTTAGTTTATCATTAAAAATAGACATTTTAACAAAATAAAAAGACAGTAATATTCACTTTAACAAAAAAAGATTCTCAAAGAATCCTGAATGGCATGTGTAAAGTGTTTTAGGTAAAGAAGCAGGAAACATACATGCCACAACATGGACAAACCTCATGTGATAGCTAATTTGACTGGATAAAGGGACACCTACATAGCTGGTAAGGCACTATTTCTGAGTGCACCTGTGAGGATGTTTCTGGAGGAATGTAGCATGTGAGTCAGTGGACTGCATGGGAAAGGTCTACTTTTGGATGGTGGGCGGGTACCATTCAATCAACAAGGGGCCCAGAAGGAACAAAAAAGCAGGAACAATGAATTCTTGCTCTGTCTTCCAGAGTCAGCTATGTTCTCCCATCCTTGAACATCAGAACTACAGTTCTTTAGCTTTTGGATTCCAGGACTTCTACCAGTGGCTCTGGGAATCAATCTTGGGCCTTTAACCTCTGATCAAGTTAAAACATGGGTTCTGTGGTTCTGATGTTTCTGGACTTGGTTTGAGCCACACTACTGGTATCCTTGGTTCTTCAGCTTGCAATTGGCCTATTGTGGGACTTCTCAGTGTTCATCATCATGTGAGCCAATTTCCCTAATAATGATTCTCTTTTCATTTCTTGCTCTCCACCATCCATCCATCCACCCTATTGGTTCTTCTCTCTGGAGAACATTGATTAATATACCTTAAAAACATGCTAAATGAAAGAGCTAGACACACAAAACATCTTACATTGTATGATTCCATTCACATAAAATGCCAAGAACAGGCAATTCCACAGAGACAGAAAGCAGACTGGGGGTTGGCTGCCCAAAGCTAGAAGGCTTTGGGGAAAATGAGGTGTGACTGCTAATGGAAATAAGGATTTTGCACGAGGCGATGATAATGTTCCAGAATTAAATGTGATAATGGCTGTATAACTCTGTAAATATAATAAACCAATGAATTGTATACTTTAAATAAGTAAATTACATGTTATGGGACTGATATCTCAATAAAACTGTTATTTGTCAAGAAGAAAAGGCACTGAAAAATTCTACCTTAGTCAGGAAACTGCAAATGTAAGTTAAGAGAGAAAAAGCAAGAAAAAATTTTGCTCCCATGAAATTCTAATATAGATTATTAACCTTTAACAGCTTTGGTGGCCTGTGTCACCTTTGACCTCCTCCAACCCTTACTGACTGATGGACAGTTGGGGTAGATTACTGGTGCTCTGAATCCTCACTTAGAAAAAGATCTCCTGGCACTGCTGGTGGGCTCCTGAGGAGCCAGGCCTACCCTGATGTCTCTTGACTTCCTAGCACTCAGAGTCCAGTGAGTGTCAGGGTCCTATCAAGGTCCATGTGGACCACACAGAAAGATATAGCATTCTGGTTTTAGGTTTTATCGATTGACATAAACTTTTGAGTAGTTTTACTTAACACATAGTAGAAAAGAGTTTCACTCTACCACCAGGCTCCTCCAAATATTTTCTTATAGCACTAGCCTATTAAAAATGACTTCAAAAAGTTCAATACTATGAATAGTCAATAATAGGAGCACATCTAAGATCCTATGCTCTGATTTTTGGGTGCTTCTGTGAGAAAATGTAACTGGAAAGTTGTAATAGGATTGTCAAATAACAGGTTGACTAACATTTACTTTTATGTGCAAGGCACTGAGCTTAAATTCTGGGACATAAAAACAAAGGCACAACCTATTATCTTCTGAAAACCCTATTTCAGATGGCAAATGTATTTGTCAAAGTAAAAGGCACATAAAATCTCATTATGTTATAGTAACATAACTATTTCATAGTAACAAGGTTAAGGTTGAGAAATTACATATTCATAAAATGCTAATCCTCCAAGGAAATGTCTAAAAATAAGTACAAGATTTTCTGCTGCACAGAAATGAGGATACTCTACTTTTCTGTTTGGAGGAGACACACTAGTAAGACATTTCAGATCACTAGAGAGAGAACTATAAAAAAAGGAGATACTGTCATTTTAGTATGGAATATATGAATAATAAGTATTCTATCCCAGAGTATCTTGTTCCCAGAGAATAAAATGATGAGCAGGAAAAAAAAATCCATGAATGATGAATAGCATAGAGAATACTTGTATCCTAAAAAAAAGGCAACAGGGCGTCCAGTTAAAAACAACAGATAGTAGTTAGTTTCCCCTGAAGGGAGACCTTGTTAAGGAGAACAGAATGCCCGGGTGTATTTAAAAATGGCACCTTCCCCTGTCCATGAAGGAACTTTTCTCTGATTTTAACTATGAGAAACTGGTCTAGCTCCTAGAGATAATACTCACAAAAGTGGGAAAACTTCTCTATGAATGGGTCCTCCTAGAGTTTTTAATCCTTCTCTGATTTGGCCACTTTGAGCCTCGCGCATCCGTCGATCACAGCTAGTGTTTTCCTTCACTGGCTTCTGTGACTTCTTGCTTGGATTATTTAATGTGTTTGTCACACTTTCAAAAAAACTCTGACTGGGGCAGTACCTGTGGCTCAAAGGAGTAGGGCGCTGGCCCCATATACTGGAGGTGGTGGGTTCAAACCCAGCCCCGGCCAAAAACTGCAACAAAAGAACAAAAACAAAAACAAAAAAAACGCTCTGATTGAAGAGAAGTAAGATGGCCAACTAAAGGCAGCTTTTGCCAGAGGCTCCTGTCCAGAGGGAGTGGTAATTGACAGAATGGACTCAATGAAGCTGAAGGTGGGGAGCAGAGCTAAGAAAGAAGATAGATAAGTGCACATCATCTCTGCAGAGGCAAGTTGATTCCAAGAAAACAAATTCCAGGTACAAAACCCATCACCAAGAAGACGAGCAATCCCTCCCCCAAGACAGAAGCTTGCTGTGTGCTCTCTGCAAGTGAGCAAGGAACAAAGGACCTCTATTTTGTCCCATGGGAGAAAGCCACTAAACACCGGGCGACCTTCTTTGGCGGGGGCCGGGGGAGTGGTCCCATTTGTGAGCTGAGGCATCATCCTGCCTGGCATAAAATTAAACAAATATTTTCCCTGCAACTCTGAACTCCCAGTCCACCCTTCCCCCCTCACCTGGCAGACTGTAGGCCTGACTCCTGCAGAGCCCAGAGAGGCCTGGCAATTCCATGAGAGGCCTGGACATAGTGTGGGCTGCTGGATAGCAGTGCAGAAATAGTGACTCAAGAAGTTGGGGAGCTTGGGGAGAGAGGGACACGTGGGCGAAAAAGACGTGCCATGCCGTAGAGGTGCTCATGCCCTGGATCAGACATTGGTGGCACTCTCCTGAGAATATTATCCAATGGAGGGAACTTGGGATCAGCCCCTCCAGGTTGCCGGTGGCAGTAGGCAGCCAGGGGAGGCACTGTCTGGGAGAGAGAAATGTACCAGAGGCAGTGGGCTCATGCGGATGCCGCTGGTCTGACTTTGGAGGCACAATTCCCTGAGCCTGCTGCCTACTCGAGGGAACTGGGCATTAGCTCCTCCTAGTTGCCAGTGGCAGGGAGCAGCGGAGGCAAGGTGCTAAAGCCTCTGGTCTGAATTTGGAGGCATATACTGATCCCACTGCCCACTGGAGGGATCTGGGCTTTAGCTCCTCGGGGTTACCAGGGTGTTGTACTTTGGCGGAGGAGACCAGCTCCCCTCTGACTCTGATGGGCATACCTCCTGACTTTGTTGCTCACTGGAGGGAAACAGGCTCTGGCCTGGCAGGTTTGCTGACAGCGATGTGTGGAGGCAAGGTGTGAGGATTGACTCTTCAGTGGGGTGCCTCTTCCAGACCACATTGCTCACAGGAGGGAAACAGACCCCCATCCCTTCAGTTTTGGGGACAGAATTGCCTGTGGATGCCTACTATCAGGTTGCTGGAGACTCTCTGAACTCTCCCTGTTGAGCAGTGATTATACAGACCAGGACAATCAGATTAGAACTTTTGACCTAGGCTGTCTACCAGGGGACCCTACAAGGTTGAGTGGTGCTCATCTTGTAGCAGGAGGGACTGATTCTCCTCCTCCAGCTGTTGCTGGTGGAGGGTGGGATGCCACAATTGCTTGTATCTCTCCCCAACTCAGATTTCAGCCTAATACCACAAATGATTAGGACTGGATGGAGGCTGGCTGACTACAAGACAGAGTCAACTAGTGCTATTTCACCAAGCAAATCCTCAGAGTCTCTGGCTGCAGCTTTGAAAGGGACCTTTGTAAAGCTGTAGGAGAAAAGCATAATCACCAGCCCCAGCTCACTGGTAAGGACTGGTTAATTCCATCTTCTGGGGCCCTCAATCCAACTCACCCTATCAGTTTTACTAGTTAAACTGCAGAAAATAGTCATAGGGCAAAACTGGCAGAAAAACTCTGGCAACATGAATAACCAGAGTAGATCAATTCCCCCAAGGAATGACAAAGGAGACATATCAGAAGATACCATTCATAGACAAATGGCTAAATTATCAGAAATAGAATTCAGAATAAGGATGGCAAATAAAATGAATAGAATGGAGGAAAAGATGGAAATAGAAATCCAAAGAGTTGTTCAAAAGTTGTCTCAAGAAATTAATGGATTCAAAGACAAAATCATCAAGGGTATGGACATAATAAGAAAAGAGATAGCAGAGCTCAAGGAAATGAGAAAGTTATTTGAGGAGCTTTGAAATACAGTAGAATCCCTCATAATAGAGTGGAGCAGGCACAATGAAGGCTCTCTAAAATTGAAGACAAGGCTTTTGAACATTGCAAGCATTCAAAGAGGCAGAGAAATGGAGAGCAAAAACCGATCATTCCCTGAGAGTGTTATGGGATCATCTCAAAAGATCAAATGTCTTATAGGAATTCTTAAAGATGAGGATGGTCCTAAAGTCACAGATGCTCTACTCCAAGATTATGGAGAAGAATTTCCCAAGCATTGCAAGAGATACAGAATTCAGATAGTAGAGACTTTCAGAACCCCAGCAAGACTCAATCCAAATAAAGCATGTCTTACACACATTGTAATTAAATTTGTCAAAGTTAATATGGAGAAAATTCTGCAAGCAGATGTAAGAAAAGCATTATCTACAAAGGGAGAAATACTAGAATGACTGCAGATCTTTCAGCCGAAACTTTTCAAGCCAGAAGAGGATGGTCACCAACTTTTAATCTCCTAAAACAAACAAATTTTCAGCCCAGGATCCTATATCCAGTTAAATGGAGTTTCATTTGTGATGGAGAAATCAAATACTTTACTGACAACATACACACGTTGAGGAAATGTGCCATAACTAAACGAGCAATCCAGGAAATACTCAAACCCATTTTCCATAATGACCAGCACAATCATCTACCACCAAAGTAAACTCACCCAGAATTTATGAAACAAAACCTAACCTCCATAATGGTAAAAGAATTAAAAATATCCACTGGCCCTTTGAAACACATGATGGCCAAAACACTACCATACCTATCAATTATCTCAATTAATGTGAATGGCTTAAATTGTCTTCTAAAGATGCACAGGTTGGTTGACTGGATACAAAAACTCAGGCCAGGTATGTGCTGCCTACAAGAGATTCATCTTACCTAAAAAGATAAAAAAAGAAAAAAAGACTCAGGGTGAAGGGATGGACATCTATAATACAGGCAAATGGAAACCAGAAAAAAGACAGGGTTGCAATTTTGTTTGCAGATACAATAGGATTTAAACAAAGACAAGGATAGACACTACATCTTTGTCAAGGGAAACACGCAACATGAAGAGGTTTCAATATTAACATTTATGTGTCCTACCTAAATGCTCCTCAATTTATAAAGAAAACTCTATAATGTATATGAACAATATGATGTCTTTCTGCACTATAACAGTTGGAGATTTTAATACTCCTCTGTCAGTTCTGGATAGATCCACCAAGAAGGAACTAAACAAAGAAATAATAGACTTAAACTTGACCCTAGAACAAATGGACCTACCAGAAATATACACAACATTTCTTCCCAATAAAACTGAATACACATTCTTCTCATCAGCCCATGAATTATCTTCCAAAATTGATCATATCTTAGGACACAAATCTAATCTCAACAAATTGAAAAGAACAGAAATCATTCCTTGTATCTTCTCAGACCATCATGGAATAAAAGTTGAACTCAACAGCAACAGAAATCTTCATACTCAAATTCATGGAAACTAAATAACCTTAGGCTGAGTAATAGCTGGTTTATAAACAAGATTAAGAAGGAAATCATTAAATTTTTGGAACAAAATGATAATTAAAACACAAATTATCAAAACCTGTGGGATACTGCAAAGGCAGCCCTAACAGGGAAATTTGTAGCATTATAAGTCTTCATCAAGAAAACATAAAGAGAGGAAGTCAACAACCTAATAGGATATCTCAAGCAATTGGATAAGGAAGAACATTCCAAGCCCAAACCCAGCAGAAGAAAAGAAATAACCAAAATTAGAGCAGAACTAAATGAAATTGAAAACAAAAGAATCATTCAGAAGATCAATGAAACAAAAAGTTGGCTCTTTAAAAAGATTAATAAAATTGATAAACCTCTGGCTAGCCTAACCAGAAATAGGAAAGTAAAGTATTTAATAATGTCTATCAGAAACTGTAAAGGAGAAATAATAACAGATACCACAGAAATTCAAAAACTCAATGATTACTACAAAAAACTCTATTCTCAGAAATATGATAATCTGGAGGAAACAGACCAATACCTGGAAGCACGCCACCTTCCTAGGCTCAACCAGAAAGAATTAGAAATTTTGAATAGAAATATATTAAGCACAAAGCATCGACCATACAAAATCTCCCAAAAAAGAAGAGTCCAGGACTAGATAGTTTCACATCAGCATTCTATCAAACCTTCAAAGAAAAACTAGTACCCACACCACATAATCTTTTCCAAAACATAGAAAAAGAAGGAATCCTTCCCAACACATTCTATGAAGCAAATGTCACCTTAATCCCGAAACCAGGAAAGGACCCAACAAAGAAAGAAAACTACAGACCAATATCATTAATGAATATCAATGCAAAAATATTGAATAAGATCCTAGCAAACAGAATTCAATGATACATCAAAAAAATTATACACCATGATCAAGCTGGTTTTATCCCAGGGTTACAAGGTTGGTTCAACATTTGTAAATCTATAAATATAATACACCACATAAATAAAATAAACAACAGAGACCATATGAGTCTATCAATAGATGCAGAAAAAGCTTTTGATAATATCTAGTATCCTTTCATGATTAAAACACCTAAGAAAATAGGCTTAGATGGGACATTTGTTTTTCTTTTTTTTTTTGAGACAGGGTCTCACTATGTTGCCCTTGGTAGAATGCCGTGGTGTCACAGCTTACAGCAACCTCCAACTGGGCTCAAGAGATTCTTTTGCCTCAGCTCCCCAAGTAGCTGGGACTATAGGCGCCTGCCACAATGCCCGGAGATTTTTTCGTTGCAGTTGTCATTGTTGTTTAGCAGACCAGGGCTGGGCTCAAACTGGCAGCTTCAGTGTACTCACCGAGCTACGGGTGCTGAGCCAATGGGATATTTCTTAACCTGATAGAGGCCATCTACAGCAAATCCATAGCCAAGATCATATTGAACAGAGTAAAATTGAGAACATTTTCACTCAGATCTGGAACAAGACAAGGATACCCATTGTCACCAATGCTATTCAACATAGTAATGGAAGTCCTAGCCACTCCAATCAGGCAAGAGAAGGGGATCAACAGTATTCAAATGGGGTCAGAGGAGATCAAACTCTCACTTTTCACAGATGACATGATCTTATACCTGGAAAACCCCAGGGACGCAACTACAAAGCTCTTAGATGTGATCAAGGACTATAGCAATGTCTCAGAATACAAAATCAATACTTACCAATAAGTATCTTTTATATATGCCAACAATAGTCAAACTGAAAACATAGTCAAGGACTCTATTCCTTTCACAGTAGCACCAAAGAAAATGAAATACCTGGGAATTTATGTAACAAAGGAAGTGAAAGATCTCTATAATGAGAACTATGAAACCTCGAGAAAAGAAATAGCTGAAGATGTTAACAAATGGAAAAACTTACCATGCTCGTGACTGGGAAGAATCAACATTGTTAAAATGTCCATATTACCCAAAGCAATCTATAGATTCAATGCAATCCCTATCAAAGCCCCAATGTCATACTTTAAAGAACTTGAAAAAAATAGTACTTCGTTTTATATGGAATCAGAAAAAACCTGAATAGCCAATACATTACTTAGAAATACAAACAAACCAGAAGGCATCATGTTACCAGACTTCAGATCATACTATAAATCAATAGTGATCAAAACAGCATGGTACCAGCACAAAACAGAGATGTAGATGCATGGAACAGATTAGAGAACCAAGAGATGAACCCAGCCACATATTGTCATTTGATCTTTGATAAGCCTATCAAAAATATACATTGGGGAAAAGTCTCCCTATTTAACAAATGGTACTGGTAGAACTGGCTGGCAACCTGTACAAGATTGAAACTGGACCCTCACCTTTCACCACTAACAAAAACTGATTCTCACTGGGATCTGATCAAACTAAAAAGCTTCTGCATAGCTAAGGGCACTGTAAGTAAAGCAAACAGACAGCCTTCAGAATGGGAGGTTATGTTTTTGCAGGTTATGTTTCTGACAAAGGTCTGGTAACCAGAATCCATAGAGAACACAAAGTAATCAATAAGAAAAGAACAAACAACCTCATTTCTTTGTGGGCAAGAGACGTGAAGAGAAGCTTCTCTGATGAAGACAGGCACATGGCCTACAAACACATGAAAAAAATGCTCATCATCTTTCGTCATCAAAGCGATGCTGGTGAAAACCACTCTGAGATTAGCCCACATCACAAAATCCCAAAACTGCATTTTGTTGGCATTTTACAGCAAAGACATTTGGACCAGAATGTTTACTGCAGCCCAATTCACAATAGCCAAGTGAATTCCCAGAGAAGGGAATGCTTCTACACTGCTGGTGGGAATGCAAACTAATACAGCCTTTTTGGAAAAAAGTATGGAGAAGTCTCAAGAAACTAAAAGTTGACCTACCGTTTGATCCTGCAATATCATTACTAGGCATCTACCCAGATGAACAAAAATCATTTTACAACAACGACATTTGGGCCAGAATGTTTATTGCAGCCCAATTCACAATAGCCAAGTTGTGGAAGCAGCCTAAACGCCAACCTATGAATGAATAAACCTATGATTGATTACTATGAAGGAATAAACCTTATTGATTACTTTGTGTTCTCTATGGATTCTAGTTATCAGACCTTTGTCAGAAACATAACCTCCATCAACCTATGAATGAATAAACAAATTGTGGCATATGTAAACTGTGGAATATGTGGAGCCATAAAAAAGATGGAGACTTCACATCTTTTATGTTTATCTGGATGGAGCTGGAACATATTCTTCTTAGTAAAGTATCTCAAGAATGGAGGAAAAAGTATCCAATGTATTCAATACTATTATGAAACCATTATGTAAACACTTTCACATTCATATGAATGATAAAATACAAAGATAGTTCAGATAGAAAGAGATAAGAAGGGAGGGGAGGGGAAAGGGAGAGTGGAGAGAGGGTATTTGGTGAGATCTCACCTAAGGTACCTAATGCAAGGCTACATTTCAAAACAACTAAGAGTAAATTATAAATGTCTTACCACAAAAATAAGTGAGGTGATGGTTATGTTAACTACTTTGATTAAAACATTCCAAATTTTATATCAAGTCATCACATTGTATCCCATAAATATATAGTTATGATTTAATAAAAATTAAGTAAACAAACAAACAAACAAAAAAACCACATAGAGGGCAGTGCCTGTGGCTCAAGGAGTAGGGGGCCGGCCCCATATACTGGGGGTGGTGGGTTCAAACCCGGCTCCAGCCAACAACTGCAAAAAAAAAAAACCACAAAACAACCCAACACACATAGATATAAGAGAAACCCCCTCCACACACAAAATCCTCTAGTGTATTCTTTTATTCTATTATGCAAAATAAAATTCATGGACTTCAGAAATGTCTTCGAAATTACATTTCAATAGCATGTGTTTAGCTTTACTGAAGGTTGATATATTAAGAAATGAACTAACATGTCACAAAAGCCGATTTACTGCTATACCATTATCAATTGTCTGTTTCTCTCTAGTTCCTAAATGTTGAAATTCTTTTGAACTTTAAAATGAGTAAAAGCTTTTGTCATTAGAAGAACTGTAGGCTTCCTTCTTCTAGACAGAAATATTACAATACATTTAGTTGCCCTTTTTGCTTAAGGACAGAGTATTCAGTTACACTGAATGTTCAATCACAGTAACTCAGTCCTGGTGATGAGCAAGGCATCTTCTTCTCATTTCAGGGTAGATTTTGTATTTCGATTTTGAACAATTTATGAGATCTGCTGAATTTTTTTAAGTCTCAAATCTTCTATGGTATAGAGAATAAAGATAAGAAAACTAGTATTCTCTTTTTACCTGAAGATGACCATACTCCTCATAGGAGAGCAACTCATCTCCTGTGTGCACATTGAAAACAGAATGAAGACACGTTGTTGGGCGTGGGTCCTGCTTAAACCGCTGGACCTAGAATCAAACATAAAACTTAAATAATAGTCATAATTCACAAACTTATCCAAGACTACAAAATATAAGTTTTTTTCATGAACCTTTTTAAAGAAGAAAGCTAAGGCATAAAGGCATAGGACTGAACAAAGCAGAAATGTCATCTTTTTTTTTGAGACAGAGCCTCAAGCTATCGCCCTGGGTAGAGTGCCGTGGTGTCACAGCTCACAGCAACCCCCAACTCTTAGGCTTAAACGATTCTCTTGCCTCAGTTTCCCAAGTAGCTGGGACCACAGGTGCCCACCACAACGCTCAACTATTTTTTGGTTCTAGTTGTCATTGTTGTTTGGCAGGCCCAAGCTGGATTTGAACCTGCCAGCTCTGGTGTATGTGGCTGGAGCCTTACCCACTTGAGCTACAGGCGCTGGGCCAGAAATGTCATCTTTTCTTAGAAAAAGCCACACAGGCTCAGTCGGTAAGGCGCCGGCTCCATATACCGAGGGTGACAGGTTCAAACCCGGCCCCAGCCAAACTGCAACCAAAAAAATAGCTGGGCGTTGTGGCGGGCGCCTGTAGTCCCAGCTACTCGGGAGGCTGAGGCAGGAGAATCGCTTAAGCCCAGGAGTTGGAGGTTGCTGTGAGCTGTGTGAGGCCACGGCACTCTACCGAGGGCCATAAAGTGAGACCCTGTCTACAAAAAAAAAAAAAGAAAAAGAAAAAGAAAAAGCCACACAATGCTCATAACAATTTAACAGTGTTAACACAGTGGGTGAACTGATATTTCACACGCATAGCAACTCAAGAGTGTGGGGAAGATGTCAATTTAGCATCAATGGGATTTTGCAATGTTTTGCATCTTACTTTCTATTAGGGTAAAGTATCGCTTTCCTCTAAAACAGCACGATTTCCGAGACTCTCCTCCCCTGCACTGTCACCTGGATACACTCATGTGACACTTGTAATGAAGGGTAGTTCAGACTACATTCTGACCTTCAGTAAGTGCTATAATCACACTGCCATTTCTTTCTCTAAACTTCACAAATTTTAACCTATGCTTCTTGAATAAAAAAAAAAAATAAGTGAACGTTTTCATTTCTTCCATATATACTATACTCTCATTACTAAGGCACCAATTGTAAAAGAATGCAGACCACACTGTTGATATTAGATGTAAAATTTAACTATTTTAGAATACTAGGTAAATACTAAATTATCCAACAAACTCTAAGGACAACAAGGTTCACACATTCTTTGGACCTATTCGCTTCACACCGGCGATCATTACGGATGCCAAACACATGGCAAGTACTGCACTAATCCCTTGATGTACAAGATAAATGAGGATAAAAATGGAATAGAATGACATATGATTTCTTCTTTTTGTGAAGAGATGTGATTATAATACCTAGGTGGTTGTGATCTTGCCTTTTTCACATGGTTAAAAAAACATATAGAACCATATTCTTTTCTCTATCTTCTAAAATTCTTTTCATCCATTAATTCTATCTCAAAAAAATCATCCTTGATCAAGTCCTTGTACCTCCAGCTCCCACATCAGGATGATCATCCCTCAGTCATTTCTCCTGTCTTGTACTTTCATTAGCTATATCTCCCTGTGATAGGGTTTCCCTGCCACATCCTGAAACTGAGATCCTAGAACCCTGGAAATTTCCTGAGCTGTGGGGGTAGGGAGGGGAGAAGAGTGTCTTTTGTTCATGGTAAGCCCCTCCAACCATGCCTGAGTTTATGGGAATGATGTGGCACTCGACTGGCCCCTAGATATCTTCCAGATGGGAGGCTAGCTGCCAAGTGAGGACAGGGCTTGAACTCTCAGCACCCTACCCCCACTATTTACCTTAACACCTCAGCAGAGGGGGAGAAAGGGGATGGAGATTAAGCTCATCACCAATAGCCAATGATTTAATCAACCATGCCTACATAATAGGGCCTCCATAAAAACCCTAAATGACACAATTTGAAGATCTCTGGAGCAATGAGCACCCTGTACTCCCAGGGACAGAGCACCCTGTGCCTGAGACCCTTCTGGATGCTGCCCAGCACACCCCTTCATCTGGCTGCTGTTTGTATCCTTTATGATATCCTTTATAGCAAGTTGGTAACAGTAAGTGAAGCGTTTCCCTGAGTTCTATGGGCTGTGAGTATAAATTACTGAACCTGAGAAAGGGACCATGGGAATCCCCAATCTTTTTGAGAGAGAAAAGTGGGCATCCTAGGGACCCACGATTTAAAACTTGGGACTGAGCCTTTAACCTTGGGACATGTTAACCCCAGGTGGTTACTGGCAAAATTGCATTAAATTGTAGAATACTCAGTCGGTAACTCAAATTGGGAATTGCTTGGTATGAAAAAGCTACATATTTGGTGTCAGAAATATTGTCAGTAGAGAAAGATTTCTTTTAGATTCTTGTCAGCTTCTAGAAGCTGCACTGTCCAGTATGGTAGCTACTAGTTACATGAGACTAATTACATTAAATTACAGTTAATTAAAATTAAATTAAAAATTCAACTCCTTAGACACAGTGGCCACATCTCAAATACTCAATAGCCACATGGGACACGGCTACTGCAGTCCAGCTCAGCAGTAACAAAGAATGCTTCCATCACCACAGAAAGTTCTACTGGGCAACTCTGTTCTGGCACACTGACAACATTTACCATCTCCAAGGGCCCTCCCTGCCTATGACTGAAAAATCTGATCAACAAAAAGTCAGGCCTTTCAGTAGGTGATCAGGTCCAAGTGGTTGTGGACACAGGGTTGTACATTCTCTATTTATAAACTGACAGAGGCATTCAGTCAGAACTCAAGGGCAGAACTCATGGCTGCCCCTTCACAATGTCTGAAACTGCTAGACATAGCCCGAAAATGCACAAAAAGAAATTCACGTAGTCACTCCTTGCACACTGCCCTGATTATTACCTCTCATTCCTGAACATTATTCTGGGCTCCTATATAAAACTATGGCTAGTTTGAAACTAATCCATGTTCCCACTGGAGACAGATCTAAAAGGACGGCGTTTCATCACTTTAAAGAGTGAGTGGCTGCTGCAGCTGGCGGGCGCTGTCTGTCATCTGTCTGCAAGACAGGCAGGAGCCCAGCACAGCCAATCCCGGCAAAGAAAAAGCAGATGCCGACCATTAAAGACGCTCAAACGGGAGGCGGAGCAAGATGGCAGCCGAGTAACAGCTTCCTCGCATCTGGGCACCGTGAGTCTGGGGAGATAGGACTCCAGGCATCTCTGGCTGGTGGGAACTGCCTATCATCACTCCTATGAGGATACAGGGAGTCAGCGAGAGACTTCTGGACCCCAAGAGGAGGACTAAAACAGTGGAAAACCGGCAAGTGGTCGCGTGTGTTCAATCCGTCTAAACCCGCCCACAACTGTTAAGTTCAGTAGCAGCGAGACTGCAAACCAGAAAGGCCTTACCTGTAAACTGTTTTGATGTCCTTGGACTTGGCACTGAGTTGAACTGCCTTGGGGAAGGCCTGAGTGGGAGTGTGGAGAACTTTGGCCATTGTCTAGGGCCCCAGTCTGAGCTGCTAAGCCAGACGGAGCTAATAGTGTTTGGCGGTGGGTCACACGGAACCATTGTCAGTGATCTGCCCCGGCAAGCTCCGCCCTCAGGGTCGCAGAGCTAGAAATGGGTGGGAGCTGGTAACCCAGCAACCAAGTAGCCTAAGGGTGGGGTCTGAGCCGCCTTGCAGCCCTAACCCTCAGGGGCAGAGTGAGACGGGTTTTGGCACACTGGGTAAGTGGATAGCCACTTCAGCAGTGATTCCAGCGAGAAAGCTGGCAAAGCTTCTGCTCAGCAAGTTTACAAGTTCAAAGTGCCTTTTAAGTGGGCTGAAGAGAGATTTAGGGTGTCTACCTGCTGGGGTTTGAGAAATCAGCAGCCTCCAGTCGTATCAGAACTGTGACTAACATCTCATACCCCAGAAGACCACGTGTTGCCCAGACAATATTCAATAACATATACAAACTGCTTTGTTTTTGGTTGTGTATTTTTTTCTTTTTTTTTGTTTGTTTATTTTGACGTTGTTCATGTTCTTTTGTTTTTTAATTTCAATCTTTTCCATACAGATCCCTTTTTCTTTCTCAATTTTTCTAGTTTAATTATAATTTCCCATTGCTGCCTTTTTTAATAACTACAAATTCATTTTTGCTAGTGTTTCTACCGCTATCATTTGGTTATTCACCCAACTTTATCCCCGTAAAGTTTTCTCTTTGCTTGTTTTGGTTTGATTTATAGCATTTTTGTCTTTCCTCTCTACTTGGTGGAGGTGGGGTACTGTGTCTGATCAGGTTAGCAAAGAGCTGCTGACCTCAAGGGAACCACCCAACTGGGCACCCCCAGAAGGTGGGGTTTTTTAAGGTTGTGTCAAAGTACCCTACTGTACACCTATATTGCCCTGTCTCCCTCTTTCTGTGTCTCTCTTCTTTTTGTCAATATTCCTTATCTCCACCCACTCTCCTTTCTCTATCTTTCTTATTTTTCTTATCACTCGGTCCTCCTTTCTTTCATCCCTTTTTTGCTCTTCAACCTTCTCACCCTTCTGGTCCTGTAACCCTTAGTCCACAGGCACAAGAACTTAAAGAGCAAGAGGAAGTGAAAGGAAAATTAGGGCAAGGAAACAGATAAAAGAAATCACACATGAGGAAGAATCAGCAGAAAACTCCAGGCAACATGAAGAACCAGTGCAGAACAACCCCGCCAAGGGACCATGAGGTAGCTACTGCAGAGGATACCACCTATACAGAAATGTTAGGAATGACAGAAAGGGAATTTAGAATACACATGTATGTTGAAAACAATGAAAGAAATGATGGAAACAATGAAGGAAACTGCTAATAAAGTGGAAAATCACCAAAAGGAAATCCAAAAACAGAATCAAATCAGAGATGGACGATATGAAGAATATATAAAGGATATAGCAGAGCTGAAGGAAATGAAACAGTCAATCAGGGAACTTAAGGATGCAATGGAAAGTATCAGCAACAGGTTAGACCATGCAAAAGAAAGAATTTCAGAGGTAGAAGACAAAGTTTTTGAGATAACTCAGATAGTAAAAGAGGCAGAAAAGAAGAGAGAGAAAGCAGAACGTTCACTGTCAGAATTATGGGACTTTATGAAGCGTTCCAACATACGAGTTATAGGAATTCCAGAAGGGGAAGAAGAATGCCCCAGAGGAATGGAAGCCATACTAGAGAATATTATAAAAGAAAATTTCCCAAACATTACCAAAGATTCTGACACACTGCTTTCAGAGGGATATCGGACCCCAGGTCGCCTCAACTCTAACCGAGCATCTTCAAGACACATTGTGATGAACCTGTCCAAAGTCAAGACAAAAGAAAAGATTCTGCAAGCTGCCAGGAGTAAGCGCCAGTTGACCTACAGGGGCAAATCCATCAGAGTGACTGCAGACTTCTCTAATGAAACTTTCCAAGCAAGAAGACAATGGTCATCTACCTTTAATCTACTTAAACAGAACAATTTTCAGCCCAGAATTCTGTACCCTGCTAAGCTAAGCTTAAAAATTGACGGAGAAATCAAATCATTACGGATATACAAACATTGAGGAGATTCGCCACAACAAGACCAGCTCTACAGGAAATACTTCAACCTGTTCTGCACACTGACCACCACAATGGATCAGCAGCAAAGTAAGAACTCAGAAATCAAAGGACAGAACCTAACCTCCACACTGATGCAAAAGATAAAACTAAGCAATGGAATCTCACCAAATAAGACGAATAGAATACTACCACACTTATCAATTATCTCCATAAATGTTAATGGCTTGAATTCCCTACTGAAGAGATATAGATTGGCTGACTGGATTAAAAAACACAAGCGATCCATTTGCTGTCTGCAAGAAACACACCTGGCTTCAAAAGACAAATTAAAACTCCGAGTCAAGGGTTGGAAGACAATTTTTCAGGGAAATGGAATTCAGAAGAAAAGAGGAGTTGCAATCTTATTTTCAGATACATGTGGATTTAAAGCAACTAAAGTCAAAAAAGACAAAGATGGTCACTTTATATTGGTCAAGGGAAAACTACAACAAGAAGACATTTCAATTCTAAATATTTATGCACCCAATTTAAATGCTCCCAGATTCTTGAAGCAGACCTTACTCAGTCTGAGCAATATGATATCTGATAATACCATCATAACAGGGGACTTTAACACACCTCTTACAGAGCTGGACAGATCCTCTAAACAGAAATTAAACAAAGATATAAGAGATTTAAATGAGACCCTAGAACAGCTATGCTTGATAGACGCATATAGAACACTCCACCCCAAAGATAAAGAATATACATTCTTCTCATCACCCCATGGAACATTCTCCAAAATTGATCATATCCTGGGACACAAAACAAATCTCAACAGAATCAAAAGAATTGAAATTTTACCTTGTATCTTTTCAGACCATAAGGCACTAAAGGTGGAACTCAACTCTAACAAAAATGCTCCACCCCACCCAAAGGCATGGAAATTAAACAATCTTCTGTTGAATAACAGACGGGTGCAGGAAGAAATAAAACAGGAAATCATTAACTTCCTTGAGCATAACAACAATGAAGACACAAGCTACCAAAACATGTGGGATACTGCAAAAGCAGTTTTGAGAGGAAAATTCATCACTTTAGATGCCTACATTCGAAAAACAGAAAGAGAGCACATCAACAATCTCACAAGAGATCTTATGGAATTGGAAAAAGAAGAACAATCTAAGCCTAAACTCAGTAGAAGAAAAGAAATATCCAAAATCAAATCAGAGATCAATGAAATTGAAAACAAAAGAATCATTCAGAAAATTAATGAAACGAGGAGTTGGTTTGTTGAAAAAATAAATAAAATAGATAAACCATTGGCCAGACTAACGAGAAATAGAAAAGTAAAATCTCTAATAACCTCAATCAGAAACGATAAAGGGGAAATAACAACTGATCCCACAGAGATACAAGAGATCATCTCTGAATACTACCAGAAACTCTATGCCCAGAAATTTGACAATGTGAAGGAAATGGATCAATATTTGGAATCACACCCTCTTCCTAGACTTAGCCAGGAAGAAATAGACCTCCTGAACAGACCAATTTCAAGCACTGAGATCAAAGAAACAATAAAAAAGCTTCCAACTAAAAAATGCTCTGGGTCCAGATGGCTTCACTCCAGAATTCTATCAAACCTTCAAGGAAGAGCTTATTCCTGTACTGCAGAAATTATTCCAAAAAATTGAGGAAGAAGGAATCTTCCCCAACACATTCTATGAAGCAAACATCACCCTGATACCAAAACCAGGAAAAGACCCAAACAAAAAGGAGAATTTCAGACCAATCTCACTCATGAATATAGACGGAAAAATTCTCAACAAAATCCTAGCCAATAGATTACAGCTTATCATCAAAAAAGTCATTCATCATGATCAAGTAGGCTTTATCCCAGGGATGCAAGGCTGGTTTAACATACGCAAGTCCATAAACGTTATCCACCATATTAACAGAGGCAAAAATAAAGATCACATGATCTTCTCAATAGATGCAGAAAAAGCATTTGATAAAGTCCAGCATCCTTTTCTAATTAGAACACTGAAGAGTATAGGCATAGGTGGCACATTTCTAAAACTGATTGAAGCTATCTATGACAAACCCACAGCCAATATTTTACTGAATGGAATAAAACTGAAAGCTTTTCCTCTTAGAACTGGAACCAGACAAGGTTGTCCTCTGTCACCTTTACTATTCAACATAGTGCTGGAAGTTCTAGCCAATACAATTAGGCAAGACAAGGAAATAAAGGGAATCCAAACGGGAGCAGAGGAGGTCAAACTCTCCCTCTTTGCTGACGACATGATCTTATCCTTAGAGTACACCAAAGACTCAACCACCAAAGACTCCTAGAAGTCATCAAAAAATACAGTAATGTTTCAGGATATAAAATCAATGTCCACAAGTCAGTAGCCTTTGTATACACCAATAACAGTCAAGATGAGAAGCTAATTCAGGACACAACTCCCTTCACCATAGTCTCAAAGAAAATGAAATACCTAGGAATATACCTAACGAAGGAGGTGAATGACCTCTATAAAGAAAACTATGAACTCCTCAGAAAGGAAATAGCAGAGGATATTAACAAATGGAAGAACATACCATGCTCACGGATGGGAAGAATCAACATTGTTAAAATGTCTATACTTCCCAAAGCAATCTACCTATTCAATGCCCTTCCTATCAAAGTACCTACATTGTACTTTCAAGATTTGGAAAAAATGATTCTGCGTTTTGTATGGAACCGGAAAAAAACCCCGTATAGCTAAGCCAGTTCTCTGTAACAAAAATAAAGCTGGGGGCATCAGCATACCAGATTTTAGTCTGTACTACAAAGCCATAGTGCTCAAGACAGCATGGTACTGGCACAAAAACAGAGACATAGACACTTGGAATCGAATTGAACACCAAGAAATGAAACTAACATCTTACAACCACCTAATCTTCGATAAACCAAACAAGAACTTACCTTGGGGGAAAGACTCCCTATTCAATAAATGGTGTTGGGAGAATTGGATGTCTACATGTAAAAGACTGAAACTGGACCCACACCTTTCCCCACTCACAAAAATTGATTCAAGATGGATAAAGGACTTAAATTTAAGGCATGAAACAATAAAAATCCTCAAAGAAAGCATAGGAAAAACACTGGAAGATATTGGCCTGGGGGAAGACTTCATGAAGAAGACTGCCATGGCAATTGCAACAATAACAAAAATAAACAAATGGGACTTCATTAAACTGAA
Organism: Nycticebus coucang; assembly: GCF_027406575.1. Taxonomy (NCBI): domain Eukaryota; kingdom Metazoa; phylum Chordata; class Mammalia; order Primates; family Lorisidae; genus Nycticebus; species Nycticebus coucang. The sequence continues at coordinate 146,206,440 of NC_069781.1, read as the reverse complement.
AAGCTTCTGTACAGCTAAGGAGACAATAACCAAAGCAAAGAGACAACCCTCACAATGGGAAAGGATATTTGCATATTTTCAATCAGAGAAAAGCTTGATAACCAGGATCTATAGAGAACTCAAATTAATCCACATGAAAAAAGCCAACAATCCCTTATATCAATGGGCAAGAGACATGAATAGAACTTTCTCTAAAGACGACAGATGAATGGCTAACAAACACATGAAAAAATGTTCATCATCTCTATATATTAGAGAAATGCAAATCAAAACAACCCTGAGATATCATCTAACCCCAGTGAGAATGGCCCACATCACAAAATCTCAAAACTACAGATACTGGCGTGGATGTGGAGAGAAGGGAACACTTTTACACTGCTGGTGGGACTGCAAACTAGTACAACCTTTCTGGAAGGAAGTATGGAGAAACCTCAAAGCACTCAACCTAGACCTCCCATTCGATCCTGCAATCCCATTACTGGGCATCTACGCGGAAGGAAAAAAATCCTTTTATCATAAGGACACTTGTACTAGACTGTTTATTGCAGCTCAATTTACAATCGCCAAAATGTGGAAACAGCCTAAATGCCCACCAACCCAGGAATGGATTAACAAGCTGTGGTATATGTATACCATGGAATACTATTCAGCCATTAAAAAAAATGGAGACTTTACATCCTTCGTATTAACCTGGATGGAAGTGGAAGACATTATTCTTAGTAAAGCATCACAAGAATGGAGAAGCATGAATCCTATGTACTCAATCTTGACATGAGGACAATTAATGACAATTAAGGTTATGGGGGGGAAGGAGAAAGAGGGATGGAGGGAGGGGGGTGGGGCCTTATGTGTGTCACACTTTATGGGGGCAAGACATGATTGCAAGAGGGACTTTACCTAACAATTGCAATCAGTGTAACTGGCTTATTGTACCCTCAATGAATCCCCAACAATAAAAAAAAAAAAAAAAAGACGCTCAAACGGGAAACTGCATAACTGCACTTGGAATTTTAAAGCTGTTAACAGACAAGTAATTTAAAATTTCAGAAAAAAAGTCTAAACTCTATAAGCTTTGAAGATTAATGCAGCATGCTGTATGTCAATTATAAATAAAAAGTTCTCTTGAAAGCAGCCAAAAACAAGAGGACATTAGTTAGTATTTTATGCAATGTCTGGTATCTGGCAAGTAAAATAATGATTAAAGCAAAATTTTCTAGGCTACAATAAATCTAGAATGTTTTTTCTAGTTGTATTTTACTTAGATTTTTTTTCCTGAAAACTTTTATCAGTGTGAATGAACCTCTTCTCATTTGAGAAAAGATAGCTGAGTATTTTGTCATCCATTCTTAATTTATAGCCTTAAAATACACACTTACAGAGAAAAAATCACCTCATAAGGGAATCCTGGAAGAATACATTTTATAAAATCTTAATAACTTCTCATTAATTATAACTACTTAGCAGCATTTTCAACACATCTTTTAAAGTAGACATTTAGGCCCAGCAACATTCAGTCTATTACAAAGCAAATCTCTGCTGTCTAAACTACTTACTAACTGCAGATTCAATGAAATTTGAAAAACTATCAATGCTCCTCCTAAAGGAGTATTAGCAAAGAAAGTAAACGAAAGAAAAGATATGTGAACGTTTAGAGGTAAAATATACCTGACATTTCATAAGTAGGCATTAAGATAAGTGTCAAAATGATAGTACACAGAAATCAGACAGCTTTATTCTGTGAAACAAGGACAACTCTATTCACTCAAATTCATAATAAATTTTAAATATTTTGTTTAGCTACTACTATTTTTAGAAAATATATCAGGGAGCATGATTCACAATGAGAAATGAATAAAAGTGGAGAAGACTTTGACTTTCTAGGTCACGAATGTGCTTCAGAAGCAGAAGGTCAGACAGCAAATGAGCAGCACTGCAGGGCGTGTCACTGTGGCTTCAAGGAAAGGCCAAATGATGGTGACGTCACACTGTAAAATGTTTATATTCTCTACTCTATGATATCATGAAACATCCAAGACTAGAGAAAGAGAACGTGAGTGCCAGTGAGCCGTGCCTACGTGGTAAGAAGCCTGAGCTGGGTGGGTGGTTCAGGCTCCAGCATGGATCACGGTAACACTCTCCTTCTCTCCTCTACAAGGTATGGCAGTGAATTTCAACGCATGTGCTGCAGCACACTGCTATTCCTTGAGAGGATCTTAGATTTGTTGTGAAAAATTTTAAATACCATTAATTAAATTACTTTCAAGAGAAGTTTGAAGAACAGTAAGTATATTGTTTAATTTACTCTTTTATTCTGATCAACATAATTTAAGTGCATTGCTTGGAAGTTTAAGTATAGGTTCAAAGTGTGCCATGAGATAAAAATGGTGGAAAACTACTGGGTTATAGGAATCAAAAGACATTATAAAAATGAAAATTCTTTGAAATGAATAAAGTATCTTTTGCTCTAAGAATATCAAGTTATGGCGTTTTGTGGTGTGCATGAACACTCAACGTGATCCACACCTTCTTACAACTCACATTTATTTTAATGGTCTACTATTAATGGCTATGTAAGAAATGCTAATCATTTATAAATTATGGGATTTAAGACAGTTTAAGTCACATTCAAACTGTATTTAAAAGAAAATATATTTAGAAAAGGCTGTTAACAATTAGCTAACTACTCCACAAAGAAAAAAGCTTAAGTAAAATTCTAATTTAAGTGTGTCAGCTTGGTTAGCAAACACATGAAATACGTAGTTCTTCCCATGTTTCCTAGAGAGAAAAGTTGAATTCATAAGGCATTCATGAAATGATACATGTGAAATAAACATTAAAATCCCACACTCAGGAAAAAATGAATCACAATTTCATCAATATAACATGATATACTAGTTTAATTCCAGTATGTTAATCTATGACATACTACTTTATTTCAGTATCTGAAAAAAATTAGTAGACAAATTACAGGGTTTTTTTTGTTTGTTTGAGACAAAATCTTACTCTGTTGCCCCAGGCTAGAGTGCTGTAGTGTTATAGCTCACAGCAACCTCAAACTCCTGGGTTCAAGCTTTCCTCCTGCCTCAGCCTTCCCAGTAGCTGAGACTATAGGACCCACAAGGCCCTGCTATTTTTAGAGAAAAGGTCTTGCTATTGCTCTGTCTGGTCTTGAACTCCTGAGGCCAAGTCATCCAAATTACTTTACATATATTACTATTATTGGCTTATAAATAAATCTACTTTTTCTGGTGATTTTCTTATTATATTCTGGTGATAGAATGTAAATGACTGTTGTTTTTAAGTTTTGACTTCTAACTGGGCATGGTGGTTCACACCTGTAATCCTTTAGGAGTTCAAGGCGGAAGGGTCCTCTGGGGTTAGGAATTTGAGACCAGCTCGAGCAAGAAAGAGACCCTGTCTTGACCAAAAAGTAGAAAAGTTAGCTAGTTGTGGCACAACTGCAGTCCCAGCTACCCGGGAGGCTGAGGCCAAAGAATCACCTGAGCCAAGGAGTTTGGGTTTGCCATGAGCTACGATGATGCCATTGGACGCTAGTCGGAGCGAGAGAATAAGACTCTGTCTCCAAAAATAAAAACAGAAAAAGTTTGACTTTACATATAGGTCTTACAGAGAAAACTTGTTATCATATTTTAAAAATACTTTTCAAGCATGATAAAAATATGTAAATATTAAGTGATCAAATTGCCTACATATAGTTACTGGTGTGCATTTTTGCTAAAATGTAGACACTGGAAACATACCTGAAGCATGTGGTCCAGATAGGAGAGGCAATACCACTAACAACAACAAATACTCACTGTATAGTCACCTGGTAGCAGCTCCCGTACTGGGTGCTTCTACACATTTCTTAATTCTCACAAGAACCCTACAGGAGGTTCTGTTACTTCTCATACTTCATAGTTGAAAAAAACTGAGGCAAAGGAAGTGAAATAATTGTCCAATATCACATAGCTTGTAATAGACTAGAAACCAGTGTATTAGTTTATGCTGATTCTCCAGAAAAAGAGTTAAAATAGAAGGCCTGAGATGACCAACCTTAGAAAAAACTGCTTGGAAGGCTGGCCCTTGTCGAGTTGGTGGAAACTTGGATTTTGGGTGGCGGGTTCCACCATTCCCTCATAAGAGTGGTACACTAGGCTTAACCTGATTAAATGAACAATGTGGTTTATTCTCAACTGGATTCCCCTGAAGTCTAGAATTTTGTTAAGTGCTAGACAGGGGGCACCTATTTAACCAGCCACCAATAAAAACCTTGAGCTTCTGAAGAGCTTCCCTGGTAGATATTTTATATGTTGTCATAATTAGTTGCTGGGAAATTAAGTACATCTCTGTGACTTCACTGGGAAAGGACTCTTGGAAGCTGGCACACAAGGGGGTTGCATCCTCCCCGTTCCTCGTGCACTCTTTCCCTTGGCTGATTATGTGGTCTCCTGGCACAGTAATGAGTCATCAACTGTGACTATGTGTTGAGTCACCTCCTGGGGTGGTGAGAGGGGTGCACGGTGCACTGATGTGGTACATGGAAACTTGCTATGTTGGCATCTGGGGACACAGATGTAGGTAAGCAGAGGGAACAGGACATTATACTTGTATAGAGGTTTACAGTTTAAAACTGTCATATATATTATTTTCTTTCATTTTACCATTACCCTGTAAAGTTTAGCCTCTTTGTATACAAATGAAGTATATTTTTAAACTAAAATTCACTTAAGCTAGAGCAGTTCACATGTCCGAAAGTAAATCTGACAAGGATTTTCTTTAAGTAATAAAATATTGGTTAGAATGACGGACATGTGGTATTTCTGAAGTTTCTGAGAAACTGAGTCTTTAGCAAGCAAACACCAGATGTGAAACACAAATACAAGTTTAAATAACAATTCTCAATCACCTCTTGCTTAAGTTATTCCTTCAATTTCAGGATTTCCAAGTCCTGGGCTAAGAAGGCAGAGGCTGTTTTTACCTATCTAGACCACCCTAGGATGTGGCTTTACCTTTTTTTTTTTTTTTTTTTTATTAAATCATAGCTGTGTACATTGATATGATCATGGGGCATCACATACCAGCTTCATAAACCGTTTGATACATTTTCATCACACTGGTTGACATAGCCTTCCTGGCGTTTTTCAGTTATTGGGCTAAGATACTTACATTCTACATTTACTAAGTTTCACATATATCCTTGTACGATGCACCGCAGGTGTGATCCCACCGGTCCCCCTCCCTCTACCCACATCCCCCCTCCCTCCCCTCCCTTTCCCCCTTCCCCCTATTCTTAGGTTGTAACTGGGTTATAGCTTTCATGTGAGAGCCCTAAATTAGTTTCATAGTAGGGGTGAGTACATTGGGTACTTTTTTTTCCATTCTTGAGATACTTTACTAAGAAGAATATTTTCCAGTTCCATCCATGTAAACATAAAAGAGGTAAATATTATGCAGCCTTAAAGAAAGATGGAGGCTTTACCTTTTTAAAGTACATTCCAGAAGATGCTATTGCCCAACTGGTTAAATTAATCCTTCAGAATGCTGTGAACATTCTGGTCCTCCCCACAGTGCTTTACCTTATCTGCCTGACGCATGTAGCAGTAGAGGATTCCTCGCATGCATTTTATCGCCGAGTGCTCCAGCTCATGGGTTCTTCCCTTGTCATCATCAATGCGCCTGTGCCAGAGAGATAACTCATGAAACAAATTGGAAACGCATTTGAAAAGGGAGCAGAGCTTTTGATAATTAAGTATTTAACTATCTGGCTAATCCTGTGTTCTGGTGATATCTACTAATGTGCTGTCACAGTGAAACTCCATTTTCCCAGCAGAAGTAGAAACATAGCAGAAAAAAAAATCCTATGATGAAACTTGTGTAGATTTTTCCTTCTTTTAAGGAAGTAAGGCAAATGCTTTAAAAATAGCATACAAGATTTTCTACGATGATTTGGCTAAAACTTTAAAGGATATTTCCATATTGAAAAAATATGCCAATATAATATTTTTTAGACTCACTTTCATGGAGTACAGGCAGTTTTTTTTTTCTTTTTGTAGAGACAGAGTCTCACTTTATGGCCCTCGGTAGAGTGCCGTGGCCTCACACAGCTTACAGCAACCTCCAACTCCTGGGTTTAAGGGATTCTCTTGCCTCAGCCTCCCAAGTAGCTGGGACCACAGGCGCCCGCCACAGTGCCCGGCTATTTTTTTGTTGCAGTTTGGCCGGGGCTGGGTTTGAACCCGCCACCCTTGGTATATGGGGCCGGCGCCTTACCGACTGAGCCACAGGTGCTGCCCGAGGCAGTTTTTATACCTATCCCTTTAGGTTATGGCAATGACCACTGGGATTTAAAGAACCACAGGTAAAGGGAGGCACTTGCCTTCTTTGCTCCAACATGTATTTAATACTGACAAGGTGGGCACTTTAGTAACAGTCAAGGATGCCTTCAATTAAACACACAACCAGGATGGTACATGAAGCATTTTGGCATAATGTTTTATATTCTCAGGCCTCTTTAAAATCGACTGATCACAGTTTGCTTCACTTACTTTTAAAAATAGATACAATAAAAATCTAACTATCAACTAGGTTAAGATATCCTTTCTTTCCATAAATTGTTTATTACAGATTAGTAACTTTTTTAAAAGGTGGATGAAAATTACCTACTAATGAAAAATAAAACTGACTTATTCATTGCTTTGCTTAAGTTTAAGTAAAACACATGGGGATTATTCTCACTTGATAAAGTTACCACCTGTCTCCTTAAAAGTATACTATAATTACCTCCCACTTCCATCATCGATCTCATATACCACTTAACTACTAGAAAGAACGATTAGCATTTTGATGCTAATATGGTAAATGTCAGTAAAAAGTTATTCAGCGTCAGCACCTCATTCCTTCATTCTCACACAGTCATTGCAGTAAAACTAGCATAAATTTGATCCATACAGCAGTATTTTCCCCCTGAAGTCAGTCAGAAGTGCCTCAGTAGAAGCAGATTCCACGTAGATACAGTGCCCAGGAAAGTCAAGACTGTGAAGTCTCCATCTGATGTCTGTAGGTTTGGGGAAAAGGTCAGGGCCTCCTCACTTTTGCTCATATGCTTGAGGCCTATATGCTTGTAGTTATTAAAGCAAATTTCCATCATCACATTATTTAGAAAAATTTCAATTCCTCAAAAAATCTAAAAAGATGCTACAATGAATAAACCTTTTACTCTTCACCTAGATTCAACAGTTGTTAACATTAGTTTGCATTCTCTATGTTTTTCCTTCACTATTCAAAAACAAGCTACAATGCTGGGTTGTGGTGCCTCGGGCCTGTGATCCTAGCACACTATGAGGCTCAGGTGAGTGGATCTACTAAAAATTAAAAAACTAGCAGGGCGTTGTGGAAGGTGCCTGTAGTGTGAGCTACTTGGGAGGCTGAGGCATGAGGACTGCTTAAGCCCCAGGGACTGAGGTTGCTATGAGTTATAATGAGGCCGCGGCACTCTACCTAGGGCAACACAGTGAGACTTTGTTTAAGAAAAAAAAAAGCAAGCTACAAACATCATGACCTTTCACTGCTACACACTTCAGAAATATCTCTAAAAGCCAAGGAAAATCTCATATAACCATAATACCATTTTACAGATAAGGAATTTTTACTGATACTATTTTACCAAATATATCATATACACTCAAATCATCCACAAAATGTTCTTTATAGTATTTTTAATGCATAACCAATTAAGGATTATGTATTGCAATTGGTGGTCATATTTCTTTAATCTCTCTTAATCTAGACATTGTTATACTTATCTCTTTATCTTCTATGATAACTACATTTTTTACAAGTCCAGGCGAGTTGTCTTATACACACCACAATCTCGCCTTGTCTGACTGCTCATTCACAGAAGACTCAAATAGGATATTCTGGTAAGGAGTCAGCACAGGTGTGGGGTAGAAGGGGCAATTAATGTCCATAATCGGCTTGACCAGCTACTCAGTGTTCCCCAGGCCACTAGAATCAGGAGCACTTTTAATAAAGCTCTATTGGACTTACAGAGAATATGCAAGAAAATGCTTTTAGTGACATTAGCACACAAGTGTGCTAAAGATGATTACTTTATGCTATTTGATTTTCTTTCCAAAATCTAGCACATCGATAAATTAAAACAGATGATCATGTTCATACGCAAGATACTATTTTTAAATCTGAAATACACAGAGGTCACTTTCAGAAAGTTACTATTCAAACACTAATTCTTAAGAATTTTAAATGTAGTTAAAATGTATTACTACTGAACATGTGTCAGGGTCCACAAGAGATGTTGTGTATAATGAAATAAATTATGACAAATATTGTATTGTGAAATTTTTACTTTACAAAATAATTATTTGACATACAACCAAATTTAATAACAGATACCTCAATGAAAAACAGTGGGAAAACCAAAAAACTGGGAAGAAAAATAAAAAGGAGTCCTGGCCCTGGCTCTATCATTAACTACTTGTATAATTTTGAACAAATCATATTAAGTACTCTGGATTCTACTTTATCACTACCAGTCCCCTCTGTGACTCAGAGCCATCGACTCAATGAGAACAGGTAGGTGGTTCATTCTATCAAAGACTAACGGTCATTGAGAAACTTTGAGACAAAAATTTTGGTATCTAATTTTATGTCGTAAAATGTTAGAACCATTCTCATGTAAGCCCTTAGAAAATGAAAGCTTTAGAGGCCTAAACAGGAATGTAAGCAGTAAGTCAGCAGCAGAGCTGAAAGACAGCCTCCCAGTTTGTCTTGGTTCCACAGGCAGGAGGTCACACAGCCGCTCACCGGTATGCGAGGGCCAGCGCCCAGGCCCCCGCAGCGCAGTACAGGCTGTCCTGGATCTTGGCCTTCACATCCCCACCGCACGTCTTCGTGGGAAAGAGACCTGTGGTTGGACTTTGATACAGGAGCAACGTGGACTTAACTGCAGAAGACGACAGAGAGTGCGTTACGCAGCCGGCCAATTCCTCCAGGCCGCCCTCCGTCCTCTTTGGTTTCCTCATTCCACTTCTGACAATTATGTTTCTGAACCTAGCTATGATAAAAAAGCTTTTGAAGACATATCGCTCTAAGTGGAAATCCATCCCTGTATGAAGGGGTTTTTCCACTTTTGAGGAAGGAACTCGGCTAATTAGGACTTTAAAAGACATTAGCTAGCACCCCACTTAATGTTAATACATGTTATAAGTCTTATTATGACAACACCAAGTATGGAAAGAAAAAGGATTGACCACTAAGCTGAGCATAATATTATTGAAAAATGAGTTCGACAGGGAAATTTCTAACATACAATAAAGAGCAGCATATATTTGCTACATCACAAATTCACTTCAACTGCTATAAGTAGATTATCAATAATTTAGGGAGGATGAGGAGAGATTACAGAAATCCTGAATTTCACTGATAACTAATTTGTGCCTAGTCTGCAGGGGTCCTCAAACTTTTTAAACAGGGGGCTAGTTCACTGTCCCTCAGACTATTGGAGGGCCAGACTATACTTCTAAAAAATAAGCTATGAACAAATTCCTACACACACTGCACATATCTTATTTTGAAGTAAAAAAACAAAACGGGAACAAATACAATAACACTGCATTATGTGGCCCGTGGGCCACAGTTTGAGGACCCCTGCGAGGAATGTACAGTATTTATTCTACTTAAAATACTGTACATATTAAGGATATGCTTAACATTTCAAACTAAATCCCATCCTTACATAACATAAAAACAATAGCAAATAAATTGTGAACATTTATTTCTCTTAAATAAGTCAAATATTCTTTCATTATCTTATTTTTTAATTATTTTATTATCTATCAAACAGGCATGCCAACTTTGTTCTGATGAACAGAGAAGTCCTATGCACAGGTATCTCAAAGGTGCTTACATTATTACATAAAATTTGCCAGGCTGAGCTAGAAAAACAAAATAAAAATCAGGAGCCTGAATACAAATAGTTCAGGACCACTTGGGAACTACATGTAGGTCGTGTAGGTAAATGAGCAAGTTAATACTTTGTGAAATATCTGTGTATTATTAATCAAAAACCATTCTCAAATTGTCAAGTCTGATAATGTACAGGAAGGTTAAAATAACACAGAAACAGCCAGGCCTGGGTGGCTCATGCCTGTAATTCTAGCACTTTCAGAGGCCAAGGCAGGATGATGGCTTGATGCTGGGAATTCAAGACCAACCTGGGCAATATCATGAGACTCCATAAAAACAGTAGCTGAGTGTAGTGGCATATGCCTGTAAGCCTAGTTATTTGAAGGCTGAGGTAGGAGGATCACGTGAGCCCAGGAGTTTGAGGTTATTGTGAGCTATGATCAGGCCACTACCCTCTAGTCTGGGTAACAGAGTGAGACTTTTCTTTAATTCTATAGTAGAATTAAATTATATAGAATTATAAATAATAATTCTATAATAGAATTAAATTATATAGAATTCAAAGCATTCTATAATAGACATAATGTGAATTTGACAATGTGAATGTTACTTTCTTTACATTATTATTATTATTATTGCTTAATATTTCGATGTAGCAATTGTCTGATTCCTTTTCTGCATGTATTTATATTAGTTCATTCTTTATAAGGTTTTTGTTTCTAATCCTTATCTTAAAGATTGTTATTGTTATTAAATTTTAAGTCTTTTTCATTTTTTGAAGGCAATAAAAAAAGCAACCAGAGTAACACATGTATATGTAAAAATAAAAATTAATAAATAAAATAAAAAACAATTCATCAAGCTAAAATTAAAAAATAAAAAAGAAACCCCACACACCCAGAAAATTTTGGTGACAGTTTTAAAATTATTCAAAGGCCAGATAAGACCTGCCAGATTCCGTGTGCTGTCTGGTGTTGATGTGAGACTGAAGCACACAGCTGGCTAACCACTGAAACTGCCCCAATATCCACATGACAGAACATCGCCATGCACACGTGACCAGGCCAGGGCCTCCTAAGATTTTGCTTACCAATTCTGTAATAATGATCCAATTTATCCCACAGGGTTTCATTATCAGGTCTTGGAAGATTAATGCTTTTAAGAGGTTCATAAACTGAGCCTAAAAGAAAAATGAAAACCTATCAAATTCAGTCATTTTAGCCAAATAAAGAAAGAAAAATTCTAAGCACATGAAGAGCCACTGCTTAGCAATCTAATTTTTATCTTTATAGGTGAACTACCACACTTCACTACTGGAAGAACCTTTGTGGAGGGGAGGAAGAGAGCGCCTGTGACAGTCGGCACAGAGGAGGGCATCCCACCCACACCCACCCCTCCAGCTGACTCACAATGTGTATTCTGGTCCCAACAGCTGAAATATTGCTAACAGTCACACAGTAGTCACTAGCTAAAGAATTTCTAATTATTAAGAAACGTATCTACTTATGTGCCCTGAAATCTAAACCTTAATTCTTGCTGGTGCTTCATCCGGCAATTTTCTTTCAAACAATCATACCCCAAATATCTGAAGGAAAGAAGATAATGTTCACATTTTCCAAAGCCATTCACTCTACCAATATCCGGCTAGGTTTCATTCTGAAATTAAGCCTTTACTTTCTTCTAGATAGATAATACTCTTGCCTTATTATCTGGACTATAAGCAGGTACGATTTCTACTTTTCAGCCGTGAAAACTTAGCAGAGGAAGCTGCTCAGAAGCTACAGAATACACAATTCATGATAATTTACCATAAAATGGATACAGAAAATTGTTCACTTGACTAGTGCACTTTCAACTGCTGACTGAAAGACATCTGAACCTTCAGCTATCAGACTAAGTACTGTCTCTTATTCTTCTTAAAAGCACTGAGAAATCACAAACATCTCAAAGGTCACAATTAGCACACCTCTAGATTCAGGTAATGCCTACTGGCACGCAGTCTGACAACACAGCACAAAACGAACCTACAATTTACCTACGCAGGGAAAGCCTGTTGGTACGCATTAAGATCCAGTTTTTAAAGAAAATTAAAGCATTTATGCTCACGAAATTGCTATGTCTGTAGTGCTATTTTAAAGCACTTTTATGTTTAGCAGATACTCAACATTGTGAAGTAAGGAAAGGACCTACATAGTCAGGCAATAGTCCCATTACCTTCTGTTGGAAAGAGAGATGATGGATAAAAACAGGTTATATCCATAATATAGGAAATAATCTGCTCTGAGTGAAGAGATTTTCCAAAAGAAAGTCTTCACAATGGCATCCCCTATAACGGTTCCACAGTGAAGAACAAAGAGCCCCACCACCAGTCAAGAGCGCTCTGGACCCCCTGCCCGTCCTACATAGGAGTGGTGGCCTCTGCCTCCTCCACTCGGTTGGGTCCGGGCAGGTGTAAAGTACATGGGAGGTGGCAACTAGGAACCACTGCTAGCACAGACGCTACTCAACTCTGGAAGCCAACACAATTCCAGTGAAGAAAATAAAATCACAGACAAATAATCCCAAGTCATAAATTGCGTGTATGTATCTACAGAGATTAAAGGGAGTATTGTAAGTGATGTTTCTGTTTTTATTTAGATCTCTATTGCAGAGCTGGTATTTTCTTTTGCATGCAAAAAATATGTACATATTTTTTTACCTAAAAAATTAGGTAAATAATACATATGCATATGGATAAGAACAGAATATGTAAAACTAAAATCAAACTGCATTATACTGAGAGGTGAGTCGATTTTGAAAGTTTGTTTTAAATATCATGGTTTTTATATTAAAAAATATTTATTTTTAAAAGTGCTGTTACATTTAAGACTAAATAAACTAAAATGATTCTGTCATCTAATTTTTCTCAAAAAAATCACCAATGGAGATTTGTTAGAAGCAACAATAAAAGGAAAATCAGACTTCAAGAAAATATCTTATTCAATAAAAAATAAAACAAAAGATGTTCAAAGGACAGCAGAAAAGCAAAAAAAAAAAAAAAAAGTAACATTACCTAATTCAGTAAGAGTCAATATTTTGTATATGTTGCTACATCTTCAGAGAAAGCCCATGGAAGGTTAGGAATAGCTTATTTAGATAAATGTTAACATTTTAATGATCACCACTGAGTTGCTTCTAAAGTAACTACATAAAATTAAACAAGAAAATTCCAGAAAGTGACAGTCTCATTTTGTGGCCTTCATAGAGTGCTGTAGCATCACAGCTCACAGCAACCTCCAGCTCTTGGTCACAGGGGATTCTCTTGCCTCAGCCTCTCAAGTAGTTGGGACTACAGGCGCCAGCCACAAAGCCCAGATATTTTTTTGTTGCAGTTTGGCCGGGGCTGGGTTTGAACCCGTCACCCTCGGAATATGGGGTTGGCACCCTACCCACTGAGCCATGGGCACTGCCCAAGGGTATGAAATTATAGACATACATACTTAATGTTCAGAGCTGTAAACACAGGAAAATGTACATGTGTCTCAAGAAGGATACTACATACTAAAATTTTTTTTGAAGTGATACACATGAAAACGATTAGTGCAAAGACAGTGTATCACTACTGAGATAAATTTTATTTAGAAACTAACTTGGGGCTCATGTCTGTAACCCTAGCACTTTAGGAGGCAGAAGGGATCACCTGAGGCTGGGAGTTCAAGACCAGCCCTTGCAAAAAAAAAAAAAAAATAGACCCCATCTCTACAAAAAATGAAATGAAATGAAATAGTCAAGCTTGGTGGCACAGGCCTACAGTCCCAGATATTGGGAAGGCTGAGGCAACATGGCGGCTTGAGCCCAGGAGTTCAAGGCTACAGTAAGCTATGATTATACCACTTCACCACTCCAGCCTGGGCAACAAAGCGAGAGAAACAAACAAAAAAACCCCAAACCTTAAATCCTTGGAAAGGGCCATGTAATTCTGATTTTCTCATATGCATAAATGAGGGGAGAGTCTATCATTGCCTGTTTTATGAGAATGGGACCATGACACAGCCATTCTTGCATCCTGCTCCTCTCGTTCAACAACATGAAATCACTTCAAGGCAATGGCTCTAACAGCTGTTTTATACTCTGTGGTACAGATACAGCACAACTTACCCACTTACTCCCCCATCAATGGGTATATAATTTGTTTCCTGTTCTTGCCATCATGAACAACACTGCGAAAAGTGCTAGAGCCAGTTAGTCCCGTGGTCAAATTTTCAGGAATTATGGGAGCTGGCTGTACAACATTCATTATTGAAAATTAAATTTTGTAAACTTATGACTAATCATTGAAAACAAAATAAATACTCAAAGCTCATCAATTCCTAGTAATTTTACTACATTTTACTATCATGCATGCACTTGAATTTAGTTTCATTTATATAATATTAGAAACACCATACACATGTCTTCTCAATTCTGCAGTCAGTGATACAACAACAAAAAGTATATGGTCTTCAAAGCATAAGATATTTACTATCTGGTCTTTTATAGAAAAAGTTTTCCCACTCCTGGTCTAAATTCCCAGAAGCGGTATTGTACTTTTTACAAAAGAATGGCAAATAGCATTTTTTAAAATGCTAAAATAATTCATACTCCTACCAGAAATTTAAATATCTCATTCTTTTAACAGTTTTTCTAATCTGATCTAAGTAAAATAGTATCACACTTTTTCCTAGTTTTCTTTTCCATACTGAGAGTTTGACAATCTTTTTTTGAGACAGAGTCTCACTTTGTTGTCCTCAGTAGAGTGCTGTGGTGTCACAGCTCATAGCAACCTCGAACTATGATTCTCTAGCTTCAGCCTCCCAAGTGCTGGGACTGCAGGCACCCGCCACAATGCCCCGCTATTTGTTGCAGTTGTCTTTGTTGTTTACCTGGCCCAGACCTGGTTCGAACCTGCCAACTTCAGTGTATATGGCTGGCGCCATGACCACTGCTATGGGCACTGAGCCTTGAGAATCTTTTCGAATTGGCCGTTTGGATTTGCTCTCCTGTGAATTGTCTGTATTCTTTGCCATTTGCTGTGGCTTTGTGAAGCCTTTTTGCTATCAGTTTCACAAAGCTCTTTGTATATGTTTACTGTAAGTATATATATAAAAAACATTTTTATTATAAATATTTCCCGTGAGCTTTCATTAGTATATCAATGTTGTAATATAAAAAATTTTAATAGTAAAATATATCTATCTCTTTTCATTTGCTTCTAGTTTTCTTAAAATGATTTTTGAGAGGTCGGGCGTAGTGGCTCACGCCTGTAGTCCCAGCGCTGTAGGAGGCCGAGGCGGGTGGACTGCCTGAGCTCACAGGTTAGAGACCCGTATGTAACAGCAGTGAGCCAGAGCAAGACCCTGTCTCTACTAACATCAAAAACAGCCAGACGTTGTGGTGAGCGTCTGTAATCCCCGCTACTGGGGAGGCAAGGGGACAGAGCATCACCAGAGAAAGAACATCTAAAAAAAAAGAAGAAAGAAAATGAACCAAAAAAAAGTACTTCAAATGAAGAATGAACAAGCAAGCTGAAATTAAAAATAAAAAAAAAAATTAAAAAAAATGATTTTTGAGAACTCCTAGATCATATATATATAGTCAATTCAATTTTCTTTTAAGTTCTTCTTTACATAAAAAATTAAAATTTTGCATTTAGGTATTTGATCTATTGGAAATTTGTTTTCTAAACCACTTTTAAGGTAAGGAGTAGATTCCATAATTTTAAAAAAGATCATACTAGTCCAATTTTTTGTTATAAAATATTGAATAAAAAGGTTCACTTATTGTAAATCATAAGCAGAGGACATTCCCAAGTCATGGGATTCAAATAGAACATTTCCTCTTGAAATAATAAAATAATTTTCAAAAGCTGTATCAGAACGCTAATACTGTAGCATTTGGCCTACTTATGTTTTCACACAGATATAATATTTTGGGGCAAGATTTCAAACTCATCACAGGCATATAATGCTTATAAACAGCTTATATAATAGAGCTTTAGCTGTAGTTTCATTGATGTCTGGAAAAATCCTCAGCCTAAAACAATATATAGTGATTTATTAAAAAAATTTGTATGGCAATCAATACTGGATATTGACACTCCAGGTTAAAGACACAAGCAGCATTCTTTCATATTTCTTTGGGTCTTTAGTTCTAGCAGAAAAATACACAAAATCTGTGAAAGTAGATTCTTAGCCTGAGGCAAGACTCGCAGTATTTATCACTTGCATTTTATTAATGATTTTCTAACTTTGGGAATTCAGCAAGTTGAAGTTCACCGCTTCTACTGACGGTAACTTTTAGACCCTTCTACTGCCATAGATGCAGTGAATAACTATATTACGGACACAAGACATGTGAAGAGCTATGATTTTTGAGAGTTAGGAACAAGTCTCTATAAGCCGAAGAGCGTATTTTTTGAAGACTCTGAAGTGCAGAGGTTAATAATCTAAGAAGAAAGAATGTGCATAGAATCAGTGAATCATCAAAATCTCAGGGCTAGGATGTTCCCAAGATAATCAAGAAGGAAACAGAATCTGAAGATCTTCTGCTATTAAGGGGCAGAGTCAGAGGACAGAGATAGGCTTGCAGGAGGACACCAGAACACAGGCAGCCACATCTGTGGTTTATCAGGAAATTATTAAAACATTGATTTTTTGAGCTGCCAAGATAGTAAAGGTTCCCAGAGGAAAACAATCCACATGTTTATCCTGTAATTCTTCTATATAAGATACAATAAACAGTATTTTCCAGCAAGTCTGAAATTAAAATCACATCAACTTTAGACAATAATTTCTTCATTTTAAAATCCCTTTTTCTCCTCCACTGACACAAACTAGAAGGATGCTACTGGGGGGTGGGGAGGGGAAACAATACTTTCTAATATGTTCTCAATTTTGTTGCCTTTACCCTGGCATATCAGAGGTTTTCAATGAATATTGATTAAATTGAACTGAGTGAACTGCACAAAGGGTGGGGGGGGTTGGGCTTTTTGAACTCCACAGGCAGAGTGAACTGTTTTCTTCGGCATTCTTGCAGCCTTTAGTGAATACCTTAATGACCGCTCTTGCTATCACAATAGATTATGTTTTCACTATTTGATTACTTGTTATCTCCCATATTACATTCGAAGCTGACCAATAATAGGACCAATATCTAGTACATAATAGATGATATTAAATATTTGGTAGGAAGGAAGGGAAAAAGGAGAGAAACTGACAAAATACGTTTCAGGAAACATTTTCCTTTTTTTTAAATACTTTTTTTTTTGTTAATCTTTTGGTAAGGATTGACTTTCAATAAACTGTAGCAAAGAAGCTGCCCTGCTATGCATAAGACCCTGACCTAGGGGCAATGTTTCAGGAACATTTTTTGACTGAGACAGTCAGCTCACAGCAACCTCAAACTCTTGGGCTCAAGTGACTCTCTTGCCTCAGCCTCCAGAGAAGCTAGGACCTACCACTATGCCCGGCCATTTTTTATATTTTTAATAGAGACAGGGTCTTGCTCTTGCTGAGGCTGGTCTCCAACTTGTGAGCTCAAGAAATCCACCTGCCTTGGCATCCCAAAGTGCAGGGATTACAAGCGTGAGTCACTGCATCTGGCCTAGTTTCAGGAAATTTTTGATGATGCTTTCCTTACAAATTTATTCTCAGAGTTACAATTTATTATCGCCAGTCTGCAAATTTATTTCCTGCTACTGCCTCATCCACATTCTCTGCTTCATCCACATTCTCTGCCTCATCCACATTCTCTGATTTAACGATGGCATTGTACCACCTCAGCAGGATCTCCAGGATTTCCATAAAACTGGAAAATTTATCTTACTGTAGAGTAAATACATACTAACTTTTGTAGTTGTAAAATTTGAATACATGACTCATCTTTTGAATGTCTTCAAGATCACAATACTTTCCTTGAGAAACAAAGGCATAAAACTTAAACTATGATTTACTTCTGCGTACAGGTCCACCATGCACAGAAGGGTAAAACCTCAGGGATGACTGTGCCCTCAATAGGGGAATGAATTATGACGCCATTCAAGGACATACCACGAATGAAGGGGACCTATCTGTAATATCAAGAAAGGCTAGAAAAACAGTGTAAGAAATGTAATATCACAGGACGAGATGTGTACAGCATGACCCTCGGGCTGCGAAACTAAAGGCCAACCTCTATGCAGCTGTTAAGTCTGAAGATGCACACACAGGTAACACTTAAAAGAGCCTGGAAGGGTACTCCCCAAACTGGTAAAAACGAGTGACTTCTACTCTACATACTTCTGAGAGTCTAAGTGTTACCTAAGAAGATATTCATTTCCCACCCACATAATATTTTAAAATGGGAAAAGAAAATTTGAATGCATTGTATAAAATAGTTTAATAACATATTATCTGGTTTCATCACTCTGACAAAACCATAAGGTTGGTATTGAACTGAAGCACAGAAAAGTTATTAAATGGAAGTCTGAATTTGAACACAAGGCTCTCAAGGACCAACTGAATATGTGTGCTTTTCCTTATATCATAAACCCTCACCAAAAAAAAAAAAAAAGCTTCACTGAGTTAAAAGCCCTAATCCTTACATTTTCTGCCTTAAATAGTGGACTATATATATATGTATACATAAACATGAACACTTTTACTTATTTAATGACTCCTATTTACTATTACCGTTCATTTGAACCCTCAAGGTTTTCTTTTTTTGTTTTTTTTTGGGACAGAGCCTTAAGCTGTAACTCTGGTGTCACGGCTCACAGCAACCTCAACCTGTTGGGCTTACGCGATTCTCTTGCCTCAGCCTCCCAAGTAGCTAGGACTACAGGCGCCCGCCACAACACTCAGCTATTTTTTTTTGTTGCAGTTGTCATCGTTATTTCAGCTGGTCCAGGCCGGGTTCAAACCTGCCAGCCTTGGTGTATGTGGCCGGCACCCTACCTTCTGAGCTACCAGTGCCACCGCCTCAGGTTTTTAAGTCTATGTGTTTCTCCCTGGCAGGTAACAAGCTGGGTAAGAAACATTTTAAATGTAAAATATGAAATGGTAAATATGAAATAACACAACTTTATAAAAAGGAAGTAAAATTTGTCTATTCAACTTATCCAAATAAGATGTGAAAAGGCCATTCCACCAGTTCTATTTTATTTTTAATAAAAAGGTATTAAGTTCATCCAGTGACCTTTAAAGAAGGAGCACGGGCTATAAAATCTACTTAAGGATATGAAATCTGGTTCATGTTTCTTGTGTTGACCTTACGCATACCAATCACTCAATTAGCTATTTTATCTTCTTTTATTTATTTATAGTCCAGTAGAGTATCTTTATGTACTACAATTTTGCATGATTTCTATGAGGTCAAGAGTTGTACTCTAACAATTCTTACCTCTTTGAAAAGTTTTTAGGATTCCTTTTTTTTAAAAAATGCATTTTTAAGTGGCACAAGTTAATCTTCTCAGCAGGGGTTGTTTTATTTTTGTATTCACTGCAGTAACTCAGTGCCAACAGTACTGCCTGGCACGTGGTGAGTGCTTAATAAATATTTATTGAAGGCTGGGCATAATGGCTCATGCCTGTAATCCTAGCACTCTGGGATGCCGAGGTGAGTGGATTGCTTGAGCTCACAAATTAGCGACCATTCTGAGCAAAAGCAAGACCCTGTCTCTACTAAAAATAGAAAACTATCCAGGCATTGTACTGGGTGCCTATAGTCTCAACTACTAGGGAGGCTGAGGCAGGAGGATCACTTGAGTTCAAGAAACTGAGGTTGCTGTGAGCTACAATTGATGCCACGGCTCTCTACTTAGGGTGACAGAGTGAGTCTCAGTTTAAATAAATAAATAAATGAATAAATGTTTAACAAAGAAATCACTATCCTGGGCAGTGCCTGTGGCTCAAAGGAGTAAGGCGCTGGACCCATATACCGGAGGTGGTGGGTTGAAACCCAGCCCCAGTCAAAAACTACAAAATAAATGAATAAATAAATAAATACATCATTATCCTGTAATGTCTAAATCCTGCCAAAAGTTAGTTGGAATTAGCCACAATGAATAAGATGATGCATCAAGGCAGATGAAATTAAAACTTACTTATTCATAACCTAAACTGTGACCATAAAGTAATTCCATTTATTCTATTCTATTCTGCTCTATTCTGTTCTTCTATTGCTTATAAAAGGGACGTAAATTAAAAAAAAGGGATGTAAATGATATCATAAAAGGAAATGATTAAAAAATTACTTGAGCAATGGCAACACGACTAGAGTATATGTATGTATTCTTGCAGGCAGTTCGCTTTATGAAGCATATACTAACCTGAACATACAAGATTTCTCAAAAGAAGCTCAAGGTCATTATTGCATACTCATGCTACAAGTGAAAATTTTAAATTCAAAACTTCTAAGACTTAAATGAGAGAGCCTTAGTTTATTATTAATTGAATTACACAGGGGGTGGGAAGAATTTTACTATTCACCATTCTTTTTTTTATTAAATCATAACTGTATACACCAAAAATCACAACATAACAAGGATATTTGTACCATAATCTTTATTGCAGCCCAATTCATAATAGCTAAGTCATGGAAAAAGTCCAAGTGCCCGTCGATCCACGAATGGATTAATAAATTGTGGTATATGTATACCATGGAATACTATGCAGCCTTAAAGAAAGATGGAGTCTTTACCTCTTTCATGTTTACATGGATGGAGCTGGAACATATTCTTCTTAGTAAAGTATCTCAAGAATGGAAGAAAAAGTACCCAATGTACTCAGCCCTACTATGAAACTAATTTGGGGCTCTCACATGAAAGCTATTCACCATTTTTAATCTTTATGCAAAGTATTTTAGTACATGTTCTATTTTACACTGACAAAATTGTGATATTTCGGCATTTTTCTGTGCTGTATGTTACTTTATACAAGTCCTACAGAAATAACACTTTCAAGCCATTCAGCATTTTGAATGATTTTCATTCATCATTCACACTTTCATGAATGAAGCCTGGTCTATATTCCTATCTTAGCAAAGTTCAGCAGTATATTTAATATAAATGTTATTACCCCTAATGAAATACTGTATAGATATTACTTTATATAGCAAACATCAATATAGCAGTCTTGAAAGTTCATCAAAAAAATCACAATAGGGTGGTGCCTGTGGCTCAAAGGAGTAGGGTGCTGGCCCCATATACTGGAGGTGGGGGGTTCAAACCCGGCCCTAGCCAAAAATTGCAAAGAAAGAAAGAAAGAAAGAAATCACAATAAACTATGAGTTAGCAAAGCTGACTATAAATAGAAATATTCGTAAGCAAAATAAAAGTATAAATACTTCTGAAAGACAGTGTAAAGTTTGTAGGTAATGAATGCTAGTTAATTTTCTTCCCCTGAAAATGTAGTGAAGTTTTGGATCACTGGCTAAGTTAAACAGGGCAGAGATGGCATTAACATTTCCTATAATACACTTCTCAACAAACTTGACTTCAGTGATTTGCTCCAGTGCTGTCCTAAGAGTGGGTAATAAGAAACTGCCTTTTGCAAAGAACCACCTACAACATAATAATTAACTAACTGAACTTTCTTGAATGGAATCCAAGTGACGTCCAACTTTTATTCTCAGTGAATAAAGTTAAACCCAAGAGGGGTCTTCCATTCCCCACTCATGAAACCTACTCCCCACCCTAGTCTTTGGAGTACTGACAAGCTCCTGGAAGTAGACTGTCTTAATACATAAGAGGCTGTCAAAAGAACATGAGTTCTGGGCGGCACCTGTGGCTCCGTGAGTAGGGCGCCAGCCCCATATACTGAGGGTGGCGGGTTTAAACCCGACCCCAGCCAAACTTCAACAAAAAAAATAAAAATAGCTGGGCATTGTGGCTGGTGCCTATGGTCCCAGCTACTTGGGAGGCTGAGGCAAGAGAATCGCCTAAGCCCAGGAGTTGGAGGTTGCTGTGAGCTGTGACACCCATAGCACTATACCAAAGGTGACAAAGTGAGACTCTGTCTCTAAAAACAAACAAACAAACATGAGTTTTGAGAACAGAACTGGGCTGCACTGAGGTGGGTGAATTGCCTGAGCTCACAGGTTTGAGATTAGCCTGAGCAATAGCGAGACCCCATCTTTAAAAATAGATGGGTATTGTGGTAGGCACCTGTAGTCCTAGCTACTCGGGAGGCTGAGACAAGAGAATCACTTGAGCCCAAGAGTTTGAGGTGCTGTGAGCTATGATGCCGTCACACTCTACAGAAGGCAACAAAATGAGACTCTGTCTCACACACATACACACAAAAAAGAACGGGGCTGCGCAGTCACAGCCGTGTCACTCTCTATTTCTAGGACTCAGACTCCTTCTGAACTAGGTCTTCTTAACTGCAAAGTGGTGGTGGTGGGGAATTATATACCCTCACAGCATGGTTGTGAAATTCAAGTTTCCGTTCCTTTTTTTTTTTTTTTTTTTTTGAGACAAGGGCTCACTCTGTCACCCTGGTTAGAGTGCAGTAACTCATTGCAACCTCAAATTTCTAGGCTTAAGCAATCCACCTACCTGCCTAAGCCTCCCAAGTAGATGGGACTACAGGCACGTCCCATTATGCTGGCTAGTTATTTTTTCTTTTAATATTTTTGTAGAGATGAAGTCTTACTATGTTGCCCAGGCTGGTCTTTTTTTTTTATTGTTGGGGATTCATTGAGGGTACAATAAGCCAGGTTACACTGATTGCAATTGTTAGGTAAAGTCCCTCTTGCAATCATGTCTTGCCCCCATAAAGTGTGACACACACCAAGCCCCCCACCGCCCCCAGGCTGGTCTTAAACTCCTGGCCTCAAGCAATCCTCCCACCATGGCTCCCCAATGTGCTAGGATTATAGGTGTGAGCCATTGTGCCTGGTCAAATGAAAAATTTTAAGTAAAGCAACTAGCACAATGCATATTAAATGCTAATTGTCTTCTCTTCCCTACCTTAAATTTGAATTATCTACTCTAGCACTTAGGACGGCACTAAACACAAAGTAGGACATTAAAGCGGTGGAGATTACCTGGCTTGACAGGCCAGCATGGGGACCCTCTGGACCAATGCAAGAACGGATAACCCAAACAGTGATTGTTCTGTCAGCAGATAAAATAATCAATAATTTTTAAGAAACAGAAAAATACAATTAAGGGTAAATGTGATGTCAAAACAGCTATGGGCACGTGAGGACGACTGCTACTTCCTGGTACCGTGCAGAGGAAGCGGCATTACTTACGGCAGAAGAAGGGGAAAGGTCCATTAAAATGTAACACTAGGCTACTCAGGAATGATGCAACATTTTTATAACCAAAATGAACACTACTAAAGCTTGGCTATTCAGAGCTAACCTTAATTGCACTAATGAGTCACTAACAACCTTTAAGCCTAACTACAGCCAACTGTCGAGTACCCGAGAAAAGCAAGCTGTCCCTGTGAAAGACAAAGCAAACTCAAGACCCTATTAACAAGTGCAGAATGATTACTGGGCCTCCGCACCCACACTATAATAAAGATATTAAAATGTAAGCTAATCTAAATTCTAATATATACATTTAAAAGAATAGAACCAGAATACCCTAACAAGCATTCTTTAAGTTCTCATCCATCATGCAATCCACTACTCAAACCAGCTAGTATGGCTTAAAGTTTTTCACATCTATTCTAAGTGTAACTTAACTTTGCCATATTTTTTATGAACTATTAGTTCTTTATGTAATAAAAACCTGAAAGAATGTGACTCTGGGTGAACACTATGGCTATTAAAATTTTGCTGTACTTTAATTTACATTATAATTTAGTGATAAGGATATTATTGTAGTGAAAAACTGAAATAAAAACTGGAGTCATGACAATAGATATTTAAGGTACTCAGTTTATACTACTGCAACTGCAACTAAACTACTTCTGTAACATGGAACTATAATGGAAATCAGCCTTAAACTTGTTAGTTTTTTGTAGTTAATTTGAAGACTGCTGTTTCGTCTGCTTTTCAGAAAAAATTATATTCCATTACTTGAAGCACCCACCTGATTTTATGTTCATCCCATTAGATTGTCTTATCTTAGAAGGACACCAGTGTTTACTGCTATTATTCTGCTTTAAATGACCAGCTGCATGAGATATAAAAGACTCCAGAAGGAACCCTACCTCCCAGCCCCGCCCCTACCCTTACCAAGAGTCTCTACACAGACCTTCAAGCAATTAGCACTTCAGTTTCTCAAAGAAATACTTATGGAAAAATAAGTTGGAGTGGGAGAAAAACACCTTAACTTCTCAGACTGACCAGTTAAGCCTTCATTTCCATTCAGTTGGTTGGGCAAGTCCCTGAAAATGGTGGGTGTCATTATATCCTGAAGCAAAGCTCCCCACTGACAGGAGGACTACATGATCCTCTGGAGTTAGAAGGGGCGATCAAGTATAACTGCTGTGATCATGTACGGTAAAAAAAGACTACAAAGAGACGTGAATAGACAGTCACTTCCGATAACATCCATTGGAAAATTTAACTTATGCTATTAATGTACATATAGCAGTGGGCTAAACTCAAAAGCCCTGAAAAGGACTCAGCCAAGTACAAGATCTGGGCCAGGTAAATCCAGATGTCAGATGCTGCAGTAGCCCAGCAACCAGCACATGCAGAGAACCACAGCAGTTGAAGGAATCTGCAGAGGCAGCCATGGATCATACACATTGACTGTGGGCTTGTGCCCAGTGGGAATCAGATGATGATGACATGTTTATTCAAGACGAAGTTCAAGATTGGAATACGAGGATGCTTAATTCAAATTACAAGACAGAGAAGTGGCAAGGATATTTTAAAGGACTGTTGCTGTAATTTGTTACTCAAGTACGGTACTATAGGTAGACTTTTACTCCCCAAAGTACAGGCCATTTGCCGGCAGCAAGGATCTTGCCTAGACATTTACCAGAATTGCATATTCTTGGGCCCTATCCTAGACGTGCTGCATTAGAAACTGCATTTTTAAGGAGATCCTGGGCTCTACAGAGACAGTATTTGTATCTTGCAAGAAACAAAGAAGGAGAGAGGGAAGAAGAGAGGATATAAAATGTTGAAGAAGTCGAATTGAAATTAAAAAGCAATTTTGTTCTCTTAGGAAAATTAACTCCACGACCCCTAAAAACACCATGGTTTTCACCTAAAAAAGCTTAGCTGTCAAGGCTAACGTTTTGTTTATATTCAAACATTATTTCGAGACCCTGGCAAATCCAAAGCCACTGTCTCATTGACTAAACTCTGCAAAATCACAACCAGCTCTCCACCTTGCAAGACTGCCTTAAAATCATTCAGCTTAGGCCTAAAACCCTGGGAGTGTTCTCCCTTAACTCACCTTACAGTCAATCTTAAAGCAGAAAAAAAAAATTAGTATTAACAAGTATTTCATATAAGCCCCTTAGTTTATACAAGAGATTCACAACTTGCTTAAGAAAGCAGAACTAGTTAAGAGCAGAACCAACATCAGAAACAAGATCTTAAAACTCCCCATTCCAGGGTCTGTTATAGTGTTCTGGTTTACATTCATCATTTCTGTCTCTTGGTCCTTGACAAGGACATTGTGGCGGAGGTGTCCACCACACAGTCTGTGGGCTGCATGCAGATTCCTGAAGGCTGTTTCACTTATCTGTGGTGTCAGATATCTCTATCCTTAGTGTTTGTGTATTTAATGTGTGCCCCAAGATTCTTCCAAAGTGCAGCAAAAAAGAAAACAAACTCAGAATACACTCTTAGTGGAAGCTGTATGAACACATTAATTTTAACCAAAGAGCTCAAAAAAGTAAAAAATATCATAATAGCATTATCATTAGCACCCAATAATAAAAGCAACAGTATTTGAGCATTTACTGTGCAAATGAATGTGCAAAGTACTATGCTGAGAGCTTTATATTTACAATTTTATTGAACTCTCACAATAACTCTAATAAGTACTATTATTGCTCCCATTTTAAAGATTAAAAAATTGAGGTTTAGTGACCCAAGGTCTTATTTCTAGCAAGTAGACCAGGCAGGAGTTAAACACAGAACTGCCTTTCATTTCTTTGTTTCAGGTAAAGCAAAACAAAAAGTTGAGTATATGGCCATTTTTTCTTGTCTTTTCTTAAAATTTTCATTTCTTTATTGCTTTAATAACAATTTTCCCCCAATACTAAGGTGTTTCTAAGCAATTCTAGTATTGACTGCTGTACTCTGCCCATCTCAGCCTCGTAAACAGCCTGTTTCACTTGTCAGATTATTAACACTTGATGCACTTGCCCTTCTCACCTAAATTTCACTACCTTTTATTTCCATTTCTATAATATCTTAGTTTAAGACAATTGCAACTCACAACAAAAAGGGCTCTTTTTTGTTAGTTACATGCACAATAATTACTAGATGCTGATCTGAAGAGGTCTAATACAAAAAACAGAGGTTTTTTTCTCTTGTGCATTATCTTTTTTTTTGGAGAAAGAGACTCACTCTGTTGCTCTGGGTAGAGTACCCTGGCATCATCACAGCTCACAGTAACCTCAAACTCTTGGGCTTAAGAGATCCTCCTGCCTCAGCCTCCCAAGTAGCTGAGACTACAGGTACCCACCACAACATCTGGCTAGTTTTTCTATTTTTAGTAGAGACAGGGTCTCACTCTTGCTCAGGCTGGGCTCAAATTCCTGAGCTCAGGAGATCGGCCTACTTCAGCCTCCCAGAGTGCTGGGATTACAGGCATGAGTCACTGATTCTGGCCCCTCTTGTGCATTACTTAGCATGTTTAAGATTTCTTAAAAAATAGATTTTTATCACTTCTTCCTCTGAAGCTTACTTTAAATGGCAAGATTTCGAACCCAAATTTTTCCCTATTTTACCTAAAAGTATATCATTTTCCTCTTTCATTACTGTATTACTGAAATTTAAATGGCAGACTCAAATTCCTTGGCATCTTAGGTAAAGTCAATGCTATAACTGACAAGTCCGTTAAATGGCACTGACCTACCCACGTGGCTACACTGAGTCTGCTTGCACAGTCTATCTACCTCTTTCCATCCATGTGAAAGAAAAACATGCTACTGATGGCTTATATCTTGCCAATAATGTAAATTAATAATCTATGTGATTTTTTTCTTCTGTTTTCCCTTCAGGTAAAGCAAAAGATCAGTGCACAGAAATTGCTCAAGGTTTCTAAGCAAGGGGCAAAAGTAGTCCAAACCATGCAGTATAGCCTTGGAGATGTAGTCCACAGTTCAAGAACAAAATTAACAGTCCCCCACCAAGTCATCAAGTTACAAGGCCAGACAACTGTTTGCAAACTTGTCCTACATACTACTTTGCTGGTTATCACTAGACGCATTCAAAGTCCTCCCCTTGGGAAGCTATGCACCGATGCCAGTGCCTACTCCACCCTCGAAAGCAATTTCGGAACTCTTTTTCTGGAATGGCCATCAGAGCCATTGTTGTACAAGTTAGGACAATTAACTTCATGAACTCACTCTAGAAAAAGTGCTACATATCTCATTACTATCAACAAGGTCACCTTCAAAGTACTCCTGTTGGGAAGCTACATATTGATGCCAGTCCCTTCAAAACACTATTTTCTAGAATGATATCGAACTTAATTGTCATATCTTGTACAACAAAAGCTCTGACAGCCTTTTCATGAAAAGAATTCCAAAACTGCTTTGATGGTAGACTAGGCACTGGCATCAGTGTATAGCTTCCCAAGGGGAGGACTTCGAAGGTAGTGACCACAGTGATATTCAGAAATGAGGTGTGTAGCCCTTTTTCTGGTATGAGTTTGTGAACTTAATTGTCCAACCTTGTATTACACATTTGGGTCACTATTCTGATTCATTTGTTACTTTTCTTTTTCGAATTTGATCAATAGAGGAACTTTTTGTTTTCTAACATAAAGACATTCATTCTGTACCAAAATTGTACTATTAGCAAGGTGAATTAATTTGTTCAATTTTTATTCTTAATCAACTTTGTGCTGCCCAG
Organism: Nycticebus coucang; assembly: GCF_027406575.1. Lineage (NCBI taxonomy): Eukaryota > Metazoa > Chordata > Mammalia > Primates > Lorisidae > Nycticebus > Nycticebus coucang. The sequence goes on along the minus strand of NC_069781.1, from coordinate 146,178,510 downwards.
CTCCAAGCCTTGTTCAGGGGCTGTTCATACAAAGCTGCAATAGACCTACGGCCTGACTTGAAGGCTTCATAGCTTAGTAAATGAGAAAGATATACAGTATAATTATTTAATAGCAATGCAGTGACATCACAGCTAACAGAAACATGTATAAAGTGCCATGGGAACCAATAGAGCGATTAACTGAAACCTGGCATGCAGAGAAAGAAGTTGTCAGAAAATATGCAAAGACAAAAGATCACTAGAGCAGAATACAAGACTATGGAGTGCCCAAGCTCACAGAGAAAGGCTATTAATCCAGAAGGAACATCACGATGAGAGCACAGAAGTCAGGAAGAGTAACCCTTCTGGGAGCTGCAGGTAGATTAATAGTGCTGCAGTAGAGAATGGAAGTAGAGAAAGGGGCTGGAGAGATATCCAGAAGTCTAACAGTGGAAGATGGTGAACAGCAGATTCCAGGTTTACACTTTATCCTTTGGATAATGGAGAGCCACTGTGGCATCAAATGATACAAAGTTGAGAAAGAGGTGAGTGCTAGGCACAAAAGTCTAGTTTGGGTCACAACAATCATCTTAAGGCCTTGACTAAAGACAGTGACAGCAAGGATACAGAGGGGAGGAAATAGTCAAGAAACATTTAAAAGGCAGAATATAAAAAGACTTAGTAAAGACTTAATCTGGGCATAGGTCTTAGGTACAAATATCAATGCCATATAATGACAGAGTACGAGAACGACTTCATTGATAAATTCTAACCCTCAAATAGTTTTTTATTCCTTTAAATTACAATAATTAACTTTATATACTGCTAGTATCTTTTTTTATCCTTGAGATCATTGAGAAAATGATTACTATCAAAGTTATAAGCCTACTGAGATTTGGGATTAAGTGGGTGCAATAAAGTAACTGAGCTTCATTGTATATCCATGACAACAAGATAACATAATCAAACAAGAGGATCTCTGAACTAATACAAACCACAAATAAAAGCTCACATAAAAAGATTCTACAAAACAATAACCCTCAGAAATATGTAAATTAACATGCTTTTTTGTAAAAAAATAGTACTTCTATATTAATGATATTTAACATGCAAACTTCTTTGTTATCAGTCAACTATGTAAAAGCTGTTTAACACAAAGAAAGGTAAAGGACTTGCATTTAAAATCAACATGTCTATATAAGGCATATTTAAAAGGGGCTCTATCTGAATGAAAATAACTGTCAAAGAAGAAAGAACATCAATAGAAACGATTAAATCTATCAATGCTACCATAATACCAAATGAAATGATACTTAAATAAGATTATTTTAAAAACAATTACTTTTAAAATAAGATGCACTTTTAAACATTATTTGGAAGCATGAAAGTTTGCTGAGTTAAGAAAAATGTCACCCAGTGGTGTATGGCTCCATTTCCTATGCTTAGCAAAGCCACATGATACTATGCTGTGCGTTTTCTCTAGAGCTCCCGGCCTCTCACCATGAATGTGCAGAGGCCCGGAGTCACCTAACCAAATTTACAGCACCAAATCAGTCAAAGTCTAATAGTGCTGCCACTTTGGAATCATTTAACTATAAGATACTCTGCTGTATAAAACTTATTAAGTATATTGTCTTTGCTTAGGAGCAAAGAACTATAAGGCCATCTATATCAAGATAGCAAGATCTAAGGCAGTGGTTTCCAACCAGTGTGCACAGCACACTATGGTTCCATGAGTGGATCTCAGGTCTGTATGAAAATTTGGAAAGATCATTAATTAAATTATTTTAGAAAGACGTTCAAACATAGTGAGAACATTTTTTTTTTTTTTTTTTTGAGACAGTCTTACTCTTGTCGCCCTGGGTAGAGTGCTGCGGCATCATCATAGCTCACACCAAACTCAAACTCTTGGGCTCAGAGATACTCTTGCCTCAGCCTCCCGAGTAGCTGGGACTACAGGCGCGTGCCATGACATCTGGCTAATTTTTCTACTTTTAGTAGAGATGGGGTCTCATTCTTGTTTAGGCTAGTCTCCAAATCCTGAGCTCAAGGAATCCACCTGCCATGGCCTTCCAGAGTGCTAGAATTACAGGTGTGAGCCACCACAAAGGATCTTTTACTCTTTTCTTTTTTTACTTTTGATCAACACAACTTAAGCATGCCACGGAAGTTTATATGTTCTAGTGTGCCATGAGATAAGAAAAAATGTTGAAAAACACTGATATGAGGACAAGTTACAGAGAAAGAGAGAAAAAGAGAGAGAGAGAGAGAGATAATATACTATAACTTCAGACGTGCCAAACTTTGGTCCTCAAAATATAACTGTAAATACTTATATGAAAACATTTAACATCCCAGATATCTGCTGCACACAAGAATCTCATTTTCCCTTGAAAGATAAATATAGACTCTTGGTGAAGGGATAGTCATTTATATTTCAGACAAAGGGAAATCAGAAATAAGCAGGTGTGGCAATTTTATTTGCAGATACAGTAGGCTTTAAACCAACAAAAGTAAGGAAAGGTAAGGATGGTCACTACATATTTGTTAAGGGTAACACTCAACATGATGAGATTTCGATTATTAACATCTTTGCATCCAACCAGAATGCACCTCAATTTATGAGAGACTCTAACAGACATGAGCAACTTGATTTCCCCAAGATCCATAATACTCAGAAATTTTAACACTCCTTTGGCAGTGTTGGATAGATCCTCCAATAAGAAGATAAGCAAAAAAATTTTAGATTTAAACTTAACCATTCAACATTTGGATCTAAAAGAAATCTACACAACATTTCATCCTAACAAAACTGAATACACATTCTTCCCATCAGCCCAAAGAACATACTCCAAAATCGATCACATCTTAGGTCACAAGTCTAACCTCAGCAAATTTAAAAGAACACATATTATTCCTTCCATCTTCTCAGACCATCGTGGAACACTGAAGTCAGTAACAACAGGAATCTGTATACACATACAAAAACATGGCAGCTAAATAACCTTATGTAGAATGAAGGCTGGGTCATAGACGAGATTAAGAAGGAAATTACCAAATTTTTGGAACAAAACAATAATGAAGACATAAATTATCAGAATCTCTGGGATATTGCAAAGGAAGTCCTAAGATGGAAATCTGTGGCACTGCAAGCCTTCCTCAACAGAACGGAAAGAGAGGAAGTTAACAACTTAATGGGATATATCAAGCAACTGGAAAAGGAAGAACATTCCAACCCTAAATCCAGCAGAAGAAAAGAAATAACCAAAATTAGAGCAAAACTAAATAAAATTGAAAACAAAAGGATGGATTATACATCAGATCAATAAATCCAAAAGTTGGTTTTTTGAAAAGGTCAATAAAATAGATAAACCTTTGGCTAACCTAACCAGGAATAAAAGAGTAAAATCTCTAATTTCATCAATCAGGAATGGTAAAGAAGAAATAACAGACTCCTCACAAATTCAAAAAATCTTTAATGATACTACAAAGAAACATTATTCTCACAAATATGAAAATCTGAAGGAAATTGACCAATACTTGGAAGCACATAACTTTCCAAGACTTAGCCAGCATCAAGTGGAAATGTTAAACATGTCTATAAGAAGTTCTGAAATAGCATCAATCATACAAAATCTCTCTAAAAAGAAAAGCCCAGGACCAGATGGCTTCACATCAGAATTCTACTAAACCTTTAAAGAGGAACCAGTACCTATATTACTCAACTTTTTCCAAAATATAGAAAAAGAAGGAATACGACCCAACACATTCTATGAAGCAAACATCACCCTGATCCTTAAACAAGGAAAAGACCCAACAAAAAAAGAAAATTATAGACCAATATCACTAATGAATATTGACGCAAAAATATTCAACAAGATCCTAACAAAGAGAATCCAGCAACACATCAAACAAATTATATATCATGACCAAGTGGATTTTATCCCAGGGTCTCAAGGCTGTTTCAATATATGTAAATCTATAAATGTAATTCAGCACATAAATTAAAAAACAAAGACCATATGATTCTCTTAATCGATGTAGAAAAAGCTTTTGATAATATCCAGCATCCCTTCATGATCAGAACACTTTAAAAAATTGGTATAGAAGGGACATTTCTTAAACTGATAGAGGCCATCTACAGCAAACCCACAGACAATATCATATTGAATGGAGTTAAATTGAAATCATTTCCACTCAGATCAGGAACCAGGCAAGGCTGCCCATTATCTCCATTGCTCTTTAACATTGTAATGGAAGTTTTAGCCACCACAATTAGGGAAGAATAGGCAATCAAGGGTATCCATATAGGGTGAGAAGAGATCAAACTTTCGCTCTTCACAGATGATATGATTGTATATCTGGAAAACACTAGGGATTCTACTCAAAAACTGTTAGAAGTGATCAAGGAATACAGCAGAATCTCAGGTTACAAAATCAACATTCATAAATCGGTAGCCTTTATATATACTAACAATAGTCAAGTTGAAAAAACAGTTAAGGACTCTTTCCCATTCACAGTAGTGCCAAAGAAGATGAAATATTTGGGAGTTTATCTAACAAAGGACGTGAAAGATCTATATAAAGAGAACTATAAAACTCTAAGAAAAGAAATAGCTAAAAATGTTAACAAATGTAAAAACATACCATGCTCATGGCTGGGAAGAATCAACATTGTTAAAATGTCCATACTACCCAAAGCAATATATAATTTTAACACAATCCCTATTAAAGCTCCACTGTCATTCTTTAAAGATATTGAAAAAACAATATTTCGTTTTATATGGAATCAGAGAAAACCTCAAATAGCCAAGACATTACTCAGAAATAAAAACAAAGCAGGAGGAATCATGCTACCAGACCTCAGACTATACTACAAATCGATAGTGGTCAAAAGAGCATGGTACTAGCACAAAAACAGAGAAGTAGATGTCTGGAACAGAATAGAGAACCAAGAGATGAGTCCAGCTACTTCCTGTTATTTGATCTTTGACAAGCCAATTAAAAACATTCAGTGGGGAAACGATTCCCTATTTAACAAATGGTGCTGGGTAAACTGGCTGCAACCTGCAGAGACTGAAACTGGACCCACACCTTTCACCATTAACTAAGATAGACTCTCACTGGATTAAAGATTTAAACTTAAGACATGAAACAATAAAAATACTAGAAGAGAGTGCAGGGAAAACCCTTGAAGAGATCGGCCTGGGTGAGTATTTTATGAGGAGGACCCCCCGGGCAATTGAAGCAGCTTCAAAAATACACTACTGGGACTTGATCAAACTAAAAAGCTTCTGCACAGCCAAGAACACAGTAAGTAAAGCAAGCAAACAGCCCTCGGAATGGGAGAAGATATTTGCAGGTTATGTCTCCAACAAAGGTTTAATAACCAGAATCCACAGAGAACTCAAACATATAAGCAAGAAAAGAACAAGTGATCGCATAGCAGGCTGGGCATGAAGAAGACAGGCGCGCGGCCTATAGACGTATGAAAAAATGCTCATGTTTAATCATCAGAGAAATGCAAATCAAAACTACTTTGAGATAGTGTCTAACTCCAGTAAGACTAGCCTATATCACGAAATCCCAAGACCAGAGATGTTGGCACGGATGTGAAGAAAAGGGAACACTTCTACACTGCTGGTGGGAATGCAAATTAATACATTCCTTTTGGAAAGATGTATGGAGAACACTTAGAGATCTAAAAATAGATCTGCCATTCAATCCTATAATTCCTCTACTAGGCATATACCCAGAAGACCAAAAATCACATCACAACAAAGATATTTGTACCAGAATGTTTATTGCAGCCCTATTCATAATTGCTAAGTCATGGAAAAAGCCCAAGTGCCCATTGATCCACAAATGGATTAATAAATTGTGGTATATGTATACCATGGAATATTATGCAGCCCTAAAGAAAGATGGAGACTTTACCTCTTTCATGTTTATATGGATGGAGCTGGAACATATTCTTCTTAGTAAAGTATCCCAAGAATGGAAGAAAAAGTATCCAATGTACTCAGCTCTACTATGAAACTAATTTATGGCTTTCACATGAAAGCTATAACCCAGTTACAACCTAAGAATAGGGGGAAGGGGGAAAGGGAGGGGAGGAAGGGAGCAGGTGGGCAGAGGCAGGGTGATTGGTGGGATTACACCTGCGGTGCATCTTACAAGGGTATATGTGAAACTTAGTGAATGTAGAATGTAAATGTCTTAACACAATGACTAAGAAAATGCCAGGAAGGCTATGTTAACCAGTGTGATGAAAATGTGTCAAACGGTCTATAAAACCAGTATATGGTGCCCCATGATCACATTAATGTACACAGCTCTGATTTAAAAAAAAAAAAAAAAAAAGAACACAGTGAAGGACTTCATATGAGTGTGTTTTCAGAACACACCAGCACATGTAGGATGAACTGTGCACAGCTCAACCACCAGTCCCAAACCTCAGGCCGGCACTTGTCAGGCTTTAGTCATAGCTTTAGCAGGGAGAACCAACAGTTCATTACTGTTACACGAGTAACATCAAGAGCCTTCGTCTCCATTACTAGAGCCTGTGCACCCACAAATTTCAGTCCCAAACCAGAAGACTATAATCTGACATGGCTCAAAAGAAGAGCCATGTACATGGTGTCAAGTTATTGATAACTAAAGGAGTAAAATAATCATCTTTTTTTTTTTTTTTAGGTTTTTTTGTTTTGTTTTGCAGTTTTTGGCTGGGGCCAGGTTTGAACCCACCACCTCCGGTATATGGGGCCAGTGCCCTACTCCTTTGAGCCACAGGCACCGCCCAAATAATCATCTTTTAAAAATTTTATATAACAAATTAAAAATTAATAATGTATAATGCATGTGGTATAATGCAAATGAGAACCCCCACAGAAATGACCAATTTCAAATATACTCTTAAGATTCCTGGATTTTGATCAAAAGGTAGAAAGCTTCAGTTAGACAGGAAGAATAAGCTTTAATGATATACTACACAGAATGGTTACTATTGTAAATACTGCACTGTTTATTTCAAAATTGCTAAAAGAGATTTCAAATGTTTTCACCACACAAAAATGTAAGTATGTATAGTGATGAATTTGTTAATCAGCATAATTTAATAAACTCACATTACAAACATATCAAAATATATTATATCCTATAAATATACATAATTATTATTTGTCAATCAAAAGTAACATTTTTAAAAAAGAAGATTCTCATTGAGGTTTTTGGAAGTCATTCAATGTTTAGGTACCACATCTATTTGCTTATACCAAAAAACCTTGAGAAAATTTGTGGACTACTAACTGAAAGAAAAAAAGCTATGAAATCAAGAAATTATGATAAAAGTGCAGAATGATTTTTTAAAGGACTAAGAAGCAATCATATTTTTGTTGATAAAAAGAAACTAAAAGTATATAGGATAAAAGGGAAAATATTAAAATAAAACGTGACAAAACTTCACCTTTTAAAAACCATTTCTAATCAAGGCAGCCAAAGCCTAATGTGAGAAAAATGAGAACAAGTATGAATTTATTAAAAACATCATGGAAAGCTACAATGAAGTATCACGAAACACTTACCAATTTGCAAAACTATGTCTATAACATATGTAGTTATAATTTTTTTATTTTCTAATCAGGGATCTGAAAACAGACACGCTCCCCCACCCCAAACCATAAGACATGTCCTAATTGCCTAAGTGTTTGTACCTTTTACAAAAACACTGCCTTTTAACAGGTAAATCAAGTGTCTACAGTAACCTTCAGCCTGAATCAAGCCTTTGTGCAGCCCTGTAGATGATTCCTCAGAAAGACAATAGTCAATATGCCATTTCAAATTATGGACAGATTATTGTAATGTTATTTTACTACGTAAACACACAGAAAAATTTCCTGTGTTAAATGGGCCACATTCTAAAAGTTATTTTGTTGAGTCAAAGATATGTTGTAAACGGTAGATCAGTTCTAATGTGTATTGAAGGTGGCAGCATTTTCTGAATCCAGACTAAATCTGGATCTGTTCCTTCACAGCCAAGGACTGACTATCTCGGGCATCCTACACTGCACTAGGTTAAATGCAGCCACATAACGCACACTTCATGCATCTGCTCCGGGCCTTCTCAAGACTTTCCACTCCATATTTTATAGATAGAGGATGTTGATAAAACATAAATCAGGTCTCATAACTTCATTAGGGCATACTTTCAATGGCTTTCCCCTCCATTTATAATTAAATCCAAACCTCTTCAAGGATCCAAGACCCTGCCCATCCTAGGCTCACCTCTGCCTCGTTCCTGTCATGCACAAGGCTTTGTTCACAATGGCCTCTCAGTGCTTCCAAATACCCAGTTTCATCAAGCCCCCGCATCCTTAGCTTGGAAACTGCTCCTCACCCATCACAACCTTTGATTCCTATTTCCTCCTTCAGTTTAAATGTCATTTCCAAAGAGGGCTTCCTGGAAGCTCCCTAGCCCCAGTCCTGCAGAAGATGGAGAGCTGACAAGTGGTGGTAAGAAAAGGAGCAGCAGGGCCAGTTCTTCAATGTGCAAAAATCCCCCAGGCAGCAGCTTGTGTGTAGTATACACTGGCTACAGAATGGCATCACAGGGGTTGATACCACAGGGAGCCAAGATAAGCAGGTGACAACTGAGGAGTCCAGCAGAGGAGATTCTGCTCATGCAGCAGCACTGGTCACTTCAGCTCCACAGTTCCACCAGGCTATGAGCTTTCTGAGACTAGTATTACATATTACAAACTTATGACATCGGGAGGTAATATAAACACCAGTTTGAAATAAGTGAGACAGTGACCATCACACTAAGACGCGAACAGTGATCACTGCTGTTCCTCTGTGAGCACCAGGCATGGTGTGGTCGCTGCCGCTCCTCTGTGAGCACCAGACACGGTGTGGTCACTGCCGCCCCTCTGTGAGCACCAGGCACGGTGTGGTCACTGCCGCCCCTCCGTGAGCACCAGGCACGGTGTGGTCACTGCCGCCCCTCCGTGAGCACCAGGCATGGTGTGGTCACTGCCGCTCCTCCGTGAGTACCAGGCATGGTGTGGTCACTGCCGCCCCTCTGTGAGCACCAGGCATGGTGTGGTCACTGCTGCCCCTCCGTGAGCACCAGGCACCATGTGGTCACTGCCGCTCCTCCGTGAGCACCAGGCACCGTGTGGTCACTGCCGCCCCTCTGTGAGCACCAGGCACGGTGTGGTCACTGCCGCTCCTCCGTGAGCACCAGGCACCGTGTGGTCACTGCTGCCCCTCTGTGAGCACCAGGCACGGTGTGGTCACTGCCGCTCCTCCGTGAGCACCAGGCACGGTGTGATGCGCAGAGCGAAGACAGCAGTGGTAAGGAGCAGAGAGGCACTGCCTAAATGGTTATACTACTCACTAGCTGAGTGACTCTGAATAGGTGACTTCATTTCTGTTTTTGCTTTTTTTCAAAAAAAGTACAATAACAGTAACTAAAGAATAGATTCTTATGTGATTTAGATGTAGGATGCTCAGAATACTGCTTGTCACATGTAAGTACTCAAAGATTAGCTGCTTAAAAGGTCGTCACTGCCATCATCATTTACATAAAAATAATTATTATTATCAGTACTACTACTAGTACCAGTAGCTACTTCATAGACATTATTTCATCTTCAAAAAGGAACCTATCAGGGACATACTATTAATATAACCTCCAGAGTCGGAGCAAGATGGCACCCGAGTAACAGCTTCCCTGCATCTGGGCACCGTGAGTCTGGGGAGATAGGACTCCAGGCATCTCTGGCTGGTGGGATCTGCCTATCATCACCCCTGAGAAGATACAGGGAGTCAGCGAGAGACTTCTGGACCCCAAGAGGAGGACTAAAACAGTGGAAAACCGGCAAGTGGTCGCGTGTGTTCAATCCGTCTAAACCCGCCCGCAACTGTAAGTTCAGTAGCAGCGAGACTGCAAACCAGAAAGGCCTTACCTGTGAACTGTTTTGGTGTCTTTGGACTTGGCACTCAGCTGAACTGCCTTGGGGAGAGCCTGAGCGGGAGTGCAGAGAACTTTGGCCTTTGTCTAGGGCCCCAGTCTGAGCCGCTAAGCCAGACGGAGCTAATAGTGTTTGGCTCTGGGTCACAGGCAGCCATTGTGAGCGATCTGCCCCAGCAAGCTCTGCCCTCAGGGTAGCAGAGCTAGAATTGGGTGGGAGCTGGTAACCCAGTGACCGCGTAGCCTAAGGGCGGGGTCTGAGTCGCCTTGCAGACATAACCTTCGGGGGCAGAGGGAGACCAGTTTTGGCACACAGGGTAAGTGGATAGCCACTTCAGCAGTGATTCCAGCGACGAGCACTTCCCTGGAAAAGCTTCTGCTCAGCAAGTGAACAAGTTCAAAGTGCCTTTTAAGTGGGCTGAAGAGAGATTTAGGGGGTCTACCTGCTGGGCTTTGAGAAACTAGCAGCCTCCAGTCGTATCAGAACTGTGATTAACATCTCATACCCCAGAAGACCACGTGTTGCCTAGACAATATTCAATAACATATACATACTGCTTTGTTTTTGGTTGTGTGTTTTGTTTTTTTTTTTTTTGGTTTGGTTGGTTTTTTTGTTTATTTTGATGTTGTTGATTGTTGTTTTGTTTTTTAAGTTCAACCTTTTCCATACAGATCATTTTTCTTTCTCAATTTTTCTAGTTTAATTATAATTTCCCATTGCTGCCTATTTCAATAATTAGAACTTTATTTTTGTTAGTGTTTCTACCGCTATTATTTGGTTTTCCACCCAATTTTATCCCGTAAAGTTTTCTGTTTGCTTGTTTTGGTTTGATTTATAGCATTTTTGTCTTTCCTCTCTACTTGGTGGAGGTGGGGTACTGTGTCTGATCAGGTTAGCAAAGAGCTGCTGACCTCAAGGGAACCACCCAACTGGGCACCCCCAGAAGGTGGGTTTTTTTTTAAGGTTGTATCAAAGTACCCTACTGTACACCTATATTGCTCTGTCTCCGTCTTTCTGTGCCTCTCTTCTTTTTGTCAATATTCCTTTTACCCACCCCCTCTCCTTTCTCTATTTTTCTTTTCTTTTTTTTTTTCTTATCTCGCGGTCCTCCTTTCTTTCATCCCTTTTTACCTCTTCAACCTTCTCACCCTTCTGGTCCTGTAACCCTTAGTCCACAGGCACGAGAACTTAAAGAGCAAGAGGAAGTGAAAGGAAAATTAGGGCAAGGAAACAGATAAAAGAAATCATTCATGAGGAAGAATCAGCAGAAAACTCCAGGCAACATGAAGAACCAGTCCAGAACAACCCCGCCAAGGGACCATGAGTTAGCTACTGCAGAGGATTCCACCTATAAAGAAATGTTAGGAATTACAGAAAGGGAATTTAGAATACGCATGTTGAAAATAATGAAATAAATGATGGAAACAATGAAGGAAACTGCTAATAAAGTGGAAAATAACCAAAAGGAAATTCAAAAACAGAATGAAATAAGAGATGAACGATATGAAGAATATAAAAAGGAATGTATACAGTTATGATTTAATAAAAAAAAAACAAAAAAATAAAATAAAATAAAATTCTGGGAAAAAGAAACCAAAAAAAAAAAATAAAATAAATTCATTATATAACTTAAAAAAAAAAAAAAGAATATAAAAAGGATATAGCAGACCTGAAGGAACTGAAACAGTCAATTAGGGAATTTAAAGATGCAATGGAAAGTATCAGCAACAGGTTAGACCATGCAGAAGAAAGAATTTCAGAGGTAGAAGACAAAGTTTTTGAGATAACTCAGATAGTAAAAGAGGCAGAAAAGAAGAGAGAGAAAGCAGAACGTTCACTGTCAGAATTATGGGACTTTATGAAGCGTTCCAACATACGAGTTATAGGAATTCCAGAGGGGAAGAAGAATGCCCCAGAGGAATGGAAGCCATACTAGAGAATATTATAAAAGAAAATTTCCCAAATATCACCAAAGATTCTGACACACTGCATTTCAGAGGGCTATCGGACCCCAAGTCACCTCAACTCTAACCGAGCTTCTCCAAGACACATTGTGATGAACCTGTCCAAAGTCAAGACAAAAGAAAAGATTCTGCAAGCTGCCAGGAGTAAGTGGCAGTTGACCTACAGGGGCAAAACCATCAGCATGACAACAGACTTCTCTAATGAAACTTTCCAAGCAAGAAGACAATGGTCATCTACCTTTAATCTACTTAAACAGAACAATTTCCAGCCCAGAATTCTGTACCCTGCTAAGCTAAGCTTCAAAATTGACGGAGAAATCAAATCATTTATGGATATACAGACATTGAGGAAATTCGCCACAACAGGACCAGCTCTACAGGAAATACTTCAACCTGCTCTGCACACTGACCACCACAATGGATCAGCAGCAAAGTAAGAACTCAGAAATCAAAGGACAGAACCTAACCTCCACACTGATGCAAAAGATAAAACTAAGCAATGGACTCTCACAAAATAAGACGAACAGAATACTACCACACTTATCAATTATCTCAATAAATGTTAATGGCTTCAATTCCCCACTGAAGAGACATAGATTGGTTGACTGGATTAAAAAACACAAGCCATCCATTTGCTGTCTGCAAGAAACACACCTGGCTTCAAAAGACAAACTAAAGCTCCGAGTCAAGGGTTGGAAGACAATTTTTCAGGCAAATGGAATTCAGAAGAAAAGAGGAGTTGCAATCTTATTTTCAGATACATGTGGATTTAAAGCAACTAAAGTCAAAAAAGACAAAGATGGTCACTTTATATTGGTCAAGGGAAAACTACAACAAGAAGACATTTCAATTCTAAATATTTATGCACCCAATTTAAATGCTCCCAGATTCTTGAAGCAGACCTTACTCAGTCTGAGCAATAGGATATCTGATAATACCATCATAACAGGGGACTTTAACACTCCTCTTACAGAGCTGGACAGATCCTCTAAACAGAAATTAAACAAAGATATAAAAGATTTAAATGAGACCCTAGAACAACTATGCTTGATAGACGCATATAGAACACTTCACCCCAAAGATAAAGAATATACATTCTTCTCATCACCCCATGGAACATTCTCCAAAATTGATCATATCCTGGGACACAAAACAAATATCAACAGAATCAAAAGAATTGAAATTTTACCTTGTATCTTTTTAGACCATAAGGCACTAAAGGTGGAACTCAACTCTAACAAAAATGCTCCACCCCACCCAAAGGCATGGAAATTAAACAATCTTCTGTTGAATAACAGATGGGTGCAGGAAGAAATAAAACAGGAAATCATTAACTTCCTTGAGCATAACAACAATGAAGACACAAGCTACCAAAACCTGTGGGATACTGCAAAAGCAGTTTTGAGAGGAAAATTCATCGCTTTAGATGCCTACATTCGAAAAACAGAAAGAGAGCACATCAACAATCTCACAAGAGATCTTATGGAATTGGAAAAAGAAGAACAATCTAAGCCTAAACTCAGTAGAAGAAAAGAAATATTCAAAATCAAATCAGAGATCAATGAAATTGTAAACAAAAGAATCATTCAGAAAATTAATGAAACGAGGAGTTGGTTTTTTGAAAAAATAAAATAGATAAACCATTGGCCAGACTAACGAGGAATAGAAAAGTAAAATCTCTAGTAACCTCAATCAGAAATGATAAAGGGGAAATAACAACTGATCCCACAGAGATACAAGAGATCATCTCGGAATACTACCAGAAACTCTATGCCAAGAAATTTGACAATGTGAAAGAAAGGGATCAATATTTGGAATCACACCCTCTCCCTAGACTCAGCCAGGGAGAAATAGAGCTCCTGAACAGACCAATTCAAAGCACTGAGATCAAAGAAACAATAAAAAATCTTCCAACCAAAAAATGCCCTGGTCCAGATGGCTTCACTCCAGAATTCTATCAAACCTTCAAGGAAGAGCTTATTCCTGTACTGCAGAAATTATTCCAAAAAATTGAGGAAGAAGGAATCTTCTCCAACACATTCTATGAAGCAAACATCACCCTGATACCAAAACCAGGAAAAGACCCAAACAAAAAGGAGAATTTCAGACCAATTTCACTCATGAATACAGATGCAAAAATTCTCAACAAAATCCTAGCCAATAGATTACAGCTTATCATCAAAAAAGTCATTCATCATGATCAAGTAGGCTTCATCCCAGGGATGCAAGGCTGGTTTAACATACGCAAGTCCATAAACGTTATCCACCATATTAACAAAAGCAAAAATAAAGATCACATGATCCTCTCAATAGATGCAGAAAAAGCATGTGATAAAGTCCAGCATCCTTTTCTAATTAGAACACTGAAGAGTATAGGCAAAGGTGGCACATTTCTAAAACTGACTGAAGCTATCTATGACAAACCCACACCCAATATTTTACTGAATGGAATAAAACTGAAAGCTTTTCCTCTTAGAACTGGAACCAGACCAGGTTGTCCTCTGTCACCTTTACTATTCAACGTAGTGCTGGAAGTTCTAGCCAATTAGGCAAGACAAGGAAATAAAGGGAATCCAAATGGGAGCAGAGGAGGTCAAACTCTCCCTCTTTGCTGACGACATGATCTTATACTTAGAGAACCCCAAAGACTCAACCACAAGACTCCTAGAAGTCATCAAAAAATACAGTAATGTTTCAGGATATAAAATCAATGTCCACAAGTCAGTAGCCTTTGTATACACCAATAACAGTCAAGATGAGAAGCTAATTAAGGACACAATTCCCTTCACCATAGTTTCAAAGAAAATGAAATACCTAGGAATATACCTAACAAAGGAGGTGAAGGACCTCTATAAAGAAAACTATGAAATCCTCAGAAAGGAAATAGCAGAGGATATTAACAAATGGAAGAACATACCATGCTCATGGATGGGAAGAATCAACATTGTTAAAATGTCTATACTTCCTAAAGCAATCTACCTATTCAATGCCATTCCTATCAAAATACCAACATCGTACTTTCAAGATTTGGAAAAAATGATTCTGCGTTTTGTATGGAACCGGAAAAAAACCCATATAGTTAAGGCAGTTCTCTGTAACAAAAATAAAGCTGGGGGCATCAGCATACCAGATTTTAGTCTGTACTACAAAGCCATAGTGGTCAAGACAGCATGGTACTGGCACAAAAACAGAGACATAGACACTTGGAATCGAATTGAACACCAAGAAATGAAACTAACATCTTACAACCACCTAATCTTCGATAAACCAAACAAGAACATACCTTGGGGGAAAGACTCCCTATTCAATAAATGGTGTTGGGAGAACTGGATGTCTACTTGTAAAAGACTGAAACTGGACCCACACCTTTCCCCACTCACAAAAATTGATTCAAGATGGATAAAGGATTTAAATTTAAGGCATGAAACAATAAAAATCCTCAAAGCATAGGAAAAACACTGGAAGATATTGGCCTGGGGAAAGACTTCATGAAGAAGACTGCCATGGCAATTGCAACAACAACAAAAATAAACAAATGGGACTTCATTAAACTGAAAAGCTTCTGTACAGCTAAGGAGACAATAACCAAAGCAAAGAGACAACCTACACAATGGGAAAGGATATTTGCATATTTTCAATCAGACAAAAGCTTGATAACTAGGATCTATAGAGAACTCAAATTAATCCACATGAAAAAAGCCAACAATCCCATATATCAATGGGTAAGAGACATGAACAGAACTTTCTCTAAAGACGACAGACAAATGGCTAACAAACACGTGAAAAAATGTTCATCATCTCTATATATTAGAGAAATGCAAATCAAAACAATCCTGAGATATCATGTAACCCCAGTGAGAATGGCCCACATCACAAAATCTCAAAACTGCAGATGCTGGCGTGGATGTGGAGAGAAGGGAACACTTTTACACTGCTGGTGGGTCTGCAAACTAGTACAACCTTTCTGGAAGGAAGTATGGAGAAACCTCAAAGCACTCAAGCTAGACCTCCCATTTGATCCTGCAATCCCATTACTGGGCACCTCCCCAGAAGGAAAAAAATCCTTTTATCATAAGGACACTTGTACTAGACTGTTTATTGCAGCTCAATTTACAATCGCCAAAATGTGGAAACAGCCTAAATGCCCACCAACCCAGGAATGGATTAACAAGGTGTGGTATATGTATACCATGGAATACTATTCAGCCATTAAAAAAAATGGAGAGTTTACATCCTTTGTATTAACGTGGATGGACGTGGATACATTATTCTTAGTAAAGCATCACAAGAATGGAGAAGCATGAATCCTATGTACTCAATTTTGATATGAGGACAATTAATGACAATTATGGTTATGGGCCTGGGTGTGTGTCACACTTTATGGGGGCAAGACATGATTGCAAGAGGGACTTTACCTAACAATTGCAATCAGTGTAACCTGGCTTATTGTACCCTCAATGAATCCACAACAATTAAAAAAAAAAAAAATATATATATATATATATATTTTCTCCAGCACATGATCAGGGGAGAGAGAAGTGCACACCCCAGTAAGGGCCAATAGGCCCTGAAGCCCAGCTGTAGGAGTTCAAAACTATAGAACCAACACATTACAACACCACCTTTCAAAAGCGGCAGGAGAGACTCGGTGTGGTGAGTAACAGCATTTTCTAAGGAATATCATTTACTGACTATTACATCCCAGCTACTGTTCCAGGTTCTGGGATTCAGCAGTGAACAAAACAGATTAAATCTCTGGTCTCATATAGCTTATATTCTAGTAGATGAAGACAGACAAGAAAGTTAAGAAAGACAAAAATATCAAATAGTTAAGACCACTACAGAGACTTAAAATTAAGAATGATGGGTCTGAAGGCTACTGACATTGGGTGGGCAAAAAAAGCATTTCTAGGGGGGCTAAGTCTAAGACAAGAACCTAAAAGAC
The DNA here is from genome assembly GCF_027406575.1 of Nycticebus coucang. Classification (NCBI taxonomy): domain Eukaryota; kingdom Metazoa; phylum Chordata; class Mammalia; order Primates; family Lorisidae; genus Nycticebus; species Nycticebus coucang. Next base: position 146,161,648 of record NC_069781.1, on the reverse strand, counting down.
AGCCAGAAGCAACAAGCGGCAGCATCAAGGGCTTCCCAGGCAGAGGAAGCAGAGATTCCAGAGAGCAAAACATGCAAATGAGATGTGTCTCCTGGACCCAAGGCAAGGCAGCATGCGCAAGTCAGAGGCAGGCCAAAACCAGGTCACCTGGGCTCTGCCACCCAAGAGAAGACAAGGTGGATTTTATGCTGATGCCATGAAGGATACACAGGAGGATTTTAAGCAGGAAAGTGACATAAGTTGACTTAAGTTTTTTAAAGAGTCTTCTCACTGCTGGGAAGAGAACAGACTGTATAAGGAAAGAATGTGGGTGTCACATCTCACTTCTGACACCACTTGTCAGGGCCCAGGACTGGCCAGGTCTCGGCCCAACTTAACTAGGTTCCAGATGCGGACCGCTAAGTTACCTTGCTCAGGTCTGTTAGATGCCTAAGGGCTACCTACTTTAGCTGGAGAGAGAGAGAGAGAAAGAGAGAGAGAGAGTCTTAGAGAGAGTAAAGCAGTCTTCTTAGAAAGATAGATCTTAGTCTTTAGCAGAGCTTGGTAATCTTAAGCAGAGAGATGCAGTGCTGATGTTCTGCAGGCAGGACAGGAGACAGAGTCAGAGTAAGCGAGTCTGTAATAGAATGCACATGCTCCCAACTGCCTTCTCCTCCAGCCTAACTAATATAAGGCTGATCTTGTGCCTCTCAACACCACAGTTGTAGAGACTGCCAATTCACCACTGCTCTCATCTCCCGAGCTCTCATGCTTGTTAGGAGAGCTAAATCCCTCCCTATGCCCTTTCCACCAAGGTGTTCCATTATTGAGCTGTACAGGTGTTTCTTGTAACTCTCACTCCTCCTCGCCATAGGCTACATGGGCTGTTACATGTGGGAACAGGTATTTCAGTCTCTAGACAAGAGATAGAAATGTCTTGGACTAGGAAGGCAGGAGGACAATTGGAGAAAAACAGATGTGATATGTGTTTTAGATAAATGAAGTAGAAAGAATTTACAGATTAACTCAATGAAATGGGGAAGAAGGAAGTAACCCCTGTATTTTTAGCTGGAGCAACCTGGACGAATAATGGTTTAATGTACTAAGATGGAAAACATTTAAGGAGGAAGACCTTTTGGGGATAGCAACAGGAATAGGAAATAAGAGTTCTGTTTTGGCCAGGTTATATTTGAGATGTCCACACACAAATATACACATTTTGAAATTCTCAGTAGGCACTTGAACCAGAAGCGGGCATCCTGGGGAATTCTTACTCTTTCTAATTTCACAAAAAAACTGAAGATAAAAGAGCTAGAAGAAAATACCTTTTACAATACACAATGTGAGTAGTCAGTAATCATCTAAAGCAGGGAGATAGATGTTGTGTTCTTCATGAAACCACTGCATTTATGAAATCTGAAGCTACACTTTTGCTGAGCATAAAGACAGAAAGAGAGTAAAGTTTAAGGTCAATAACATTCATGTTGAAAGACCTAAGGAGCATCACATGGCCTGTCCTTCCTAAATCTTATAAGATTACAGAGAAGAGCTAACAAGAAGAGATCTGAGCTCCATCAGGATACAATCTATGAGTGCTTCTGAAATCTCCAGCATACACAAGGGGAACCCACTGCATACCCAATACAAGATAAACATGTCTTCTAAATATATGTATATAAAATAACAACTGCTCTACATGTTGGCTAATAGGAGTTACGGGGGAAACTGTCAGAAACAATTTCTTTAGAGTTGTAGTGATTATTGACAAAAATGAGAGGGATTCAGAGTAAAATGAGTGCTAAATTTACAAACTGGAATGGACTATTAAATAGCACAGTTCTATTACTATTTGATTCTGGGTAATCTGATTCAAGCTAGAATCAGATTAATTAATCTGATTAATTGTAGTCAGTAATCAAATGACTACTTTGATGTTAGATAGCAAAATGAGACAGAAAGTAATCATGTCTGTATGTACAGAAGTCCATACTCTTTAACACACATCAACAATATTATAAAAGACATATTCTAGGAAAGAAATAATTTTATTTAGCAACTACTAAATACCAAATGTTTTGTATATAATATCTTGTTTAATCCTCACAATAATCTCTTCCAAGTGGGCTTTATTACCCTTATTTTTATAGAGTCTTAAAAAGATGTGAAGTAACAAAAAACAAAAAAAAAAGATGTAAAGTAACTTGCTCAGGATAAAACAGGTAGTAAACAAGAGCGCCAGGACTGGATCGGGTGTAACTGAGCACACCCTTCCATTAGGCTCTTCAAGAGGGCCACAGTCCACAAGGGCCCAGCAGCCTAGGGCCTACAGTCTCCTCAGGTCACAAGAACCTTTCTGGTCAGTTAACAGTTAAATAAAGCTAAAAACAAGGCCACCATATAAATGCCTAAAAAGGATAATGTCACATAATCTAAAACAAAAAGTTGAATTTTGACCACAATATAGAATAAAACTTTACCAGACACTAGCATACTCATCACATCAAATAAATAAAAGAAAATTAATCAAAGAATATAAACAGAAACAAGTAAAGGGAAAAACTCAAATCAAACGTTGAAACACACTTTACTACATTCTGATAAACGTAGGAAGTCAAGGTAGAGATAAGCTGGTGACTCACTTTAAGAAGGAACATTTCCTTAACATACTTATTATTTAGGAATAAAAGCAAATATGCCACACCATTTCCTACATCATCGCAATATGCTATAACCATTACTCCAAATAACTGAACTATAAAGCCCAGGTGATTGTTACAGCTGATCAATTCTGCTAATTAATATAACGCATGAATAATCACAGTGGTCACGTGAGAAATAGAAGCACTCTGACATCATGAATGCTACATTCCTTCCCTAATAATTATTTATTTTGATTGTTTAGTTTCTTCATAAATTTATAGCCTTATACATTTTAGTCCAAGGTTCTTTGAAGGTAAGTAACCATGGCTACTTAGACCTCTCAATTTAAGCAATCAAAACATATTACAATCAACCACACCACACACAGAAATACAGGGCTCACACTAAATCCAATAAAGAGATGAAACAAAGAAAAAGTAAAAAGCAGAAACATCTAGGCAGAATGAACAATTCAGATACATTGAAAACTAATTTTTAGCACTAGTGGATACTAGCTAGACAACAGTGCCAGTGAAAATCTCAGCTGTGAACACAGGACGTGCTTTCAATTTACTGTTAAATGAAATCCTGCAATAAAACACTCTCCTACAACAACATCCAAGGCACTACAACAGAGGAAAGCAAATCGTTTCCAACATAAATTCAGTATTTCTAAATTAGTAAATAAATTACAAATGCAAACCACTAGGGCTATTCATTATTATTATTTTTTTTTTACCTCTGGCCAGGGCTGGGTTTGAACCCACCACCTCTGGCATATGGGGCTATTCATTATTTTAACAGGTAAGAATTTTAAGTATTAAAATCAAGTACTAAATATTTCTTCTCAGTCTTACTAAGTTTTGCTTAGAGAAACTTCACAAAAAGTGTAAATATTAGAACTTACAAGGAATCATTCTTTAAAATGAATTGTAACACTGAAGTTACAATTTTTTTCTACTTTGTTTCTTGGTTCACTCAATTTCAATTTAATGATATGGTACTGGAAAAGTTGCTTGCATATGCCTTTAAAAACTGTATGTAATGTTAAAGCACAGTTCTTGAGTTTAAAAATTTTCAGGACTGTTGATGCAAAAAGTATGTCCCGACCCCTATGGCCCTGGTCTTGGTCGCCGCATGTAGGAACCAGGCGTGACAAGGATTAGAAGTATAAGCTGGTGGGAGGCGGGCTAAACTTAAGTGCAGGTAGCCCAGAGCCCCCTCCACAACGGCTATTTATTAAGGTTATACACAACAAGTGTGGAGAGTTAAGGTAATGACATACACAACAGGTGTGGAGAGGGCTGCATGTGTAAGGACTGCCACATGCTCTTTCCTCACGTGTTCTTTCCTCACAACCCCCATGAAGAAGTACCCAGCATCAATGTTTAACACATGCTTACTAGTGAGAGCCTGATCTTACCCCATTCCAGAACAGTTACTTGGAGGACTGCCCCTAAGTCACAAAACGTCTCTAGGCTTGCCCCGAAACTGTCCTGTTCTCAGCGTTTCATTTTAATCTGATAAGAATCAGTAATTGCTTTACAAGAATGGTGTCCATTCCTCTACAAAAGTATATCTTAAAAGTAAGAGTACTCTAAGTAGGGAAGCTAAGATAGAAAACAAAGCCTGGGGCTTACACAGCAGGAAGAAAGAAAATGCGGTGCAGTGATATATGTCCTCCTGTTCTTTCAGTTCCCAGGCACTATCAAGAACCAATATTTATCGCTACATATGTTACTTTGTCATTTAGCAGAGGACAAATAAAGACAGGAATCATTTTCATTCCTCAAAGTGTAAGTTTTGTTTTCTCCTGTTTGATTCTTCCTCATGCTGTTTCCTATTTCTTTTTTTTTTTTATTACTTTTTTTCTTTCTTTCCTTTTTTTTTTTTTATTGTTGGGGATTCATTGAGGGTACAATAAGCCAGTTACACTGATTGCAATTGTCAGGTAAAGTCCCTCTTGCAATCATGTCTTGCCTCCATAAAGTGTGACACACACTAAGGACCCCCCCCTCCCTCCGTCCCTCTTTCTGCTTCCCCCCCATAACCTTAATTGTCATTAATTGTTCTCATATCAAGATTGAGTACATAGGATTCATGCTTCTCCATTCTTGTGATGCTTTACTAAGAATAAGGTCTTCCACTTCCATCAAGGTTAATACGAAGGATGTAAAGTCTCCATTTTTTTTAATGGCTGAATAGTATTCCATGGTATACATATACCACAGCTTGTTAATCCATTCCTGGGTTGGTGGGCATTTAGGCTGTTTCCACATTTTGGCGATTGTAAATTGAGCTGCAATAAACAGTCTAGTACAAGTGTCCTTATGATAAAAGGATTTTTTTCCTTCTGGGTAGATGCCCAGTAATGGGATTGCAGGATCGAATGGGAGGTCTAGGTTGAGTGCTTTGAGGTTTCTCCATACATCCTTCCAGGAAGGTTGTACTAGTTTGCAGTCCCACCAGCAGTGCAAAAGTGTTCCCTTCTATCCACATCCACAACAGCATCTGCAGTTTTGAGATTTTGTGATGTGGGCCATTCTCACTGGGGTTAGATGATATCTCAGGGTTGTTTTGATTTGCATTTCTCCAATATATAGAGATGATGAACTCTTCACGTGTTTGTTAGCCATTCGTCTGTCATCTTTAGAGAAAATTCTATTCATGTCTCTTGCCCATTGATATATGGGATTGTTGGCTTTTTTCATGTGGATTAATTTGAGTTCTCTATAGATCCTAGTTATCAAGCTTTTGTCTGATTGAAAATATGCAAATATCCTTTCCCATTGTGTAGGTTGTCTCTTTGCTTTGGTTATTGTCTCCTTAGCTGTACAGAAGCTTTTCAGTTTAATGAAGTCCCATTTGTTTATTTTTGTTGTTGTTGCAATTGCCATGGCAGTCTTCTTCATGAAGTCTTTCCCCAGGCCAATATCTTCCAGTGTTTTTCCTATGCTTTCTTTGAGGACTTTTATTGTTTCATGCCTTAAATTTAAGTCCTTTATCCATCTTGAATCAATTTTTGTGAGTGGGGAAAGGTGTGGGTCCAGTTTCAGTCTTTTACATGTAGACATCCAGTTCTCCCAACACCATTTATTGAATGGGGAGTCTTTCCCCCAAGGTAAGTTCTTGTTTGGTTTATCGAAGATTAGGTGGTTGTAAGATGTTAGTTTCATTTCTTGGTGTTCAATTCGATTCCAAGTGTCTATGTCTCTGTTTTTGTGCCAGTACCATGCTGTCTTGACCACTATGGCTTTGTAGTACAGACTAAAATCTGGTATGCTAATGCCCCCAGCTTTATTTTTCTTACTAAGAACTACCTTAGCTATACGGGGTTTCTTCCGGTTCCATACAAAACGCAGAATCATTTTTTCCAAATCTTGAAAGTACGATGTAGGTACTTTGATAGCAATGGCATTGAACAGGTAGATTGCTTTGGGAAGTATAGACATTTTAACAATGTTGATTCTTCCCATCCATGAGCATGGTATGTTCTTCCATTTGTTAATATCCTCTGCTATTTCCTTTCTGAGGATTTCATAGTTTTCTTTATAGAGGTCCTTCACCTCCTTCGTTAGGTATATTCCTAGGTATTTCATTTTCTTTGAAACTATGGTGAAGGGAGTTGTGTCCTTAATTAGCTTCTCATCTTGACTGTTATTGGTGTATACAAAGGCTACTGACTTGTGGACATTGATTTTATATCCTGAAACATTACTGTATTTTTTGATGACTTCTAGGAGTCTTGTGGTTGAGTCTTTGGGGTTCTCTAAGTATAAGATCATGTCGTCAGCAAAGAGGGAGAGTTTGACCTCCTCTGCTCCCATTTGGATTCCCTTTATTTCCTTGTCTTGCCTAATTGTATTGGCTAGAACTTCCAGCACTATGTTGAATACTAAAGGTGACAGAGGACAACCTTGTCTGGTTCCAGTTCTAAGAGGAAAAGCTTTCAGTTTTACTCCATTCAGTAAAATATGGGCTGTGGGTTTGTCATAGATAGCCTCAATCAGTTTTAGAAATGTGCCACCTATGCCTATACTCTTCAGTGTTCTAATTAGAAAAGGATGCTGGATTGTATCAAATGCTTTTTCTGCATCTATTGAGAGGATCATGTGATCTTTATTTTTACCTCTGTTTATATGGTGGATAACGTTTATGCACTTGTGTATGTTAAACCAGCCTTGCATCCCTGGGATGAAGCCTACTTGATCATGATGAATGACTTTTTTGATGATAAGCTGTATTCTACTGGCTAGGATTTTGTTGAGAATTTTTTCATCTATATTCATGAGTGAGATTGGTCTGAAATTCTCCTTTTTGTTTGGGTCTTTTCCTGGTTTTGGTATCAGGGTGATGTTTGCTTCATAGAATGTGTTGGGGAAGATTCCTTCCTCCTCAATTTTTTGGAATAATTTCTGCAGTACAGGAATAAGCTCTTCCTTGAAGGTTTGATAGAATTCTGGAGTGAAGCCATCTGGACGAGGGCATTTTATAGTTGGAAGCTTTTTTATTGTTTCTTTGATCTCAATGCTTCAAATTGGTCTGTTCAGGAGGTCTATTTCTTCCTGGCTGAGTCTAGGGAGAGGGTGTGATTCCAAATATTGATCCATTTCCTTCACATTGTCAAATTTCTGGGCATAGAGTTTCTGGAAGTATTCCGAGATGATCTCTTGCATCTCTGTTGGATCAGTTATTTCCCCTTTATCGTTTCTGATTGAAGTTATAAGATATTTTACTTTTCTATTTCTCGTTAGTCTGGCCAATGGTTTATCTATTTTATTTTTTCAAAAAACCAACTCCTTGTTTCATTAATTTTCTGAATGATTCTTTTGTTTTCAATTTCATTGATCTCTGATTTGATTTTGGATATTTCTTTTCTTCTACTGAGTTTAGGCTTAGATTGTTCTTCTTTTTCCAATTCCGTAAGATCTCTTGTGAGATTGTTGATGTGCTCTCTTTCTGTTTTTCCAATGTAGGCATCTAAAGCGATGAATTTTCCTCTCAAAACTGCTTTTGCAGTATCCCACAGGTTTTGGTAGCTTGTGTCTTCATTGTTGTTATGCTCAAGGAAGTTAATGATTTCCTGTTTTATTTCTTCCTGCACCCATCTGTTATTCAACAGAAGATTGTTTAATTTCCATGCCTTTGGGTGGGGTGGAGCATTCTTGTTAGAGTTGAGTTCCACCTTTAGTGCCTTATGGTCTGAGAAGATACAAGGTAAAATTTCAATTCTTTTGATTCTGTTGAGATTTGTTTTGTGTCCCAGGATATGATCAATTTTGGAGAATGTTCCATGGGGTGATGAGAAGAATGTATATTCTTTATCTTTGGGGTGGAGTGTTCTATATGCGTCTATCAAGCATAGTTGTTCTAGGGTCTCATTTAAATCTCTTATATCTTTGTTTAATTTCTGTTTAGAGGATCTGTCCAGCTCTGTAAGAGGAGTGTTAAAGTCCCCTGTTATGATGGTATTATCAGATATCCTATTGCTCAGACTGAGTAAGGTCTGCTTCAAGAATCTGGGAGCATTTAAATTGGGTGCATAAATATTTAGAATTGAAATGTCTTCTTGTTGTAGTTTTCCCTTGACCAATATAAAGTGACCATTGTTGTCTTTTTTGACTTTAGTTGATTTAAATCCACATGTATCTGAAAATAAGATTGCAACTCCTCTTATCTTCTGAATTCCATTTGCCTGAAAAATTGTCTTCCAACCCTTGACTTGGAGCTTTAATTTGTCTTTTGAAGCCACGTGTGTTTCTTGCAGACAGCAAATGGATGGCTTGTGTTTTTTAATCCAGTCAGCCAATCTATGTCTCTTCGGTGGGGAATTCAAGCCATTAACATTTACTGAGATAAATGACAAGTGTGGTAGTATTCTATTCGTCTTATTTGGTGAGAGTCCATTGCTTAGTTTTATCTTTTGCATCAGTGTGGAGGTTAGGTTCTGTCCTTTGATTTCTGAGTTCTTACTTTGCTGCTGATCCATTGTGGTGGTCAGTGTGCAGAACAGGTTGAAGTATTTCCTGTAGAGCTGGTCTTGTTGTGGCGAATCTCCTCAATGTTTGTATATCCATAAATGATTTGATTTCTCCGTCAATTTTGAAGCTTAGCTTAGCAGGGTACACAATTCTGGGCTGAAAATTGTTCTGTTTAAGTAGATTAAAGGTAGATGACCATTGTCTTCTTGCTTGGAAAGTTTCATTAGAGAAGTCTGCAGTCACTCTGATGGATTTGCCCCTGTAGGTCAACTGGCGCTTACTCCTGGCAGCTTGCAGAATCTTTTCTTTTGTCTTCACTTTGGACAGGTACATCACAATATGTCTTGGAGAAGCTCGGTTAGAGTTGAGGCGACCTGGGGTCCGATATCCCTCTGAAAGCAGTGTGTCAGAATCTTTGGTGATGTTTGGGAAATTTTCTTTTATAATATTCTCTAGTATGGCTTCCATTCCTCTCGGGCATTCTTCGTCCCCTTCTGGAATTCCTATAACTCGTATGTTGGAACGCTTCATAAAGTCCCATAATTCTGACAGTGAACGTTCTGCTTTCTCTCTCTTCTTTTCTGCCTCTTTTACTGTCTGAGTTATCTCAAGAACTTTGTCTTCTACCTCTGAAATTCTTTCTTCTGCATGGTCTAACCTGTTGCTGATACTTTCCATTGTATCTTTAAGTTCCCTAATTGACTGTTTCAGTTCCTTCAGGTCTGCTATATCCTTTTTATATTCTTCATATCCTTCATCTCTTATTTTATTCTGTTTTTGGATTTCCTTTTGGTTATTTTCCACTTTATTAGCAATTTCCTTCATTGTTTCCATCATTTCCTTCATTGTTTTCAACATGTGTATTCTAAATTCCCTTTCTGTCATTCCTAACATTTCTTTACAGGTGGAATCATCTGCAGTAGCTACCTCATGGTCCCTTGGTGGGGTTATTCTAGACTGGTTCATCATGTTGCCTGGAGTTTTCTGCTGATTCTTCCTCATGAGCGATTTCTTTTATCTGTTTCCTTGCCCTAATTTTCCTTTCACTTCCTCTTGTTCTTTAAGTTCTTGTGACTGTGGACTAAGGGTTACAGGACCAGAAGGGTGAGAAGGTTGAAGAGCAAAAAAGGGATGAAAGAAAGGAGGACCGAGTGATAAGAGAAAAAGAAAGATAGAGAAAGGAGAGGGGTGGAGATAAGGAATATTGACAAAAAGAAGAGAGACACAGAAAGAGGGAGACAGGGCAATATAGGTGTACAGTAGGGTACTTTGATACAACCTTAAAAAACCCCACCTTCTGTGGGTGCCCAGTAGGGTGGTTCCCTTGAGGTCAGCAGCTCTTTGCTAACCTGATCAGACACAGTACCCCACCTCCACCAAGTAGAGAGGAAAGACAAAAATGCTATAAATCAAACCAAAACAAGCAAAGAGAAAACTTTACAGGGATAAAGTTGGGTGAAAAACCAAATGATAGCGGTAGAAACACTAGCAAAAATGAAGTTGTAGTTATTAACAAAGGCAGCAATGGGAAATTATAATTAAACTAGTAAAATTGAGAAAGAAAAAGGGATCTGTATGGAAAAGATTGATATTAAAAAACAAAAGAACATCAACAACGTCAAAATAAACGAAAAAAAAACCAACCAAACCAAAAAAAAGAAAAAAGAAAAAAAAAATACACAACCAAAAACAAAGCTGTTTGTATATGTTATTGAATATTGTGTGGGCAACACGTGGTCTTCTGGGGTATGAGATGTTAATCACAGTTCTGATAGACTGGAGGCTGCTGATTTCTCAAACCCCAGCAGGTAGACACCCTAAATCTCTCTTCAGCCTACTTAAAAGGCACTTTGAACTTGTAAACTTGCTGAGCAGAAGCTTTCCCAGCTGTCTCGCTGGAATCACTGCTGAAGTGGCTATCCACTTACCCAGTGTGCCAAAACCCGTCTCACTCTGCCCCTGAGGGTTAGGGCTGCAAGGCGGCTCAGACCCCACCCTTAGGCTACTTGGTTGCTGGGTTACCAGCTCCCACTCGTTTGTAGCTCTGCGACCCTGAGAGCGGAGCTTGCCGGGGCAGATCACTGACAATGGTTCCGTGTGACCCACCGCCAAACACTATTAGCTCCGTCTGGCTCGGCGGCTCAGACTGGGGCCCTACACAACGGCCAAAGTTCTCCGCACTCCCGCTCAGGCCCTCCCCAAGGCAGTTCAACTCAGTGCCATGTCCAAGGACACCAAAACAGTTCACAGGTAAGGCCTTTCTGGTTTGCAGTCTCACTGCTACTGAACTTACAGTTGTGGGCGGGTGTAGACGGATTGAACACACGCGACCACTTGCCGGTTTTCCACTGTTTTAGTCCTCCTCTTGGGGTCCAGAAGTCTCTTGCTGACTCCCTGTATCCTCATAGGAGTGATGATAGGCAGATCCCACCAGCCAGAGATGCCTGGAGTCCTATCTCCCCAGACTCACGGTGCCCAGATGCAAGGAAGCTGTTACTCGGCTGCCATCTTGCTCCGCCTCCATGTTTCCTATTTCTTTATTTGAAGATTTTCTTTCTCTACCTTGCCAGACAGGTATAAATGGAAATGAAAGGGAAACCACTTCCGAATGGCTTTGATGAAGCCCAGGAGCTTTTGCTCTGTTTGGGCATGCTTCTTCACATTTACTGTTAGTGACACCTGAGGCTTGAATAGCCTGCTTGAGATACTTTAGGAACAAAGCAGCCTCTTACCAACAGGCTTCTCCCAACATTGTTCTGACATATAATAGGTTTTAAATGGCCCAAGGTAGGTCAAAACTTACTAGGGCCCTTTGTCTTCATTTCAGCTATGCAGCCACTTAACAAAACCTGTTTCTCCTTCTGTAAGGTAAAACTAAAGACATCAAAGACCTGATTCCTAATGAGAATTATACATGGTCATTCCTGGGTCCATGAACTACTCAGAAATTGTCTTCAAAACCACATATGCTCTTTTGGGGAGCAATTCCATAGCTTTCATCTAGGTCTCAAAGGGAGGTGCATCAACACAAGAGTCTAAAAGCCACTGTGCCAACATGTCCTCTGGCCCTTAAACCAAGAAGCGACAGTACAAACCACAAAGCACATGGCCTTGAAACACAACAGTCTCAGGACCTGGGGCAAGTTGCTTCCTGTCTGTGAAAACACATAGATAACACCTGCTTCATAGGTAGAATATGAAGAGTAGATGAGTGGGATGTTGACCTAAAATTTCTAATACTATGTATATAAAACTTATTTCCATTATGCAAGAAGACAAAAATCATTTAAAAAGGTACTTTATGTACCTGTTTGAAAATCAAGGCTTCCAGACACTCAGGAACTGCCACTACTCAAACAGCTTACCAATATCCTCTCTGTCCTTCTCATGCCCATCCAATGAAACGTAACAGTCCACGTTTAAGATACAATGCAAACCCAAGACTAAAAGTAGCAGAAATGGTGCTTAGGTTTGGACCCACCAAAGAGGAAATGAAACCAACATCATATCTTATGGGTGACATCAACCTTCAGAAACATAGGTATTTAAAATTACCAAGTGACCCTTTGGGGGTCTACACACTTACCAGACCTTAAGAAAGCTGGTGTAGAGGAGACGACTGCATCAGGAGAGCTGGCCATTTCAAACTGTTGACTCTAATCATAAGCGTCGCAGGCTAAACTACAGCAATTTTAAAACTGTTTAGTGAAGGTTAGAAGCAATCAATGTTAGATTTATTGAAAGCAGTGCGAGCAGTTATTAACACGATGCAGTATGCAACAAAGGCAGTAATTGAGGATCATTATAATTTTATTTTCTCTTTTATGATTTGAAAATTTGATTTTCTTTGCTTTTATAAATTACGTTTGCCTATAAAGACGAGGCAGGAAATATATAATACCCACTTATTAAATATAGAGTAATATCCTGTCATGGGCAGTGAAGTGATTATGCTACTATGTAACAATGCTCAGAACTCTGCAGAGGAGTCTCTACCCAGTCAGGTCAGCTCACTTTCAAACAAACCTGTGTTAACATATTCTTCTAAAAAGTAACAAACGGAATTAAATTGATTGTTTTTTATGATACAGGAAGTAAATGATTCACTCAGGAAATTTTATCACCTACACTTCATAGAGTTATCAAAACACCCTAAAACCTCAAACATTACTATTAATTTGGAAGAATGACTTCAACTGATATCTCTTTTTACTACTACTATGTAAACATATAGGGAACATCCAACATGGATACTGTGCATTTAACTACTTTGCAAATGAAACTAGATTTAAGAACTACATTCAACAAGTTAAATAAAATTTAATAGAAGAAAATTTTTTCTCGGTTAAGAAAAGAGAAGTGAGATTTTCAAAGGTTACTGTCACAACATGTATTTCAGGAAAAAAAAGTAAAGACTGGAGAAGAAAATAAACTCTGGGTGCTCATTAAAGGAAAAGAGAAATGGTGTAAAAATACACAAGGGGGGACAGCCCTCAGTGCCCTGTAAGAAAACTGGAGTTACTCTACTTTCCCAGACATAATCAATCCAATAATAACCTTTTATAGCTCTAATAGCCACATTGTTAGTAGGCAACTCAATATTTCTATATGACACAAAATTTAAGAAAAAATGTGAAACTAATATACATGTGACTATTTCAAGTAACTATTAGTTCTAACATATACTAAGGACTATTTTTGTTAAAATTCTGTCATACCTTGTAGGTGGTAGTTTTACTATCACACTAAGTAAATAAATGCAGAACATTTTTAAGGTATAAAAAAATGTAATTGGCAACAACGATGGGGTATGTGATTTATGAAAGTAAATACTATCTCCAAGTTAACAAAACAGTCATTATGCAAACAGACAACTGAGAACTTCATAAATGGGAGAAGCCCAAAACATAATAGGGGCACATTAAGGATAAAAAAAACTCTTAATATCAACACAAATCAGCTGGTTTTCCCAGGCAATGCCTTCTACATCCTCCAATAGTAACATATAATTCTCCAATCTCTTTAAAAAGGAAAGTCCTTAGTTGAAGACTTGTCATTTTACCACTCTTCCTGTTTATGGTCACACTTTTGGGTTAATATTATACCCAGACAGGCAAAATTAAAGTAAGTTTCAATTCCAGCTCCCACAGTGTTAATTTTGGGAGTTAACTCAGCTACAAGCATTAACTTTAAAGTCGTGACTGCGCCAATTTGAATGTCAGGTCAGGACACCTGAACCGTTATAACCGCCTGCACTGGAGTCTTCTGACCCTCTTGGCCTTGGACTTGGCAGCCACAGGTGGAAACTAAGCGAACTGGGGCCACTTGCCTAGGGAGTGGGCCTGCTTCTTTCTGAGCGCTAACTCTGCTCAACGTGACCCACTTCGTGACCAAGGCCTTGTCTGTTTCTGCCACACAGGAAACCGGCGACAGCAGAGAACTACTGGGGAGTGTAAAAGTAGATACATGAAACGAGCAGCCGCCAGCTGTATAGGGTCAGATTTGACTTCATCGGATGAAGAGACTTCATCTCTGTCTTGTACAGAGAGTACAGACTCCCTTTCCCAGGAACGTGTCGCCGCCTGACTTCTCAGAGGGAAGCTGGGACCCCCTCCTACTTCCTGAGGGATACACACAACAAAATAGCGTTGGAAAACACACGGAACAGTGGAGTTGGGACAGCCACCTAATTTTCAGAGAAGTGGAGACATCAGGAAGAGGCGGGGACGGCCGCCCTGAGAATATATGGGGGGCGCAGTTCATTCCCACGACCCCCACCTGCCTCCCCCAAGTTGCTTGAGAGGTACTGGGAGGCGCCCCAGTCAGCCAAACCTGAGCGCTTGGTCCGAGCTCTTCGCTCCAAGACCTTCCAGCTCACTTCGGTCAAAAGCCCCGTAACCCCCGCCATTGCACTCCGGCCGCCGCCTCGGCCACCACTCCCGGGGCCGCCTGTCAGCACGGCCCGCCCGGCCCCGCCCCCCCGCGCGACACTGTCGAAAGGTGCGCCGGCCGGAAGTGAGCGCGAGAGTGAGTTTGACCCTGTCCCCACCTCCTATCTAGCGTCAGAAGAGCGGGCCTAGGGCAGAGTAAGAGTGGGGCCGGCGGCGGCTCGTACGCGCACCAGGGCTGAGCGCCTTCGGGCTCAGCCGGCAGCGCCGTGCTTTGCGGCTGCCGTCAAGCGCGGCGCTGGGCCGGAGGGCGGGGGCGAGGGGCTGCCATGGCGGCGGCGGGCCGGCTGCCGAGGTCCTGGGCGCTGCTGGCGCCGCTCTTCGCCGGGCTCGCGGTGCTAGGAGTCGGGCCGGTCCCGGCGCGGGCGCTGCACAACGTCACAGCCGAGCTCTTTGGGGCCGAGGCCTGGGGCACATTGGCGGCCTTCGGGGACCTCAACTCCGACAAGCAGACGGACCTCTTCGTGCTGCGGGAAAGTCAGTGCTTGCCGGGCCCTCCCTCTGTCCGCTGTCCGTGTGCCTCTCCCGCTGTTCCCCACACCCCTTGCCCAGATGGCCGGCCCTTCAGAATTTCCTGGTCCTTCTCTCCCAGCCCTGTGGCCTTTATCTCTATTATTCTTGACAGGTTGCTCCACCTTTTCCAACCTCAGGTCCTGACCTGGCCACCTTACAGTTTGACCGACCGTTCCCCATCAAAAGCCATGCCAGCGCCCCACTTTTTTTCCAGAGAAGCTTTCTGCTTTCGCCCACGCACCCCCTTCCTCCCAATGGAATCACCTGCCTTCCCCAATCCTTCCTGATTCGCAGGAGTCTTTGTAGCTTGCCTGTACGTTCACTCCCCAGCTCCTTTTTCCTGCTTTATTTCAATCTTCCTTCCCCTTTGATGAACAGGAAAAGATGGAGTTTGACCTTTTTTTCTCATAGAGAATTTCTCCATGCCTCCCCATTTACCTAATGTTTCTGCCCCTTCCTTTGTCAGGGTACCAGCTTTCTTTGAAGCTAGTGTGCCCTTCCAAGGCCCTAGGCACTAAGCAGCTCACACAAGCATTTTGCAGAGACCACTGATAAAACCTAGAGCTCCCGTTGGGAAGAATTACCCAACAGCAGACTCTCCTCCCTCCTGAACTGCCTGTTTGTTGTGTGTGTACACCTTCCTCACCTTTTCGGCAGACTGGAACGCACCTGTGCTTTCTTTGCCAATTACGGTTCTTAAAAGTTGTTTGTTTCGACCATAACTAATGGTCCTGAAGCCGATTGTGAGCAGTAGGGTACTTAGCATTCTTGAGTACCTACAGAAGCAGGTGCTGCTTAAAGGCCAAGCTCACAAAGGAAAGAAGAGGAAGTGTAGAACTGACTTAGAGCTTGACTGACAGAATCCTGAACAAGACTTCTGTGGCCCTTGTCAGAACCCTAGGCCCTGTGGTGGGCCCTGGATATTTTCCCAGTCTTTGTATGACTCCCTATTTGCAACATACTACCAAACCTGTAGCTACTCCATCCAAACTGTGTACAGAGAATCTCTCTGACTTTAAAGATGATCTCTGTTTGCTTAAACAATGTCAAAAGTTTGTCCGATGGTGCTAATTGAAGTTCAAGAATGTATCAACCTGGCGGGGGGCGGGGTGTGTGTGTGTGTGATTCCATAAAAGGCACAAGAGAAGTGTCTTGGAGGAGTCAGCATTTTCTGCTTGCATGCTTTAACTATATCCTTCTTAGATGCATACAGTGGGAGTTATTGCGTCTTTGGTGTGATAGACACCTGTGTGATGAGCTAAACAGCCTGATAAGGGGTGGAGTTGCTCAGTTTAGGGAAGGCAAGACTTGGTATTAGTATAGTTGTAAGGCGTGTTCTTTATATAGTTCTTTTAAGTTAGTCTGCCTAACTCCTGGCAGAATCCACATACATTACCTTCAGTCTGTTTTCGTGTTGATCTTCCTAATTCTCTGCTGCTTTGAAAATTGAACCTGTGATCTTCTGTTAGGTATTCTTGGTAGGCTAGAAGGACTATTCTTGAGCAGACAAAAGAACTGAAGTAGAATTAAAGTCTCTTGTTGGGACAGTGCCCAAAAATCTTCACATAACCACCAATTGGATGTTTTACCAGGAAACATTTTTCTAACATATATTTATTTCTTTTAGGAAATGATTTAGTCATCTTTTTGGCAGACCAGAATGCACCCTATTTTAAACCTAAAGTGAGGCTATCCTTGAAGTAAGTAGACATAGGTTTGTTTTTGTAAAACCTTAGTCATTAAACGTAATAATGGATATGCAATAGCTGATTGGTTTGTCTTTGAATTCAATCTTACCTGTGGTGTTGTAACACAAAATTATTAGTCATAAGGTATAAGTAGCAAGTAATTTGTTAGGAAAGTAGTGAGAGTACCAGAGCTGAAATATGATTTATTTTTAAGTAAATAAAAATATTTACTTGAATAAGTAAATATTGAAATTTATTTACTTAAAATAAATCTGATTTATTTATACAGGTCTGTTCTGTATAAACACTTTATTTCCTTGTAATCTTATATGCTTTCTTCAATCTGTTCGGGAAGAGTGAGGCTTAGTTTGCAGTGGGGAAACTTTGAGTAACCTCTGTCCTAATTTTTTTGTTTATTGACTGATAGCTGCTGAGTTGTTAAGGTTGATAATTGAAGGCATTCAAGTCAAGTTTTTGAAATTGTTAAATTTTTTATAGTATTATTCAAATATAGTGCTAGGTTTTTTTATTTTAATACGGCTGTAATTGCATGGAAGAGTGACCCTCCCCCCACCCCAGTGATAGTGAGGCAACAGAATTTTGAAACTACAAGAAGCAAGAATTGAATGCTGTTGGAATTCAAGGAGGATGGGGTTGGTGCAGGCCAAAGTAGCAGCTTCCAGAGTCATAGCACTTGAGCTTGACTTTAGTATGAGCAAAATTTGGGTGAAGGTGTTAGAGAGTGGGGATGCAGCATTTATAAGAGATGAGTCAAAACAGCATGTTGTGAAAAGGAGAAGGAAAGATCTGCCTGACAAAAGTAGTACATTTTGGACAGTTAGGGGAGTAGGAAGATGAGATCAGGGCAGACTGGGAAGCTTCATAAATATCAGAAGGAGTTTGAACTTAATCTGATGAGAAAAGAGGAATCATTATGGGTCCTTGTACGAAGGAGAAATGATGAAAACCGTATTTTAAGATAATAGTGGGAAGTTGTATAGGTAGGGATGGGCCAGATTGTGGACGTCTGTTAATACCTTTGAAAGAATCCAGGACTGCAGTTCAGGAGACCTGGGTTCCGGTCTGGACTGTGCCCACAAGCTAATGGTAATCTGGGGGCAACTCAGTTCTTCTTTATGGTCTTTGTGCTCAGCACATAAGTAGTACCATACATGCTTAATAAGTATTTTATTCATTGGAAAAATACAGTATTTTAAATTGATCCAATTGTTAATCATGTGCAGAATGAATTGGTACGTAGAAAATTGAAGAATACTTAGGAAACCGTTTTTGAAAAATCACTATATGGGCTAATTAGTGCACAAACTGCAATATTTTATGTAAACTCAAACTCATGAAAGAATGGCCTTGAATTAGAAGATTGAGGAGAAAGTTGTAAGTGAATAAACAGGAACTTATCCCTTTTGAGAAATATTTTTGGGTAATGGATGTTAGGATGCTTGGAGTGGCCAAGGAATAGGAATTGATAAATATATACAAGAAATGAACTAACTGCCTAGAAGTGATTTTTCTTAGAAGATTAGAAGGAATCTTAAAGGCTGTTAGAAAGGGCTTTGATTCTGCCAAGTTAAAACAAAAATCCTAATTAATTTCTCTTGTAATGCAACATTAATTTTTTTATGTGCTATACTTTTAAAATTTACAAACTCTCGTTTGTATTTTAATTTAGAATCCAGGCAGTCCCTGGGTTACAAAGGACATAGGTTCTGTAGGTTTATTCTTAAGTTGAATTTGTGTATAAGTTAGAACAGGTACATTCGCCTATTTCCTGTAATAGCCTCTGTTTGTTAAGTGGGAGTTGTACACAGGTTGAATGTTTATAACATAGGGTTGGCCTGTATTTTTCAAAGTAAAAATAACCTTCGCCCTTTTCCTCCCCTACCGTCCTGTTTTGTTCTCAGCTGTAACCACTTTTATAACGTACTAGCTGTTTTTTCTAGCATTTATTCCCATATTTACAAATTATATATATATATATATATTTTTTTTTTTTTTGCAGTTTTTGGCTGGGGCTGGGTTTGAACCTGCCACCTCCAGCATATGGGGCTGGCGCCCTACTCCTTTGAGCCACAGGTCCCGCCCTGAAAATAAATTTTTATACTTTAATTTCTTGAGGCATTTTTAAATATTCATCTTTTTTTTTTGATAGCGTAGGTGAGGATTTAACATTTTTATAATTATATCATAATTTTTAGTTAAGTCAGTAATCATTGTTTACATTTCAACCATATAATTTCTGTTATGGTTGAAATTATATAGTTGAAATGTAAACAATGATCACTGACTTAAGTAAGTGATTGCTTTTTAAAATATAGATTGCATATTCCATAGGAAGTATTAAGTAGTTAAAAAAAAAGATTGCATAGTTTTCTATGTACATATGCTTAAATTTCATTGCATGTGTTCCATCATAATGGCCATAAATCTATTTTTTTTTTTTTTTTTCTTGAGACAGAGTCTTACTCTGTCATCCTGTGTAGAGTGCCATGGTCTCAGCCTAGCTCACAGCAACCTATAACTCCTGGGCTCAGAGGATTCTTGTGGCTCATGCTACTGAGTAGCTGGGACCACAGGTGCTCATGACCATGCCCAGCTAATTTTCTGATTTTTAGTAGAGACAGGATCTTGCTCTTGCTCAGGCTGGTCTCAAATTTTTGAGCTCAAGGATCCCCAGCCTTTGCCTCCCAAAGCACAGGGATCACAGGCCCTGTCACCTGTCATGTGTGCTGGTCTTCTGCACTGAGTCCTCTACTTTCCCACTCAATCTTGATTTCATTCTCCAGGCCTTCTTCACAGACTATTCGGGGAATTCTCCTTTGCTGTTCTTTATTAAAAACCTGTTTCTTGGAGCATCTGCCATTTTTGTCTTTATTTTCTCATTAACTTCACTAAAGTGCATCCTTCGGGAAGTTGCTGAGAAAGGATACATGGTACACCCTTGCATTTCCAAAAACTTTTTCTACCCAGTCTTAACACTTTAGTTGGCTGCTGTCTTCTAGTTTCATGGGTTTCTGTTTAAAATTCAATGTTGGCCGGGTGCAGTGGCTCATGCCTGTACTCCCAGCACTCTGGAAGGCTGAGGCAGGTTGATCACTTGAGCTCCTGAGTTCAAGACCAGCCAGAGCAAGAATAAGACCCTGTCTCTACTAAAAATGAAAGATTAACGCAATGGGATCACTTGCACCCAAGAATTTGAGGTTGCTGTGAGCTGTGATGCCACAGCATTCTACCCAGGGCAACAAAGTGAGCCTCTGTCTCAAAATTAATTAAATAAATAAATAAAATTCAATCTATTTTTCTCCTCCTTAACTGTAACTTGTTTTATTTTTTAATTTTGAAAGCTGTAAGAGTCTCTTTCTTATCAATTTTGCTTTGATTTCATCATGATATACCCTGGCGTAGATTATTTTTCACCCACTCTGCTGGACATTAGGTAGGCCCTTTCACACAGGGAGACCTCTATCTTTGGGAGGTTTTTCAAATACCCTTATTTCTTTATTAAATTTCTTTTTCCTTTCAAGAATTTCTATCAGTTGGTTATCAGTCTGGCTGGGTTCATCCTTTATTCCTTTATTTTATCTGGATTTTTGGTGGGGTTTTTTTGTCATTTTCTTTTCTTTTCCAGGAGGTTTATCTTCTAAGCCTTCCATTAAAGTTTCTATATTAGCCATTTTATTGTTTAATTTGCAAACTTTTCTTCTCTGTTTTCTCTTTGGCTGCTGTTCTTTTTTTTCTTATTGATATATTCTCTTCTTTTGCGTCCAGTACAATTTTGAAGTTTTTTTGTTCCTTCTGTTTTCTCTCTTCTCTTCAGGTTCCTTATTACTACTTGTTTTGGCTGTCTTTAATATTTGTAGTTTCTTTAAGGGACAGCTATCTATTCATATTTACAAGGAAGGCACTAAAGAGCTCCTTGAAAATGCTTTGGCTGGACCTGTCTACCATGTCCTGCCTGTGTGCGTGCCCCTGGCAGGCATTAGAGGAAGAGAGCAGAGCTGGGGACTATTTGCTCTAAGTATTATAGAATTAAATATAAAATGAATTTAGGGCCTATTGTTTGGTTGGGTCACTTATACAACATTATGATAAAACTCTAAGATGTTAAGTTTTTAAGGTAAATTTTAATAATTTTAGAATTATTAAGAATATGGAGTTAGATATATGTATAAATAATATATTAATTGCCAAGTTTGGTAAAAACTTGTTTTTCATTTTGAATCTCTACTTTCAGAAATAAAATGATTGGTTAATTTTCTCTGTAAATGTTTAAGTTATATTCAGGTCCAAATTAAATATTTTATAAATGATATCTTAATTTATAAAATCACAGTGGTATTCCTTTCACTTTAGCCCTTAATTATGATGAGCCTGCATTTATTTTAAATACCATCAAACTTTCTTGGTACTATATCAGGCAGATGAGTTTTCTCTTGATATAATCTCAATTTCTCTTGATTGTTAAGACTATTCTGTGTTTATTCTGAACTCTTTTAGACCAAAGAGGTCTAAATGTGTGAGGGAGGATGAGCTATTAAAGAAGAAGCCAATTAATCAGTTCCGTAGAATTTTAAATTTTGCATTAAAATATTTTAGTGTGGTAGAAATATACAGATATTCTTTTCTAATATGATTGTCTGGATATTTTTAAATGCTTATTTCTTTTAGGAATCACAGTGCATTGATAACGAGTGTAGTCCCTGGGGATTATGATGGAGATTCACAAATGGATGTCCTTCTGACGTACTTTCCCAGAAATCGTGCCCACAGTGAATTAGGAGCTGTCATCTTCTGGGGACAAAATCTGACATTAGGTGAATCTGTCTTAAGAGTTTTTAATATTTGTCATTGGATATGAAAAGGAAATGTAACAAAGTATTATGCTGAAATCAGTTCAAAAATACTATTCTTGGCTGTCAATAATTGTACATAACTTTTTTTTTTTGAAAACTTTTTTTTTCTTTTTAAAGAGACAGGGTCTGGTTCTGTTGCCCAGGCTGGAGAGCAGTAGCATGATCATAGCATACTGTAACCTTGAACTCCTACTAGACAATCCACAGGCCATATGCCATCAAGACCAGCTAATTTTAAAATATTTTTGTAAAGACAGAGTTTCACTGTATTGCCCAGGCTGATCTAGAACTCCTGGCCTCAAGCCATCCTCTTACTTCAGTTTCCCAAGCACTTGAGTCACCACACCTGGCCTGTAACAAAATTTTTAGAAGTTCATTTTCTAATTTCTTTTTTACAACTCAGAACTGGTCTGTGTTGAATTCCAAGGGAACGAAAGCCACTCTTGCTAGCTTTAAGAAGAGAGATTTATGAAAGGTTTTAATGACTGACAGAATTATTGGGATGGCTAAAGAACCTGCTTCTGGTGGATCTTTCGGGGACCATCCCCAGTGACATCAGAGAAGCTTCTTTTAACTAATCAGAAGTGGCCAGCTGCACAGCAGCTGCTCGTGTGGTGCTGTGCCTGCTGGGGTTTTCACTTGCCGAATGGTTTTCACTCCCACATTCAGTGAGCAGACCCTCAGGTTGAAACAGCAGTAGCACAGCGTTTGTCTTCCTCATGTCTTCAACACTCACAGTGTACCTGATTGGCAGGACTGAACTTTTATACAGCATCTTGAATGCAAGTATCTCGGAAATACTAGTTTTATTTGCCAATGGGAAAGCCCAAAAACTTGAAGTAGAGATCGATCGTCAGTCTACTATATCTACCCCTGAAACCTTCAAGTCTTACCTGAAAAGCCCATTAATTACAGCTAAATAGACATTTTTTCTCATGGAGCCAGATTTCAAGAACAAAGATAATTGTGGTTTTGGGGGTGACATTTGGGAACATAAGCATTAATCTCAACACTTAATATTCATTCTGTCTGAAAGTATTTAAAGAAAGAGTACTGCTTGTATTTAGTCATGAGCACTTTAGAATCCGGAAGCTTTGCACACATTGACTT
This sequence comes from Nycticebus coucang, assembly GCF_027406575.1. Taxonomy (NCBI): domain Eukaryota; kingdom Metazoa; phylum Chordata; class Mammalia; order Primates; family Lorisidae; genus Nycticebus; species Nycticebus coucang. Next base: position 146,138,918 of record NC_069781.1, on the reverse strand, counting down.
CTCTGTACCAGAACCTTGTTAGTTGTCAACTGCTCTGGTACTAACTTGTATGTAAAGGCTGAGCTGAGAGACATTTAGATAAGAGCCTCAAAAAGAAGTTATTCTAAAGTACATTTGTTATAAAACGTACTCTTTAAATATTTTATCTTTATAAGCCTTGATGTTCATTTAAATTAAATTTATAATATATTATTAACAGAGTTGGAATAAATAAAAGACAAATCTTGAAAAGAATAAAAAAATATTTTTTCCTGTGTGGGAATATAAAAAATATCTCAAATGCCTATTAGTTTATATATGTATGTGTTTTTCCCCTTTCCAGACCCTAATAATATGACCATACTCAACAGGACTTTTCAAGATGAGCCACTAATTATGGAGTAAGTATGTATATGCTTTTCTTGGGATAATTTTAAACTTAAAATAAAATCTTTCACATAGGACACTGCTTCGCTAAGTAGTGACAGTAAATCCACTCTTTCTTAAAACTGATGGGACGTAATTTGATATTTATTTGCCATGATGAGGGAAAAAGAAAAAATGAAATTCATTATTTTAGAAAAAGGAAGAGATTCATGTTTTTGTTTTGGTTACTTTGGATGCGTCCATTATGGATCTATGTTGATGCTAGCTGTGTCATCACTTAAAGAATTAAGATAGCTGTTCTTGAGTAAAACTGTTATGCTTGATTGACAGATATGAGGGATACCGAATTTCTTCCAGAAGTTTAAAAAGATTTCTATATAAAAGAGGAACTTTTGTTCTTTGTACAATTATTCCTTTTTCTTATCATTTATTTCCTCAAAATATACTCATGTTCTAGCATAATTTTATCCAAATTTCAGACAGTATTTTGGTAATGAGGGAGACATCATTTTGGGGACTAAAGCAACGTATGGCCATAGCCTTTTTTCTGGTTATTAAAATTGTAGTCATACAACAGGTTGCTGGCCATTATAAGTCTGAACGTTCAGTTCATGGATAAATCTTCTTAAGAGTGCATAACTTGATATCTTTTATAATTTTATATTTTTCATTGTTTTAATATTTAATGACTAGTATGAATTTTTTTATTCTAGCTCGGGCTAATTTTTGTGGATTAATTCTCCTAAGCCCATCTAAATGAACAAGTTGGGTTATGATCCTGAAGTAAGTTTCTAGAAATTAGTGCTGTTACCTTATTCTCGAGGATAGGCAAGATGATGCAAAGATTACAAACCTTAGAACCTCCTAAGAGAAGCTCACACTGAATGCCCGGTGTGGACTGGGGATGGGCTCTGCTCTGCCCCTCACTCAGTCAGGCCATCCACAGCCCCCCCATCTTTATAGCTAGGCCATCTGAAGTATTCGTTCCTCATCTTGAAACTGCAGGCTTGGAGGGGGCGACAGGGACTAGTAACAAAATGAAATACTGAAAGTGACACATGGCACTTGTGCTGACATTTCACAGACCACAGATAGATACTGGTGAGCATTGTAACATCTACTGCACCTCCTCGGAGTTATTTTTACTTTTAAGATCACATTAGAAATGATAATTTAATAAAATAGCTGCTTATTGGGTGAAATGTTTTCTTTTCAGCTTCAATGGTGATTTAATTCCTGATATATTTGGCATGACAAATGGATCCAACCAGCCACAGGTATTATTAGGAGGGTGAGTAAATATGGTTATAACCATGTAATTAATTGTATGTGTTGTTGCTACTGCAGAGGCCATGTGTCTGTATGAATGGGTTGTTTTAACTATTGGCAAAAAGCGAGCTCATTGGAAATCATTGCTCTCAAAAGTTTTCTTTTTAACAGACAAAAGTCTCATTTTGTCGCCCTCAGTAGAGTGCTATAGCATCACAGCTCACAGCAACCTCCAGCTCTTGGGCTTAGGCAAGTCTCTTACTTCAGCATCCCAAGTACCAGGGACTACAGGCGCCCATCATAACGCCCAGCTATTTTTTTCTTTTTTTTTATTAAATCATAGCTGTGTACATTAATGCCATCCTGGGGTACAATGTGCTGGTTTTATATACAATCTGAAATATTTTCATCAAACTGGTTAACATAGCCTTCATGGCATTTTCTTAGTTATTATGTTAAGACATTTGTATTCCACACCTACTAAATTTCACATGTACCCTTGTAAAGTGCACCGTAGGTGTGGTCCTACCAATTACCCTCCCGTCTCCTCCCTCTCCCCTTTCCACTTCTTCTTGGGCTATAATTGGGTTATAGCCTTCATATGAAAGCTATAAATTAGTTTCATAGTAGGGCTGAGTACATTGGATACTTTTTCTTCCATTCTTGAGATACTTTGCTAAGAAGAATATGTTCCAGCTCCATCCATGTAAACATGTAAGGGGTAAAGTCTCCACCTTTCTTTAAGGCTGCATAATATTTCATGGTGTACATATTCCACAATTTATTAATCCATTCATGGGTCAGTGGGCACTTGGGCTTCTTCCATGACTTAGCAATTATGAATTGGGCTGCAATAAACATTCTGGTACAAATACCTTTGTTATAATGTGATTTCCGGTCTTCTGGATATATACCTAGTAGAGGAATTGTAGGATCGAATGGCAGGTCTATTTTTGGATCTCTAAATGTTCTCCAAACATCTTTCCAAAAGGAACGTATTAGTTTGCATTCCCACTAGCAGTGTAGAAGTGTTCCCTTTTCTCCACATCCCCTCCAATATCTCTTGTTTTGGGATTTTTGCAATGTTGATTCTTCCCAGCCATGAGCATGGTATGTTTTTCCATTTGTTAACATCTTCAGCTATTTCTTTTCTTAGAATTTCATAGTTCTCTTTATAGAGATCTTTCACGTCCTTTGTTAGGTAAACTCCCAAATATTTCATCTTCTTTGGCACTACTCTGAATGGAATAGCGTCCTTGACTGTTTTTTCAGCTTGACTGTTGTTTGTATATATAAAGGCTACCGATTTATAAATGTTGATTTAGTAACCTGAGATGCTGCTGTATTCCTTGATCACTTCTAACAGTTTTGTAGTGGAATCCCTAGTGTTTTCCAGATATACAATCATATGGTCTGCGGAGAGCGAAAGTTTGATCTCTTCTGACCCTATATAGATACCCTTGATTGCCTTTTCTTCCCTAATTACGATGGCTAAGACTTCCATTACGTTGTTAAAGAGCAGAGGAGACAATGGGCAACCTTGCCTGGTTCCTGATCTGAGTGGAAATGATTTCAATTTAGCTCCATTCAATACGACATTGGCTGTGGGTTTGCTGTAGATGGCCTCTATCAGTTTAAGCAATGTCCCTTCTATACCAATTTTATAAAGTGTTCTGATCATGAAAGAATGCTGGATATTATCAAAAGCTTTTTCTGCATCAATTGAGAGAATCGTATGGTCTTAGTTTTTTAATTTGTTTATGTGCTGAATTATATTTATAGATTTACAGATATTGAACCAGCCTTGAGACCCTGGGCTAAAACCCGCTTGGTCATTTTGTATAATTTGTTTGATGTGTTGCTGGATTCTGTTTGCTAGGATCTTGTTGAATATTTTTTGCATCAATATTCATTAGTGATATTGGTCTATAATTTTCTTTCTTGTTGGGTCTTTTCCTGGTTTGGGGATCAAGGTGATATCTACTTCATAGAATGTGTTGGATAATATTATTCCTTCTTTTTATATATTTTGGAAAAAGTTGAGTAATATAGTTACTAGTTCCTCTTTAATGGTTTGGTAGACTTCTAATGTGAAGCCATCTGATCCCGGGCTTTTTTTTTTGGGGGGGGGTGGTGGAGATTTTGTATAGTTGCTGCTATTTCACAACTTGATATAGGCCTGTTCAACATTTCCACTTGATGCTTGCTAAGTCTTGGAAGGTTATTTGCTTCCAAGTATTGGTCAATTTCCTTCAGATTTTCGTATTTCTGAGAATAAACTTTCTTGTAACATTCATTAAGGATTTTTTGAATTTCTGAGGAGTCTGTTGTTATTTCGTCTTTACCATTCCTGATTAATGAAATTACAGATTTTCTTCCTTTTTTCCTGGTTAGTTTAGCCAAAGGTTTATCTATTTTATTGATCTTGATTAAAAACCAAATTTTGGATTTATTGATCTGTTGTATACTCAGTCCTTTTGTTTTCAGTTTTATTTAATTCTGCTCTAATTTTGATTATTTCTTTTTTTCTGCTGGGTTTGGGATTATAATATTCTTCTTTTTCCAGTTGCTTGAGAGGTCCCATTAAGTTGTTAACTTCCTCTCTTTCCATTCTCTTGAGGAAGACTTGCAATGCTATAAATTTACCTGTTATGACTGCCTTTGCGGTATCCCAGAGGTTCTGATAATTTGTGTCTTCATTATCGTTTTGTTCCAAAGAATTGGTAATTTCCTTCTTAATCTCCTCTATGACCTAGCTGTCATTCAGCATAAGGTTATTTAACTTCCATGTTTTTGTATGAGTACGCAGATTCCTGTTGTTACTGAGTTCAACTTTTATTCCATGGTGGTCCTAGAAGATGCAAGGAATAATTTGTATTCTTTTAAATTTGCTTAGGTTAGACTTGTGACCTAAGATGTGATCGATTTTAGAGTATATTCCGTGAGCTGATGAGAAGAATGTGTATTCAGTTTTGTTAGGATGAAATGTTCTGTAGATGTCTGTTATATCGAAATGTTAAATGGTTAAGTTTAAGCCTAAAATTTTTTTCCTTAGCTTCCTATGAAGGATCTATCCAACACTGCCAAAGGGGTGTTAAAATCTCTGAGTATTATGGATCTTGGGGAAATCAAGTTACTCTTGTCTGTTAGAGTCTCTCTTATAAATTGAGGTGCATTCTGGTTGGGTGCATAAATGTTAATAATTGAAATCTCATCATGTTGAGTGTTACCCTTAACAAATAAGAAGTGTCCATCGTTATCTGTCCTTACTTTTGTTGGTTTAAAGCCTATTGTGTACAAATAAAATTGCCACTCCTGGTTTTTTCTGATTTCCATTTGCCTGAAATATAGATGACCAACCCTTCACTCTGAGTCTAAGGGTAAGATGAGATTCTTTTTCGGAGCAGATAACTGGCCTGAGTTTTGTATCCAGTCAGCTAACCTGTGCCTCTTCAGAGAACAATTTAAGCCATTCACATTAATTGAGAGTATTGATAAGCCTTGTAGAATTTTTGGGTGTTGTGTTTTTCAAAAGTCCAGTAGACATTTTTAATCCTTTTGCCACTGTGGAAGTTGCAGTTTGATCAAAAGTTTCTGAGTGAGTTTACTTTTGTGGTAGAGGATTGTGCTGGTCATTACGGAGGATAGATCTGAGAGTATCCTGGAGAGCTGGTTTGGCAAATTTCTTCAATGTGTATTTCATTAAAGTATTTAATTTCTCCATCATAGATGAAACTCAGTTTAGTTTATCCTGGGTTGAAAGTTATTTTGTTTTAGGAGATTAAAATTCGATGACCACCCTCTTCTAGCTTGAAAGGTTTCAGCAGAGAGATCTGCAGTCATTCTAATATTCTTCACTTTGTAGGTTATGGTTTTCTTACGTCTTGCTGCTTTCAGAATTTTTTCCTTCATCTTAACTTTAGTGAAGTCAATTATGATGTGCCTGGGGATGTCTTATTCGGGTTGAGTCATGCTGGGGTTCTGAAATTGTCTGCTATCCGAATTTCAGAATGTATTGCCATAGCTGGAAAGTTCTCCTTCATAATCTTATGAAGAAGAGCCTCTGTGCCTTGCAAAGCAACTTTGTTGCTTTCAGGGATTCTTTTTTTTTTTTTTATTAAATCATATCTGTGTACATTGATATGATCATGGTGCATCATACACTAGTTTCATAGACCGTTTGACACATTATTATCACCATGGTTAACATAGCCTTCCTGGCATTTACTTAATTATTGTGCTAAGACATTTACATTCCACATTTACTAAGTTTTGCATATACCCTTGTAAGATGCACCACAGGTGTAATCCCACCAGTCCCCCTCCCTCCCCTCCCTTTCCCTCTTCCCCCTATTCTTAGGTTGTAACTGGGTTATAGCTTTCATGTGAAAGCCCTAAATTAGTTTCATAGTAGGGCTGAGTACATTTTTCTTCCATTCTTGAGATACTTTACTAAGAAGAAAAAGTATCCAGCTCCATCCATGTAAACATGAAAGAGGTAAAGAATCCATTTTTCTTTAAGGCTGCATAATATTCCATGGTATACATTATACCACAATTTACTAATCCATTCGTGAAACAATGGGCACTTGGGCTTTTTCCATGACTTAGCAATTATGAATAGGGCTGCGATAAACATTCTGGTACAAATATCTTTGTTATGATGTGATTTTTGGTCTTCTGGTTATATGCCCAGCAGAGGAATTACAGGATTGAATGGCAGATCTATTTTTAGATCTCTAAGTGTTCTCCATATATCTTTCCAAAAGGAATGTATTAATTTGCATTCCCACTAGCAGTACAAAAGTGTTCCCTTTTCTCCACATCTACGCCAACATCTATGGTCTTGAGATTTTGTGATACAGGCTAGTCTCACTGGAGTTAGATGGTATCTCAAAGTAGTTTTGATTTGCATTTCTCTGATGATTAAAGATGATGAGTATTTTTTCATATGTCTGAAGGCCACACGCCTGTCTTCTTCAGAGAAGTTTTTCTTCAAATCCCTTGCCCAGCCTACGATGGGATCCCTTGTTCTTTTCTTGCTAATGCATTTGAATTCTCTGTGGTTTCTGGTTATTAAACCTTTGTCAGAGACATAACCTGCAAATATCTTTTCCCATTCTAGGGGCGGTTTATTTGCTTTACTTACTGTGTTCTTGGCTGTGCAGAAGCTTTTTAGTTTGATCAAGTCCCAGTAGTGTATTTTTGAAGCTGCTTCAATTGCCCGGGAGGGGTGGTCCTCCTCATAAAATACTTGCCCAGACCGATTTCTTCAAGGGTTTTCCCTGCACTCTCCTCTAGTATTTTTATAGTTTCATGTCTTAAGTTTAAATCTTTAATCCAGTGAGAGTCTATCTTAGTTAATGGTGAAAGGTGTGGGTCCAGTTTCAGTCTACTGCAGGTTGCCAGCCAGTTCATCAGCACCATTTGTTAAATAGGGAATCTTTTCCCCACTGAATGTTTTTATTTGGCTTGTCAAAGATTAAATAACGGTAAGTAGCTGGATTCATCTCTTGGTTCTCTATTCTATTCCAGACATCTACTTCTCTGTTTTTGTGCCAATACCATGCTGTTTTGATCACTATCGTTTTGTAGTAAAGTCTGAGGTCTGGTAGCGTGATTCCTCCTGCTTTGTTTTTATTTCTGAGTAATGTCTTGGCTATTCGAGGTTTTTTTCTGATTCCATATAAAACGAAGTATTGTTTTTTCAAGATCTTTAAAGTATGACAGTGGAGCTTTAAAAGGGATTGCGTTGAAATTATATATTGCTTTGGGTAGTATGGACATTTTAACAATGTTGATTCTTCCCAGCCATGAGCATGGTATGTTTTTCCATTTTTTAACATTTTCAGCTACTTCATTTCTCAGAATTTCATAATTCTCTTTATTGAGATCTTTCACGTCCTTTGTTAGATAAATTCCCAAATATTTCATCTTCTTTGATGCTATTGTGAATGGGATGAAGTCCTTATCTCTTTTTTCAACTTGACTATTATTAGTATATATAAAGGCTACCGATTTATTAATGTTGATTTGTAACCTGAGACACTGCTGTATTCCCTGATCACTTTTAGGAGTTTTGTAGTAGAGTCCCTAGTGTTTTCCAGATACACAATCATATCATCTGCGAAGAGCGAAAGTTTGGTCTCTTCTGACCCCATATGGATACCCTTGATTGCCTTTTCTTCCCTAATTGCGGTGGCTAAAACTTCCATTACAATGTTAAAAAGCAATGGCGACAATGGGCAGCCTTGTCTGGTTCCTGATCTGAGTGGAAATGATTCCAATTTAACTCCAATCAATATGATATTGGCTGTGGGTTTGCTGTAGATGGCTTCTATCAGTTTAAGAATTGTCCCTTCTATACCAATTTTCTTAAGTGTTCTGATCATGAAGGGATGCTGCATATTATTATCAAAAGCTTTTTCTGCATTGATTGAGAGAATCATATGATCTTTGTTTTTTAATTTGTGTATGTGTTTTTTTTTTTTTTGGGGTACCAAATTTCTTTATTTGAAGGAATGGTACAAATAAAAGAACTTAAGTGGATGTTTTGGTACAACTTATAGAAAAGGTAAAGGAAACCCTGACATGCATGCACTGCCTTGGTGATCACAGAAGTCACCCCGTGACTATGGGGAAGTTAGCCTAAGGCTTAGTTCTCATTATCACTGTCTCCCAGGGTGTGCTTGTCAAAGAGATACTCTGCCATGCCAGATTCAGGGGCTCCCATCTTGCGCAGGTTGGTTACGTGGTCACCCAGTTCTTCAATGGATTTCACCTGTTCATTCAGGTAATGTGTCTCAATGAAGTCACACAAGTGGGGGTCATTTTTGTCAGTGGCCAGTTTGTGCAGTTCTAGTAGTGACTGATTCACACTTTTTTCCAAGTGTAACGCACACTCCATCGCATTCAGCCCGCTCTCCCAGTCATCTCAGTCTGGTTTTTTGATATCCTGAAGGAAGATTCGGCCACCTCGTTGATTCTGCAGCTTCATCAGTTTCTCAGCATGTTCCCTCTCCTCGTGAGATTGGTGAAGAAAGTATTTGGCAAAATTCTTCAAAGCCACATCATCGCGGTCAAAGTAGTAAGACATGGACAGGTAGACGTAGGAGGCGTAGAGCTCCAGGTTGATCTGGCGGTTGATGGCGGCCTCCGAGTCCTGGTGGTAGTTCTGGTGCACCTGCGAAGGGGATGCGGTCGTCATGGCGGCGGCTGAGGAGAGGCAGCGGCTGCGCGGCGCTGGAGCGGCGGTGGGGGCCTTGGGACGGTCCGAGGGCGCGGTGAGGAGGTGTCGGAAGGCTGGCTGTGAGCGGCCGGCCGGGATGGGGGTCGAGCGCCGGGTTCCGTCCAAGCACTGTTGAAGCAGGAAACCGCGGCGACTCTCCGTGAAGAACGTCTCTAATTTGTTTATGTGTTGAATTATATTTATAGATTTACGTATGTTGAACCAACCTTGAGAGCCTGGGATAAAACCAACTTGGTCATGATGTATAATTTGTTTGATGTGTTGCTGGATTCTGTTTGTTAGGATCTTGTTGAATATTTTTGCATCTATATTCATTAGTGATATTGGTCTATAATGTTATTTTCTTGTTGTGTCTTTTCCTGGTTTGGGGATCAGGGTGATGTTTGCTTCATAGAACATGTTGAGTAGTCTTCCCTCTTTTTCTACCTTTTGGAACAGGTTGAGTAATATAGGTACTAACTCCTCTTTAAAGGTTTGGTAGAATTCTGACGTGAAACTATCTGGTCCCGGGCTTTTCTTTTTAGGGAGGTTTTATATGGTTGATGCTTTTTCCGAACTTGATATGGGCCTGTTCAGCATTTCCACTTGATTCTGGCTAAGTCTTGGAAGGTGACGTGCTTCCAAATATCCGTCAATTTCCTTCAGATTTTAATATTTCTGAGAATAAAGTTTCTTGTAATATTCATTAAGGATTTTTTGGATTTCTGAGCTGTCTGTTGTTATTTCGTCTTTGTCATTTCTGATTGATGAGATTAGAGATTTTACTGTTTTTTTTTTCCTGATTGGGTTGGCCAAAGGTTTATGTATTTTATTGATCTTTTCAAAAAACCCGCTTTTAGATTTATTGATCTCTTGTATTATTCTTTTGTTTTCAGTTTTGTTTAATTCTGCTCTAATTTTGGTTATTTCTTTTCTTCTACTGGGTTTGGGGTTGGAATGTTCTTCCTTTTCCAGTTGCTTGAGATGCCCCATTAAGTTGTTACCGTCCTCTCTTTCCGTTCTCTTGAGGAAGGCTTGCAGTGCTATAAATTTCCCTCTTAGAACTGCCTTTGTGGTGTCCCAGAGATTCTGATAGTTCGTGTCTTCATTGTCATTTTGTTCCAAAAAATTGGCGAATTCTTTGTTAATCTCATCTCTGACCCAGCTATCATTCAGCATAAGATTATTTAACTTCCATGTTTTTGTATGGGTATGCAGATTCCTGTTGTTACTTATCTCAAGTTTTTTATTCCATGGTGGTCCGAGAAGATGCAAGGAATAATTTCTATTCCTTTAAATTTACTGAGGTTAAACTTGTGACCTAAGATGTGGTCGATTTTGGATTAAGTTCTGTGGAGTGATGAGACGTATGTCTATTCAGTTTTTTGGGGATGAAATGTTCTGTAGATGTCTGCTAAATACAAATATTGGATGGTTAGGTTTAAATCTAAGATATCTTTGCTCAGCTTCTTGTTGGAGGATTGATCCAACACTGCCAAAGGAGTGTTGAAATCTCTAGCTATTATGGAGGTGGAGGAAATCAAGTTGCTCATGTCAGTTCGAGTTTCTCTTATAAATTGAGGTGCATTCTGGTTTGGTGCATAAATATTAATAATTGAAATCTCATCATATTGAGTATTACCCTTAACAAATATGAAGTGACCATTCTTGTCCTTCCTTACTTTTGTTGGTTTAAAGCCTATTGTATCTGAATATAAAATTGCGACACCTACTTTTCTGATTACCATTTGCCTGAAATATGGATGACCATCCTTTCACCCTGAGTCTGTATTTGTCTTTTAAGTTAAGGTGTGACTCTTGTATGGAGCAAATATCTGGCCTGAGTTTTTGTATCCAGTAGAGGACAGTTTAAGCTGTTCACATTAATGGAGAGTATTGATAAGTCTGGTAAAATTTTGGGTATCGAGTTATTCAAAGGTCCAGTGGACATTTTTAATCCTTTTGCCAGTGCGAAAGTTGGGGTTTGATCCGATGTTTCTGAGTGAGTTTACTTTTGTGGTGTAGGATTAGGTGGGTGATTATGGAGGATAGGTCTGAGAATATCCTGAAGAGCTGGTTTACTTATGGCAAATTTCTTTAGCATAGGAATGTCATTAAAGTTTTTTATTTCTCCATCGTAAATGAAACTCAGTTTAGCTGGATACAAGATCCTGGGTTGAAAGTTATTTTGCTTTAGGAGATTAAAAGTCAATGACCACCCTCTTCTGGCTTGAAAAGTTTCAGCAGAGAGATCTGCAGTCATTCTAATATTTCTCCCTTTGTACGTAATGGCTTTCTTTTGCCTGGTAACTTTGAGGATTTTCTCCTTCATATTAACTTTCATGAAGTTAACTATGATATGCCTGGGGGATGAGTTATTGGCATTGAATCATGCTTGAGTTCTCAAGCTGTCTGGGATTCTTATAAGGCAAATAGTAGTTTTCTTCGAATTATCCCAGAGCTCTCTGAGAGAATGATCCATTTTTGCTCTCCATTTCTCTTCTGCTTTGAGAATTTGGGAGCATTCAAAAGGTTTGTCTTCAGTGTGATAAATCCTTTCTTCTGCTTGGTTTATTGTGTTTCTGGAGGATTCTACTGTATTTTTTCAGATCTCTGAGGGCTGCAAATTCTTATCTCAGTGTGTCAAAATCTTTGGTGATTTTTTTTCTTTGAATTCACTGAATTCCGGAGACAACTTTTGAAATGCTCCTTGAGTTTCTAATTTCCACTTTACCTCCATTCTGTTAATCTTATTTGCAATCCAAATTCTGAATTCCATTTCTGACATCTCTGCCATTCACTTATCAATAGGATCTTCAGTTGTGTCCACCATATCTTTCCTTGAGTGAGTTGTTCTACTCTGGTTATTCATGTTACCGGAGATTTTCCACTTATTCCTCCCCATGATTATTTTACACCATTTGACTAGATGAGCAGGGAAGGAGAAGTTGGGCTTGGAAGCTCCTGGAGTAGTGATTAACCAGCACTTTGCCTAGGAGCTGGGACTGGTGTCTATACCTTTTCGCCTAGAGATTTCTTTGCAAGGGACTCGTACAGTGCTACAGTCTGAGACACTGGAGAGTTACTTGGTCTGGTTGGGCTAAGTGGCTCTGTCATGTTTTCAGCTGATCTCTTTCCTACTCTACTGGATCAGTTACTCTGTGTTGAAGTCTCAGCTATGACGAAATACCAGCAATTATGTAATTAGTCTGGGAAGGTTGATGCATCCTTCCTTACCTTGCACCTCTGTTACACTCAGGCTCTGGTATCTCCGCAGGGATGTGACCCAGTTCCCTCCAGTGAGCAGATGTTCCTCCAGGAGTTTGTGCCTCCCTGAGTCCCAGGTATCTATCTTTCCTCTGCCAGGCCTCCACACTCTGCCACCATCCGGCAGGGGGAGTTGAGGCCTCACAACCACTTGTGGTTAATGGAAGCTGGGGCGGTTCACTCAGTTCCAGCCACGCCCCTGATTGATGTTGCTGACAGTTTTATTTTCACAGAATTTGTGATTCTCTCCTGGCTATATTCCCCTGCAGGCCAGGTGCTGTTTGCATTCACAGAAACTGCCACTCAGCTCCAGTCTGTGCCGCTGCCCAGAGCTGGTGAATCTATCTCCTCTACAGTCTGTGTAGGGGCGGGTGTGATTAGAGCTCACACTAGGCTCTGAGTTCCCACCTCTGCCTGCCTGCCTTTGTCTCAGCTATGCTCCCTTAAGGGCCAGGTGCTTCTTAGGCTCACTAAATGTATCCTCTGGCTCAGCCCCACCTTGGGAGTGTGCCATCTCTGCGCAAGTGTCTTCTTTTTTCTGTCCCCGTTGCACACTGCTCAGGCAGGTACCACTTCAGGCATACCCTTTACTCATGGGGCCTGCATTACCATCCAGGGTCTGCCTCCGGAGAAGATGCTCGGTTTCACTGGTTGCCCAGAGAGACAGGGAGTGTCTCTCAAATATATCTTCAGGGGTATGACCTCTATTGTTCTCGCTGCTGCCACTGCTGCTCTGTGCTGTGGGATAGTGCCTATCCCTCTCCCTGTTCCTTCATTCCACTATCTTCTCCTTACCCCTGTACTACAGAATCGGCACAGACCTGCAATATCCCATGCCCTGACCACACCTCTTGAGAAAATGCCCAAGCATCTGGACTCCATGGGGGACAGGCTTCCAGACCTTGGAGTGAAAATGGAGGGGCGTGCTGGGAGTTTAGAACTACAGGTAGAGAACATATACAGTTTTATATAGTTTTATTCTTGGCGGGAGACTGCCATGACACACTTGTAGGGAAAGGAGGTCTGGTTTATAGAGGGTCTCTTCCAGGGGATAAAATGGGAGGATGTTTAAACTCAGCTTGCTTGTTTGTCGAAAGTATACTGTAAGCTGTTCTCTTGGGGGAGGGGACTCATGTTGCTTGGCAATGGATTTTTGTACCTATTGTTTGTATCCTTGGGATTGCAGCTCATCTCAGCTGGGTTGATGTGTGTTCTTCAACCTTCTCTCTTGGGTCAGCTCCAAATCATCAGCTTACTTGCTAAACTTCTGTTCTTTAACTCTCCTCCTGGATGGGAGCCTCTGTGGAAAGCTGGCTCCAGTTGCCCATCTTGCCTCCACCCCCCCGGCTATTTTTTCTTGTTGTTGCAGTTTGGCCGGGGCTGGGTTCGAACCTACCACCCTCGGTATATGGGGCTGGCATCCTACTCACTGAGCCATAGGTGCTGCCCCTCTTAAAAGATTTTTTAAAGGGTACTCGGTCAACATATAAGCTCTTCCAATAGTGGGATTTAGTCTGCAGCTGCTTTCTCAGAGCCAGATTACTCCCTTTATTTGATGGGGAAATTATACATTCAAACTTTACAGATGTCCATTTAAATATGGATTCATTAGATGTTTTAGAAATGGATGAGTTTAATCTAAATAGGATAGGTAGCTGCTGTCCTGACTGGCTCCTGTACCTGATTGACTTTAGCTCCAAGACTTTAACTGATAAGCCTTGTTTCTTCTTTTTTTTTTTTTTTTTTTTTTTTGCAGTTTTTGGCCGGGGCTGGGTTTGAACCCACCACCTCTGGCATATGGGGCTGGTACCCTACTCCTTTGAGCCACAGGTGCCGACCTCCCTTGTTTCTTCTTATGGTCATTTTTTAGTGCACAATCAGTGATTGCCTGAAATTATTAGATTCTTCCTCTAACCTCTGGGAACTTTCAGTATATATTTTATCCTTGAGCAGTTTGCATGCTGGGCCTCTCTTACTTATCCAAGCATGCAATTCTTAGGAAAGACTGCCTGAAATCTTACAATTCAATGATCTCTATTTTAATTTCTCTGGATCTACATAAAACATCTACCATAAGAATTCATGAGCATAAGGTACTTTTTATGAGCTACCTTAGGTGGTTGATTGTTTTCTTTATCTGACAAGACAGAATTAGTTCAAATGTACAGAACACATTTGTTTATTTTTCTACTTTATTGATTTACTTTTTTGACCTTCCGCCAAGTACAGATAACCACCTTTATCAAGTGTTTTCCCCAGCTACTAGGAAATCTAATGAATCATCTCTCTGTGTTTTATGGAAGTAGTTTCATTTTATAATTAGTTTTGAAATGTGCTTCATGGTTATACAGTTGAGTAAATTGTCAAAATTTAAGGTATTCTGAAGGAAACATTTCCTATCACTTGTTCAATAAAGAATGTGGGTGTTTTGATGTTAGTCATAATGAACTTTGAAAGAATTTTTACGAGTCTTGAATGTGAAACTTGTTTTGTTTGCTGAAACTTTGAAAAATATCTGAAAGAGAGTCTTGCTGTAGAGACAAATAGCAGGGAAATCCTGATAACCTTGTGGCTATGTTTGGGAGAAACTGAGTGAGTTAGGTTGGCAAAACACACAGACCCTGCCACTCCTACCATGTCAAGTTGGGGTTGCTCAGGAAACACTGTCCTTTCTTTTCTTCTCTGTACAAGTAGACCTGTGATTGAGAACAGGATAGTACCCTTGTAAGATGCACCGTAGGTCTGGTCCCACCAATTACCGTCTGTCCGCTCCCCTCCCCTCCATCTCCCCTTTCTGCTACTTCTTGGGCTATAATTGGGTTATAGCTTTCATAAGAAAGCTATAAATTGGTTTCATGCTAGGGCTGAGTACATTGGATATTTTTTTTTCCATTCCTGAGACACTTTACAAGAAGAGTATTTTCAGCTCCATCCATGTAAACATGTAAGAGGTAAAGTCTTCTTTTTTATTTTTAATGCTGTATAGTATTCCATGGTATACATATACCATAATATATTAATCCATTCATGATTGATGGGAACTTGGGCTTCTTCCATGACTTAGCAATTATGAAATAAGCTGCAATGAACAATCTGGTGCAAATATCGTTGGCAAATGATATTTGGTCTTTTGGATATATACCTAGTAGAGGAATTGTAGGATCAAACAGCAGGTCTACATTTAGATCCCTGAGTGTTCTCCAAACTTCTTTCCAAAAAGAACGTACCAGCTTGCATACTCACCAGCTATGCAGAAGTGTTCCCTTTTCTCCATATCCACTCCGACATCTGTAGTTTTGGGATTTTGTGATGTGGGCTATTCTTACTAGAGTTAGATGTTATCTCCAAGTGGTTTAGGTTTGCATTTCTCTGATGAGTAAAGATGATGAGCATTTTTTCATGTGTCTAAACCACACGCCTGTCTTCTTCAGAGAAGCTTTTGTTCATGTCTCTTGCCCACAATTAAATGGGAGTTCATGTACTTTTCTTATTAATAAGTTTTAGTCCTCTTGGATTCTGGTTATTAGACCTTTGTCAGAAATATAACCTGCAAAAATCCTCTCCCATTCTGAGGGCAGTCTACTTGCTTTACTTACTACTATGTTCTTGGCAGTGCAGAAGGTTTTTAGTTTGATCAGATCCCAGTAATGTATTTTTGATGTTGCTTCAATTGCCTGGGGAGTCCTCCTCATAAAGTATTCTCCCAGGCCAATTTTTTCAAGTGTTTCCACTGTACTCTCTCCAGGAATTTTTGTAGTTTCAAGTCTTAGGTGTAAGTCCTTTAACCAGTGAGAGTCAATTTTTGTTAGAGGAGAAAGGTATGGGTCCAATTTCAGTCTTCTACGTGTAGCCAGCCAATTCACCCAGCAGCCTTTGTTAAATAGGTAATCTTTCCCTCAATTTATATTTTTGATAGGTTTATCGAAGATCAAATGATGATAAGTGTCTGGGTTCATCTCTTGGTTTTCAATTCTGTCCATACATCTACTTGTCTATTTTTGTACCAATACCAAGCTGTTTTGATCACTATAGATTTATAGTATAGTCTGAAGTCTGGAAGCTTGATTCCTCCTGATTTGTTTTTAAATTCTGAGTAATGTCTTAGGTATTCGACGTTTTTTTCTGTTTCCATATAAAACAAAGTACTAATTTTTCCAGATCTTTAAAGTATGACAGAGGTGCTTTAATAGGGATTGCATTAAATCTGTAGATTGCTTTGGGTAGTATAGGCATTTTAACAATGTTGATTCTTCCCAGCAACGAGCATGGTATGCTTTTCCATTTGTTAACATCTTCAGCTATGTCTTTATTCAGAGTTTCGTAGTTCTATTTATAGAGATCTTTCACGTTCTTTGTTAGGTACCCTCCCAGGTATTTCATCATCTTTGGCACTATTGTAAAGGAAATGGAGTTGATTGTTTTTTCACCTTGACTATCGTTGGTATATATAAAGTCTACAGACTTGTGAGTGTTGATTTTGCATCTTGAGATGCTGCTATATTCCTTGATCACTTCTCAGAGTTTTGTAGTTCCTGGGTTTTCCAGATATACAATCATTTCATCTGTGAAGAGTGACAATTTTGATCTCATCTGATCCAAGGGTATTTGGATATCCTTGATTGCCTTCTTTTGCCTGATGGCAGTGGCTAAGACTACCATTACAATGTTAAAAAGCAGTAGAGACAATGAGCAACCTTGCCTTGTTCCTGATCTGAGAGGAAATGATTACAGTTTTATTGCATTCAATACTGTATTGGCTGTGGGTTTGTTATAGATGGTCTCTATCGGTTTAGGAAATGTTCCTTCTATACCTATTTTCTTAAATACTCTGATCATGAAAGGATGTTTCATATTATCAAAAGCTTTTTCTGCATCAATTGAGAGAATCATATGGTTTTTTATTTTGTTTATGTGATGTATTATATTTATGGATTTATGTATATTGACCCATCCTTGGGACCCTGGGATGAAACCCACCTAGTTATGATGTATAATTTGTTTGATGTGTTCCTGGATTCTGTTTGCTAGGATCTTATTGACTATTTTTGCATCAATATTCATTAGTGATATTGGTCTATAATTTTCTTGTTGAGTCTTTTCCTGGTTTGGGTATCAGGGTGATATTTGCTTCATAGAATGTTTTGGGAAGTATTCCTTCTTTTTCTATGTTTTGGAAAAGGTTAATATAGGTACTAGTTCCTCTTTAAACGTTTGGTGGAATTGTAATGTGAAGCCATCTGTTTCCGGGGCTTTTCTTTGGGGGGAAATTTATTATATAGTTGATGCTATTTTAGAAGTTGATATAGGCTTGTTCAACATTTCCACTTTCTGGCTAAGTCTAGGAAGGTGTTGTGTTTCCAAGTCTTGGTCTATTTCCTTCAGATTTTCATATTCCTGAGAATAGAGTTTTTTCTAATATTCATTAAGGATTTTTTGAATTTGTGAGGAGTCTGTCGTTATTTGGCATTTATCATTTGTAATTGATGAAATTAGGGATTTTACTCTTTTATTTCTTGTTAGGCTGGCCAAAGGATTATCTATTTTATTGACCTTTTCAAAAAAGCAACTTTTGGATTTATTGATCTGTCGTATGATCCTTTTGTTTTCAATTTTATTTAATTCTGCTCTAATTTTAGTTATTTTTCTTCTGCTGGGTCTGGGGTTGGAATATTCTTCCTTTTACAGTTGCTTAATATGTCCCATTAACGTTGTTGACTTCCTTTCTTTCTGTTCTTTTGAGGAAGGCTTGCAATGCTATAAATTTCTCTCTTCGGACTGCCTTTGTGGTATCCCAGAGGTTGTGGTAATTTGTGTCTCCATTATTGTTTTGTTCCAAAAATTTGGCAATTTCCTTCTTAATCTCATCTATGATCCAGCTATCATTTAGCATGAGGTTATTTAGTTTCCATGTCTTTGTATGAGTATGCAGATTCCTATTATGGAGTTCAAGTTTTATTCCATGATGGTCCGAGAAAATACAAGGAATAATTTCTATTCTTTTAAATTTGGTGAGGTTAGTCTTATGACCTAAGATGTGATCAATTTTGGAGGATGTTTCATGGGCTGAGAAGAATGTGTATTCAGTTTTGTTAGGATGAACGTTCTGCAGATGTCTGCTAAATCCAAATGTTGGATGGTTAAGTTTACCTCTATAATTTCATTGGTTAGTTTCTGCTAAAGGGGTGTTAAAGTCTCTGACTATTATGGTGCTAGAGGAAGTCAAGTTGCTCATGTCAGAGTCTCTCTTATAAATTGAGGTGCATTCTGGTTGGGCGCATAAATGTTCATAATTGAAAAGTCATGATGAGTGTTACCCTTAACAAATATGAAGTGTTTATCTTTATCTTTCCTTACTTTTGTTCGTTTAAAGCCTGTGAATAAAAGTGCGACACCTAATTTTTCTGATTTCCATTTCTCTGAATTGTACATGACTATTGCTTTACCCTGAGTCTTATGTTTATCTTTTCAGGTAAGTTGAGATTCTTGTATGCAGCTGATATCTGGCCTGAGTTTTTGTATCCAGACAGCCAACCTGTGCCTCTTCAGAGGACAATTTAAGCCATTCACATTAATTGAGAGTATTGATAAGCCTGGTAGTATTTTGGGTATCAAGTTTTTCAAAAGTCTAGTGGACATTTTTAATCCTTTCACCGCTGTGGAAGTTGGAGTTTGATCAAAAGTTTCTGAGTGAGTTTACTTCAGTGGTAGAGCATTGTGCTTATCATTGTGGAGGATGGGTCTGAGAATATCTTGGAGAGCTTGTTTAGTTATGGCAAATTTCTTCAATGTGTAAATGTCATTAAAGTATTTAATTTCTTCATCATAAATGAAACTCACTTTAACTTGATATAGGATCCTGGGTTGAAAGTCATTTTGTTTTAGGAGGTTAAAAATTAATGAACATTCTCTTCTAGCTTGAAAAGTTTCAGCAGAGAGATCTGCAGTCATCCTAATATTCTTCCCCTTGTAGATTATGGTTTTCTTACGTCTGGCTGCTTGCAGAATTCTCTCCTTCATATTAACATTGGCGAATTTAATTATTATGTGCCTAGGAGATATTTTATTTAGATTGAGTCAGGCTGGGGTTCTGAAAGTCTGCTATTTGAATTTCAGAATCTCTTGCCATGTTTGGGAAGTTCTCCCCTATTATCTTTTGTAGTAGAGCATCTGGGCCTTTCAAAGCAATCTCTTCTCCTTTAGGGATTCCTACAAGCAAATGTTTGCTCTTTCAGAATGGTCTCACAATTCTCTCAGGGAATGGTCTGTTTTTGCTCTCCACTTCTCTTCCTCTTTGAGCATTTGGGAGTGTTCTAAAGCTTTGTCTTCAATGTCAGAGATCCTTTCTTCTCCCTGCTCCATTCTGTTTCTGAGAGATTCTACTGTATTTCTCAGATCTTAGAGGACTGCAAGTTCTTGTCTCAATATGTCAACATCTTTGGTGATTTTGTCTTTGAATTCATTGAATTCTTGAGACAACTTTTGAATTGCTCCTTGAAATTCTAATTCCATCCTTACCTCCATTCTTTTTATCTTATTTGCCATCCAAATTCTGAACTTGGTTTATGATGTCTCATCCATTTGTTTATCAATGTGATCATTTGGTGTGTCTGTGTTTTGTCATTCATTGGGGGAATTGATGTACTCTCATTATTCATGTTGCCAGTTTTTCTGCTGATTCTGCCCCATGATTATTTTTCAGTTTGGCTAGATGTGCAGGTAACGTGAAATTAGATTAGGGGCTCCTGGAGTTGTGGTTAACTAGCCCTTTGCCAAGGATCTGGGACTGGTGACTGTAGCTTTTTCCCCTACAGCTTTGCAAAGGACCCGTACAGTATTACAGTCTAGGGCTCTGGGGACCTGCTTGGTGTGGTGTGGTTAGGTGTGTCTGTCTTGTATTCAGCTTGTCTTTGTCCGGTCCTAGTGGATCAGTGACTCTGAGTGGAAGTCTCAGCTGTGGAGAATTACCAGTACATAAGACACCCGCACCCTCCACCCCCCCAACAACAATTGGAAGAGGAAAATCAGCCCTTCCCGTTACAGGAGGGTCCTTGTGTGATTGACTCAAGTCATGAGTTCCAAACCAATTGACACAGTCAGTACCAATTCTCAAGTGGGAAAGATAGCAGAAGTCCACTGGCTGCTCAAATGTAGCTTGCTGTGGTGCTCTTTGGAGTCAGAAAGGTGTGCTGAGTAGCAGAGTTCGACCAGGGGGCTGGTGGCTGGTGTCTCTTTCCCCACCTTGCACCTCTTTCACACCAGTTACTGGTAACCCCACAGGGGTGTGGTCCTTCTCCCTTCAATAAGTAGATGTGCCAGTGCTTTGCATCTGCTAGAGTCAAAGGAAATTCCATGCTCCCTCTGCCCAGCCACCACCCTTTGCCACCAGCCAGATGGGGGAGCTGAGGCCTGCCTGCCTTGGGTACTCAATGGCAACTGTGGGGTGTTCCACTTGGCTCAGTCCAAACCTGAGGATAACAAGTCAGCAAATGATTTTCTCCCTCAGCCACCACACCTTTGCCCCAGCCACTCTGCAACACTGTTATCCCTATGGGGCAAGGTCTGGCTTCTTCTGGCAGTCTTCAGAGTTGGGGAGGTGTCTCTGCAATATTAGACCCTGGCAGGATCACTCTACTATTGCTGAATCTTCGTGGGAAGTGTCCCTGCCCAGCTCCCAGGCAGCATCCATGACCAGGGAGGTAGCTGTAGCAGTGGCTCCTTTATTTCTATTTTTATATTCTTCAATGATTCTCTACTTTTGCTACAATATTCTGCCCCTTTTATTGTTTCTTTCCTTTCTAGCTCTCTCCTTTTCTCTTTTTGTAAAAATTTTTCTATTTCTTTATCTTTTTGTAAAGATAAAGAAATAGAATGTCTGAAACAAGTAAGATATATCCCCATTTTTATGTGTTATATAATTTTATTTTCAATTTTTATATGCATATGTTCTTATTTTATCTGTTTTTCTGACCTGTTTTCTTCTTTACCAAGTTATATTCGACTTATAGGATAGAACCTCACTCTGAGGCATGGATTCGGGTGCCAGAGCATTGGCCTCGTTCAAGGAGACCTTAATCTCCTGGTCTAAGGGGTCCTTCTACTTTGGCCTTTGGAAGGACCTGATTGGTACATCCCCACTGTGACATAGTGCTATTTATTTTTCTTCACTAATTGATGGATGTGGGGTCTTGTTTTTGTTCAGGTTGGTCAGGAGCTACTGATGTCATGCGAATCACTGAACCAGCGCCACAGAGGCCAGGAATTGTGGGTGTGGGTTTAAGCACCCTGCTGAACACCATTATTTCTCCTATCTCTCTGTTTTTGTTCTTCTCTTCTTTTTGTCAATCCTTCCTTTTACTCTTCCTTTTCCTTTTATCTTTTTCTATCTTTTCCCTCTACTTGCTCTTCACTCTTCCTTTTGTTTTTATACCAAAAGGACATTTCAAAACGTAATCACAGAGATAAGGTAATGATAGGGAAGGAGAACACGAAAGGGAAACATAAGGGAAGGAAGAGGACAAGAAAATAACACTGGTTAGGATACAAAAATCCTGGCAACATGAAAAACTAAAACAGAGCAACCTCTCAAGTGACCATGATGTAGCTACTGCAGAGGATTCCACCTGTAAAGAAATGTTAGAAATGATAGAAAGGGAATTTAAAATATGGACAGTAGAAACAGTGCTGGAGGGTGGCACCTGTGGCTCAGTGGGTAGGGCACTGGCCCCCCAGCCTTGGCCAAACTGCAACAAAAAATAGCCAGGCATTGTGGCGGATGCCTCTAGTCCCAGCTACTCGGGAGGCTGAGGCAAGAGAATTACCTAAGCCCATGAGCTGGAGGTTTCTGTGACCTGTGATAACTCAGCACTGCACTCAGGGTGACAAAGTGGAACTCTGTCTCTAATTAAAAAAAAAAAATAAAGAAAGCAACAGTGGAGGAAATTGCTGGGAAAGTGGAAAATAAAAAGGAAATCCATAAATAGAACCAAATAAGGGATGAAAGATATGAAGAAATAGAAAGTGTACATCACAGCTTAAGGAATTAAAGGAGTCAATCAGGGAACTTAAAGATCCATTAGAAACTATCAATAACAGATTACACCATGAGAAGATAGAATCTCAGAGCTAGAGGATAAAGCTTATGAGCTATGACAGGCAGTTAATGAAACAGAAAAGGATAGAGAGAAAGCAAAATGTTCACTCAGAGAATTATGGAACTTCATGAAGTGTTCAAACATATGAATTATAAGTATTCGAGAAGGGGAAGAACGCCTCGAGGAATGGAAGCCCTACTGGAGGATATCATGAATGAAAATGCCCCAAGTATCACCCAAGATTCCGACACACTCCTTTCAGTGAGATATTGAATCCCAGAGCTTCTCCAACACACATTGTTATGTACCTGTCCAAAGTCAAGACCAAAGAGAAAATTCTGCAAGCTGCCAGGAGTAAGCACCAGTTGACTTACAGGGACAGATCCATGAGGATGACAGTGGACTTCTCATCTGAAACTTCTCAAGCCAGAAAGGAGTGGTCCTCTACCTTTAAGCTTCTGAAACAAAACAATTTTCAGCCCAGAATTCTGTATCCTGCTAAGCTAAGCTTTAAAAATAATGAAAAAGTCAGTATGCAAACATTGAGGACTTTTGCCATAAGACCAGCTCTGCAGGAAATACTTAGACCTGTTGTTCACACTGACCATCACAATGGACCACCAGCAAAGTAAACACCCAGAAACTAAAGGATAAAACTTAGCTTCCTCAGTGACACGAAGGATCAGACTATGCAATGCAGTTTCACAAAATAAGATGAGTAGAACTCCACCATACTTATCACTTTGCTCAATAATGTAAATTGTTTGAATTTCCCACTGTAGAGGCACAGGCTGGCTGACTGAATAAAAAGGCAGAAGCCTTCCATATGCTGTCTCCAGGAAATACACCTATCCTTGAAGGATAAAACAAGACTTGGGGTTAATGGATGGAAAATAATATTTCAGGCTAATGGAAATCAGAAGAAAGGAGGGATCTCAATCTTATTCTCAGATACAAGTGGATTTAAAGCAACTAAACTCAAAGGCAAAGATGCACACTTCATACTGTTCAATGGATCAATAAAATGAGTACAATTCCATTCTTAATACTTATGCACACAACTTAAATGCTCCCAGATTTATGAAACTGAGCTTAATCAGTCTGAGCAATATGATATCTCTATTTTTTTTTTTTTTTTTTTTCTGTTGAGACACAGTTCTACCCTATGCCCTGGGCAGAGGGCGGTGGCGTCGTAGCTCACTGCGACCTCAGACTCTGGCTGTGGGCATCCTGCTGCCTCAGCCTCCAAAGCCACTGGGATTACAGATGCTCGCTGCGGCGCCCAGCTGGGTTTTTCCATTTTTTTCATGAGTTGGGGTCTCACTCTTGCTCAGACAAGTCTTGAACTCCTGAGCTCAAGCAATCCTCCCACCTCAGCCTCCCACAGTGCTGGGATTACAGGCGTGAGCCACCGCACCCGGCACAATATGATATCTTATATATAATAGATAGGGACTCTGACAACCTTCTTAGAGCTGGTCAGAGGCTCCAAATAGAAAATTAGAAAAGATACAAAGGACTTGGACACAACCCTAGCACAAATGGGCTTACTACACATATACAGAGCTTACTACACATATACAGAGCACACCATCCCATAGGTAAGGAATATACATTCTTTCAGTCAGCCCATGGAACACTGTCCAAAATAGATCATACTCTAGGTTATAAATCAAACCTCAACAGTATTAAAATAATTGAAAATATATCTTGTATCTTCTCAGAATACAATGCAATAAAGGTAGAACTCCAAAAATTTTCATCCCCACACATAGCCATGGAAGTTAAAAAACCATATGCTAAATGACAGTTGAGTCAAGGAGGAGATGAAGGAAGAAATCATTAACTTTCTCAAACATAACAATAGTTCAAACATTAGTTACCAAAAGCAGTCCTAGGAGTGAAATATATCGCATTAGATGCCTACATCCAAAAAGAAAAGGAAAACACATCAACAACCTAATGAATCATCTTAAAGAAATACAAATGGAATTTCTAATCCTAGCAGAAGAAAAGAAATGACCAAAATTAAGTCACAAGTAAATGAAATTGAAAACAAAAACATTCAGAATATTAATGAAACAAAAAGTTGTTTCTTCAAAAAGATAAACTAAATTGATAAACCATTGGCCAGACTAAACAGAAAAATAAAATCTCTGATAACCTCAATCAGAAATGAAGAAAGGGAAATAACAACTGATACCACAGAGATACAAGAGATTATCTTGGAATACTACAAAAAAAATCCATTCCTAGAAATTTGACAATGTGGAGGAAGTGGACAAATATCTAGCTGGAATCTCACTATCTCCCTAGACTTAACGAAGAAGAAATCATTATCTTAAACAGATCAATATCAAGCACTAAGATTGCAGAAACAATTAAAAGCTTTCAACAGTAAAAGCACTGAACAAGATGGCTTCAACCTTCAAAGATGATTTTGTACATCTATTACAGAACCTATTCCAAAACATTGAGAAGGAAACTTCTCCAACACGTTCTATGAAGCAAACATCACTCTGGTTCCAAAACCAGGAAAGGACCCAACTAAAATGGAGAACCAAAGACCAATTTCACTAAAATACATCAAGCAAAAATACTCAAAAAATCTGACCTAATACATTGCAGCTACACATTAAAAAAATTATACATCAGGATCAAGTAGGCTTCATCCCAGGGATTCAGGCTTCTTTAACATGGGCAAATTCATAAGTGATTCAGGCCTTAGATTTAGATCTTTTATCCATCTTGAATCAATTTTTGTGAGTGGAAAAAGGTATGGGTCCAGTTTTGGTCTTTTACACGTGGATTTATTGAATCCACCATTTATTGAACAGGGATTCTTTCTCCCAGTTAGGGTTCTTGTATGATTTATCAAAGATCAGGTGCTGTAAAATTTTATTTTTATCTCATGATGTTCTATTCAATTCCAGATGTCTGTGTCTCTGTTTTTGCACCGATACCATGCTGTTTTGATCACAATGGCCTTGTAGTACAGCCTAAAGTCTGGTAGGCTAATGCCCCCGGCCTTGCTTTTATTACTACAGACCAATTTCACTAATGAATAGATGCAAAAATTCTCAATAAAATCCTAGCCAATAGATTACAGCTTATTTAAAAAGTCATACATCACAATCAAGTAGGTTTCATTCCAGGGATGCAAGGCTCATTTAACATACACAAAACTTAATCCACCATATCAATAGAAATAAAAACAATTACCATAGATTCTCAATAGATGCAGAAAAAGCATTTGACACGTTTCAGCATCCTTTTTTAATGAACACTTAAGATAATAGGCATAGGTGGCACATTTCTTAACTGATTGATGCCATCTGTGACAAACCCACAGCTAATATCATACTGTATAGTAAAACTGAAAGCTTTTCCACTTAGAATTGAAACCAGATATGGATATCCTCCATCGCACTACTATTCAATATAGTTCTGTAAGTTCTAGCCAACTAGGTCAGGATAGCTCTAGTTTCTACCTAGTTTAGGGTAGGAAAGGGTATAATAGGCATCCAGATGGGAGCAGAGGAGTTCATACTCTCACTCTTGCTGATGGTATGATCTTATACTTAGAAAACCCCACAGAATCAACCACAAAACAAGTGATCAAGAAATACAGTAACATCTTAGGGTATAAAATCAATGTCCATAAATGAGGAGCCTTTGTATATACGAGTAACAACCAAGTTAGAAGGAAATCAAGGACAATTCCCTTTACAGTAGCTTCAGAGAAAATGAAATACTTCAGAACTAAATATTTGGAAACTAAGAAAAGAGGTAAAGGAACTTTACCAAGAGAATTATGAAACCCTATGAATGGAGTAGCAGAAGATACTAACAAATGGAAGAACATACCATGCTCTTGGCCGGGAACAATCTTAAACATTGTTAAAATGTCTAGTCTACCCAACACAATCTACAGATTCAGTGCAATCCCCGTTAAAATATCAACACATCCTTGGAAGAACCTGAAAAAAATAGTGTTTCGTTTTGTATAGAACCATAAAAAATCCCGTATAGCCAAGCTTTGCTTTGTAATAAAAACAAAGCCAGAGGCATCACCGTACCAGACTTTTGGCTATATTACAAGTCCCCATTGATCAAAACAGCATGATACTGGCATTAAAATAGAGACATAGAGATATGGAACTGAAAACCAAGAAATGAAATCAATCTCTTACAGCCATCTGATCTTTGATAAACCAAACAAAAGCATAAAAGTGGGGAAGAAAATTCCTATTCAACAAATGGTGCTGGGAGAACTGGAGAACCACGTGTAAAAGACTGAATTTGGACCCATACCTTTAACCACTTAAAAAATTTGACTCAAAATGGAAAAAAGATCTAAATCTAAGATGTGAAATGATAAAAGTCGTAGAAGAAAGTGTGGGAGAACCTCTTGAGGATGTCAGCTTGAAGAAAGATTTTGTGAAGACTATTTCAGCAACAATTGCAGTAACAACAAAAATAAATGGGACTTAATTAAGGGGAATAGCTGCACAGTTACGGGATACAACAAGTAAAACAAAAAGACAATCTTCAGAATGGGAAAAGATATTTGCATCTCACAAATATCTGACAAAGGGTTAATAAGTAGAGTCTACAGAGAACTCAAATTAAGCAACAAAAAAAGAGCAAACAATCCCCATCTACCACTGGGCAAGTGACATGAAAAGAACCTTTTCCGATGAAGATAGATGAATGTCTAACAAACATCTGAAAAAATGCTCATCATCTCTAATCATCAGATAAGTGCAAATCAAAACCACCCTGAGATATCACCTATCTCCAGTGAGAATAACCCATATCATAATCTCTCAAAGCTGCAGATGCTGGTGTGGATGTGGAGAGAAGCAAACATTTTACACTGTTGGTAGGACTGCAAATTAATACAGCCTCTTTAGAAGGAAGTATGGAGAATCCTCCAAGAACTCAAATTAGACTTCCATTTGATCCCACAATCCCACTACTACCCATCTGCCCATAAGAAAAAAAAAATCATATCCTAAGGACAATTGCACTAGATTGTTTATTGCAACTCAATTTACAATCACCCAAATTTGGAAACAACCTAAGTGCCCACCAACCCAGGAATGGATTAACAAGCTGTGGTTTTGTATACCATGGCATACTATTCAGTCATTAAAAAAGATGGAAACTTTACATCTTTCGTATTAACCTGGATGTAGTTGAAACACATTCTACTTAGTAAAGTGTCGTAAGAATAGAGAAGGAATAATCTAATGTAGTCAATACTTATGTGAAGCCAGTACATATCTATGTAAGAAAAACACTTAATTCAATGTGGGGTCAGAGGAACGAGGGAGCTAGGGGAGGGGAGGAGGGAGGAGGATGGCTGAATTGGACCATCTTAGACCAAGTGGGACCCTGAGGAGGAGGTCGCACTTAAAGGGCACAATGTTAGGGTATATAGTCCACCTCTTAGGGGTTGGGCACAATTATTAGCGGGACTCTACCTAACAAATGCAAAATTGTATCCTAATTTTTTTGTACCCTTGAATTAACCTGAAACAAAATAAGCAAATAAATAAATAAAATTATAATACTACCTGAGAAAAAGATAATTGGTATAGCTAAAAGTTATTTGATAAATCTTGGTAATGCCTTTGAAATACTTATAAAAAATTGAGGAAGTACGTGGCTCTAATGAATGGGTTTTGTAAAATTTTGCAAGTCAGAGTCTTTCAGTTCTTTGCTTTTAGCACTTAAAGGAAGATCTAATCGAGCACTAAACATTATTTCTGATGATAGATAGCTGATTTTTGATGTATGACTACAGAGGAGTTAAAGAATTGAGAATCATTTCTGTAATGAAACTCCTTTCATTCCAATCTACCTATTTATGTGAGTAAGATTTCTTAGTGTGTGGATCTATAAAAAATCAAAAATAAAATTAGACTTTATATTGAATTGTACCTAGTTCTAGCAAAGACATTATTTTAATTGGAAATAAACTAAAATATTTTAAAGCTTTGTACATTCCTTTTAAGATGCATGTCTAATAGAATTTTCCCTTTCGCTTAATTAGTTATCATTTAGTTTGTTTTGTCAACATTTGTATGCTAACAGTTAAAATAATTCAAACTTAGAGATTTTTAAACGCAGAGATCCATGAACAAACCAATTAAATACCAATTCTATTCTATAGACCAGATTGTAGACATATTTTTTGTTTGGAGAATTAAGCAAGAGTCATCACTAAAAAGACTTCAGGTACAAAAACATTACACATCATGATAGAGTTCTGTAAAAAATGAAATGGCAAAGCGAGTTCAAGGATGAAAGGTGGGAAAGATGTATAGTTTCTGAATATTAAAGAAGACCTCCCTCGTGTGGGGTTTCTTTTTTATTTTTTTGTGGATGATGATGGATTCATACTGTACTTATATTCCAGTAGGTATATTTTTACAGTTTTATTTCAAATTTTAAGTTAATTCTAACAGATCCAAAAATTATTTATTTTGCTTTTTTTAAGGTGATAAAAAATTTTATGTATTTTCATAGAAATTTAATGTTAAGTTATATATATGTTTGAAAAATTCCTGTAGAGCATATCTGAGCAAAAATGTTTGAAGACCACTGGATTAAAGAAGTACACAGCTTGGAGAAGTAGATTTTTCTTCATGCCAGACCCATCTCCTAGTAAAATGCTTCTACCTGGATATCTTAAATAGGAATAATTAGATATAAGCTGTTTGTTGTAAAGTGGGTGGATTAAGAGTCTTTTCAAAGAACAGTTACCATAGGCAACTAAAAGCTACACCTGACATTTATTACATTTAAATTCATCCCTTGATAAATGTTGTTCTTTGAGATTAAGGGTGGTGATGCCCACAAATTAGAACACTTTGACATAATTTAGTTTCCTGTGCAGGAAGAGCGAATAATTGAAATTTTCTACAGAGGTCAAAAAATGTCCCTGAATAGCCTCCCTGTGGATTGGAACGCCTGCGTTGTCATCTCTGCTGTTTCTTCCTTTATCAATCAGAGCATTTTATATTAATGACCTTAGCTTTCAAATGGAGTTGGAAACATATATGTGAGGATTATAATTTTATATGAGTTTACTGCTTAAAAAATATGATATCGGTTTTTTATTGCTAAAAAACTATGATGTATACAAAGAGCAACTTTAAAGGTAGAAGGAAAAGTGAATTTTATTTTGAATGATAAACTTTTAAACACTTTAATTCTGATAGATACCTGCAAATGTGTTCAGTTGTCAAACATCTTAAAATGGACCACAAAAAGAAACAACAGCTCTTTTATTCTCCCTCCACCTTTGGTAAACATCAGAATGGTAAATAGACACCATATGAAATAAATTCTAAGGCATCTACTGACTTCTAAGATGTGAATATAGAATAGCAGATGACAGACAAGTGTAAAACTTAAACTACTATGAAGAACTAGAATACTGATTTCAAATGCCTAAGAAAGCAAGATTATAATCAACATGTCATTCGGAGTTCCAAATTCAAATGTATATAAGGGGCCAAAAAGGATATCAGAGTGAGTGAAGCAGTTTGGGAAGATGAAGACTTTGGCTGCCTACAAGAGCTAGCTTTGTCTGAACAGGACAGGTTGCCAATCTTCTGATGTTTCAAAAAAAGCTGGAAATCACACGTTTTATTGAAATCTGACTTTAAAGGAAGATGTAGGTCAAATGAAACACATCTTCATGCTGAATTTGGCCCACGCTCTTTCTCTTTGACTTTTGCTTTATCACTGTTCTAAATTCTTCCTTTGAAACGTACATTTGGGGGCCAGATCCAGTGCTCACGCCTATAATCCCAGTGCTTGGGAGGCAGAGGCAGGTGAATTGCTTGAGCTCAGGATTTCGAGACCAGCTTGAGCAAGAGTGAGACTCCCATCTCTATAAAATAGCCAGGCGTTGTGGCAGGTGCCTGTAGTCCCAGCTGAGACAAGAGACTTGCTTGAACCCAAGAGTTTGAGGTTGCTGTGAGCTGTGACATCAAAGCACTCTACAGAGGTCAACAAAGTGAGACTCTGTCTTAAAAGAAAAAAAAGAATTTGGCTAAATAGCTCCTCAGATAAAATGTCACAAGTTCAAGTGTTTCAGGATTCTAGCTGTCCCTTATTTCAAGGTAAACCTATTAAAAATTTTATAGGGAATTAGATCAATAACTGCTTAGGTTGTAATTAAAAACAGAGCCACATGATCAGCCTCATTGAATTCAACCCTATTAAAAGATCATGCTTTTAATTCATTCTTGGCATATCACAAAATTTGTTTGGAATATTAGGAAAGTCATCTGAAATGACTTTGGGTTAAATTTATCAGAGAGTCTTTAGCCCAAGTCTGATATTTTTTTAGTAATCAAGCCTTAGAAATTATACAATTGATATATAAATGGTCTGTCTTAAAATAAATTGATCATCTTAAAATTGGACTTACTTGGAGTTGTTCTAAAGTTGTTCTCCAGTCTTGTGTAGTATGAAAGAATCAAATGAATTGTTTGGTATGAATTACACCAAATGCTGAATGTAATTTCTAATCATTTTAATATTTTCTTTTTTTTTTTTTTGAGACAGAGCTCACAGCAACCAACAGCTCTTGGGCTTAAGCAATTCTCTTGTCTCAGCCTCCCAAGTAGCTGGGACTATAGGCGCCCGCCACAATGCCCGGCTATTTTTTTGTTGCAGTTGTTATTGTTGTTTAGCTGGCCCAGGCTGGATTTGAACCTGCGACCTTCAGTGTATGTGGCTGGCACCGTAACCACTGTGCTATGTGCCGAGCCTATTTTTAATATTTTCTTACAACCATGATCTTATACATGTGTATCATGGAGTTTTGGTGAAAATAATAAAATTAGTTTATGTGAATACTGCTTGATTTTAATTTTACTTTCTTGTCTAGGTTAAAGTGTATATAAGCCCAATGAGTATAAAATATGAATAGGTTTATTGGGAAGAGGTTGCAATTTATAGAACTTACTCTTGAGTAGAAAACTTTTTTTCCCGATGAATGCTTATCCTTTTTCTTAGAGTCCACCTGCCAGTGACAAATTAGTCCATTGTGTATCTCTGATTTCCATAGACATCAAAACCAAACCCACAACGGTAAACCTGGTTGCTCTCCAGTCAGTAGGGTATTGTGTTAAGTTGTGTTTAAATAGTTTTAAATTGCTGTTTGGAGATGGCATATCTATAGTTCCCTATCAGACTGGAATGTAATACTGTGAGAAAGACAGAAAATTCTACTGAATTAGAGAGGAATAGGAAATGCTGCTTAGGACTATGATTCCTTCCAACCAGGTATTTGCTGACTATTTCATGGGAGCCAAGTATTGGGTTGGCATTGTAGAAATAAACGCCAAGGAGTAGGGTTTCTGGAGAAGATTTACAGCTCAAAGAGGAAGCTCCTGAAATAACACAGACTGGGAGAAATAATGACAAATTATAATGAATAAAGGTCTAGTATCCAAAGTATATAAAGAACTCTTACAGCTCAAAAATGAAGCAATAAATAATATACTTTAAAGATGAGTAAAGGATTTAAGTAGACATTTCTCCATAGAAGACATACAAATAACCAATAAACACGTGAAAACATGTTCAGTATCTTTAGTCATCAGAAAAATACAAATTAAACCACAATTAAATTCTACATCACACCCTCTAGGATGCCTGTTAAAATAAATGGACAAAAATAAGTTTTGGCGAAGATATGGAGATACTGAAATCCTCCTGTATTGCTGGTGGACTGTAACATGATCAAGTTGTTTCGTAAAACTATTTGACAGTTTCTCAGTGAAACTACCGGTATGCTTACCTTATGATCCAGTAATTCCATGCGAAGGTGTTGACCTAAAAATTGAAAACAGTTGTCCAAATAAAAACTTGTACAGAAATGTTCATAGTAGCCAAAGAGTAGAAACAAGCCAAGTGCCTTTCCATAGATGAATGGATAGGTAAAATGCATAGCTATATAGTGGAATGTCATTCTAGCATATAAAGGACGCAAGGACTAATCATGCTTCAACATGGATGAACTTGGAAATGTTCTAAATGAACAAATCTAGACACTAAAGTCCACCTGTTGTATGATTGCATGTATATGAAATAAATAGAAAAATGGATATAGGAACAGAAAGCAGAGTAGGGGTTACCAGGGACTAGAAGGAGGGAAATGAGACGTGACTAACGAGTACAGAGGGTTTTTTTTTTTTGTTTGTTTGTTTTCGGTATTGAAAATGTTTTGGATTTAAGTAGAAGTGATAATTGTACTCTATGAGCATTCTAAAAAACAGTGACTTATATACTTTAAAAGAATGAACAGTGACTTGTATACTTCAAAAATGAATGTAAAATATAGCAATAAAAGTTTTTAAAATGTTTAACATACACTTTTTTTCTTTTTTAAAACTATATTTATTTGATGTTTATCTTTTTACAAGTATTTTTATTTAATTGTTTTTAGGAATTTATCATGGCATCCTGCACTGACCACCACAAATAAAATGCGGATTCCACATTCTCATGCATTTATTGATCTGACTGAAGATTTCACTGCAGGTGAGTTGCACTTAAATGTGGAGTATGTTTTGACCACCAACGAATTAATGAAATTTTATTTACTTTCTACTTAGTATTCATTTGTAAATGAACTGAATTTTTAAATGAAGCTGTTAAAAGGATATAAGAAAGTGATATTGGAAACATGGAAAAAGTACTGACTATAATAAGTTTTAAGTTGTTTTTGACTTTTGTTAATATTCATTTCTAAATTCTCCACTGTTTATGAACTCATAATACAGACACATGTTGCCTAATGTATCTCTACCTTTTGATTTAAAAATCCTTAACAAATGTAATGAATTTAATTATAAGAAAAATATTTAGCTTAGGTATGAAAAGAATTTATTTATTTTTTTAAGTGTTCCAGTGATCTGGCAGGTGCTAGAAATGTATCGCCTGTGATTTTCATTGTCTTATCGTAATTGTGGGTTTGATAAATGAAACTTTAGTTATAAACCATGATAGCCATTTCAGAACAGTTACTCCATCAATTTTTTCTCCATAATTTGTATCATTTTATCTACCCCATGATGAGTCATAGAGTACAGAGCTTTTATTTTTTTTTTTTCAGTTATTTTTTATTTCAGGTTAGTGTAAGGGTGCATACGATTAGGTTATATTATTTGTGTTTGTTAAGGGGAGCCCAAGTTGTAGCTGAGTCCTGGTGTGCTGTGTAGCCCTGCATTGTACTGTAGGTGAAAGCTTATCAAAAAACCTCCTCCCACATTATGAAACTCGATTGTGTTTTTCTCTGGTGTGAGTGTGTGGTTGTTTACTAGTTTCATAATAGTATTGAATACGTTGGATGCTTGTTTATCTATTCTTGTGATACTTAGGCAGATGTTCTCTAAATTCTTCCAGGTAATTACAAAGATGTAAAGTCTCTGTCTTTCTATATGGCTGGATAATAATGGTCCATGGTCCACATATACCCCAGTTTACATTGGAACTTGGGTTGTTTCTACATCTTGGCAATTGCAAATCAAACTGCTATAAACATTTGGGTGCAAATGTCCTCATGGTAAAATGATTTCTTTTCTTCTGGGTAGATATCTACTAATGGGATTGCAGGGTCAAGTGGGAGGTCTACTTCATAGTTTTTTGAGGATTCTCCATGCTTCTTTTCAAAAGGGCTGTACTAGTTTGCAATCCTGCCAATGCTGCTTAAGCGTAGCCCTCTCTGCATCTGTGCCAGCATCTGCAGCTTTGGAACCTAGATGTGTGGGCTCTCCTCATTGTTGTTAGGTGATATCTAAAAGTGGTTTTGATTTGTATTTCGCTGATGGTTAAGGACGATGAGTATGTTTGCTGTCCTTCAGTCTTCTTGGGAAAAGGTTCTGTTCATGTCACTTGCCAATTGATTGATGGGCTTGTTTGCTCTTTTCATGTTGATTTGCTTGAGGTCTTTGTATATTCTGGTCATTAGTCCTTTGTCCAATTATGAAAAGAATTTCAAAGGCTTTTAAGACTTGTTATGGAAAATTTTAAACGTAGAAAACTTGACAGAATAGTATAATAAATACATATTTAATCATCCCCTACCTTCAATAATTTCAGTATGTGGACAATCTTGTTTCATTTATAAACCCATCTATAAGTTCCTCCTCCACCAAAATTTTGATAATTTTGAACAAAATTCCAAATATAAAATTTTGTTTGTAAACATTTCAATACATGTCTCTTAATAATAAATAATTACAAATAATCATTTATTATTACATAAATTAAAAATTTATTAAATAATTTTATTTGTAACCACCACAAAGTCATTTTGAAACATAAAAAGAATTAATAATAAATTCTCAATATCTTTGAGTATCTAGTCACTATTCAGAATGCCCCAGGTTTCTCCTACCTGGTTGTGTCAAATCGGGAATTAAACAAGGACCATGCAGATGTAGAATAAAACATTATCTGTGCTTTAGAATTTCTCGAGGTGGATATTTCTGATTGTATCCCCATGATGTTAACATGTTACTCTGTTGCTGTGTTTCCTTCAACCTGTTCTCTAGATTGGGAAGCTTGATCAGAATCTGAGTTCATTTGTGGACCATGGGGTATTAAGGATATTTCCTAGGTGGTGCTGCTTCAGCTCTTTAGGAGACATAATTTCAGTTCTCTTTCTTATAATCTTAAAATTAATCAGTGGATTCGTTTTCCTAATAGTGTGTCATCCACTGTAATCATCTCTAACACTTTTGGCAGCTATTGATAATCATTGTCATGCGCATCATTCAAATAGGAATTACAAAATATCGTGTTGTAAATGTATCACTTCTCTGCATATGATATTAGCTCAAGATTTTATTAAAAAAAGAAAAGGATCTACCATCATCATTTCTTTAGTAAACTGAAGTACAGATGAGACAGGAATGATACAGGCTTGATTTTTTTTTTTCCTGCCTTTGCAACATATTTTGCAGTTTTCAAACACTACCTATCAGATTATGCAATGATAGCTTTATACAATGTACTAATTGCAATTGAATAAAAGAGACCTGTCAACTGCTAAAAGTAATAAAACTTATTTTCTTTAAAAGCATTTCATGATAAAACCTAAATTTTTTTGAGAAATTAGTAATAATATTGTATAATTTTAACTTCTTAGTAATACTGGGTTGACCGATTATGCATTTTACCAGAACATTTTTATTATTAAGATACAAATTACAAAGTTTAAAAAATTTGGATGTTCAATATACTTTGGATTTTACTTATTTAAATAATAAAACCAGACAAATTCAACCTTTTGAAAGTTACCCTAGTAAATTTTTTGTTTTTAAGATTTTAGGTTCTTGAGTGTATGTTTCAGTTAGAAAGAAAAGATTTTACAAAAAGAAAACAGAGGTTCTTTTTAGTGTGGTTTATCTGGTATGCTAAATAATGTGAAATCCACAGTAATAGTGTTGACTACACTGCCATGGAAGTTATCTTAAAAGCTCATTTTTGCAAGGGTACTAGTCAAATCTGTCAAGTGTAGAACATAAATGTCTTAACACAATGACCAAGAAAATGAGGAGAAAGCTATGTTGATTTGTTTTATGTAAGCACTTCAGATTGTGTAAAAAAAAACATTGTACCCGCCCATAGGCATAAAGGTATTCGTGCTCTATGTGTATATGACTTAATAAAAAAAAAGAAAGAAAGAAAGAAAGAAAATTACTGCCCCAGGAAGTAGGCAAAATGTAGGAAGCTACTGTCTTATTACATATTATATTCACATTATAATAAAAACTGGTTTCATAGTATTTGCTCAATAAATAGTTATTGATTGAATTTAAAAAACTCGTTTTTCAAGAAAAGGAAACTATAGTTACAGAAGCATATTTACTATTATCTCATTCCTGTTAATACACACACTCATGCGCACACACAGATGCATGTAAACTTTTTTGGTTTTTGCTATTTCTTTTTCAGAAAAACCTATCTTAATGAGGTTATTGAAATTTACTTAATTTCAGGTGCAGTAGTATTAACCTTTGTTAGACTCCCTTAAACAATATTGGTTTTACATTTTAGTAATTTTTAAAGTATTTATGGGTCTTTTTGTAATTTGTCCTACAGTCAGCAAGATCTACTTATAAAATTTTGTGATGAGGGGCTTTAACATGGCTGATTAAAAGCTCATAGCATTCACCTCCTCCACAGAAAAGGACAGAAACTGCAATTAGATAACACATGGACTAGAGCATCTAAGAGAGAACAGTGAGAAGTGACAGGGAAATTTGAGCCAAAGAAGGAGAGGGAGCTGTTGCAGACCCCCCAGCCAGTGCCTGGGAGGCAGGAGAACCTTCCCAGGGTGCAGAAAAGGTTAGAGAGGCTGGGCGTGGCAGCTCACGCCTCTATCCCAGCACTCTGGGAGGTTGATGCAGGTGGATCGCCTGTGCTCAGGAGTTTGAGACCAGCCTAAGCAAGAGGGAGACCTTGTCTCTATTAAAGATAGAAAAACTAGCTGGGCATCATGGCGGGCCCCTGTAGTCCCAGCTACTCAGGAGGTGAGGCAGGAGGTTCACTGGAGCCCAGGAGTTTGAGGTTTCTGTAAGCTGTGAATTTTTTTTGTTTCTGTGGTGCCTAAATTTTTTATTTTTTTGATTTTTCAGCTTAAAACAGCAGAAAGTTGATTTACTGTATACTTGTTATACTTGTCCATTGCGGTGGCTGATTTTACACACAGCTCTCATAAGTTCCTCAAGGAGAGTTTCTAAAAATGAAATAAAGAAGTATAAACGTTTTGAAGAAGGGGACACATTGCTGTGTTGCCTTGAAGAAAGACTTACCAGAGTGTTAGTCCCACCGTTGCCAGCACTGTGTATTACCTGTTTTGAATTGTTGCTAACTTGATGGGTGGAAAGAGATATTGCATTATTGTTGATAAGCATGTCTCAAATTATTATTGAACTAGGATTTTTTTTTCATACGTGAGTTGACATTGCCTGTGTTTTCCTTTATGGATTGCTGGCTCTTCCTAAATTCTCTACTTTGATTTAAAGTTCTGTTATTGTGACAATCAGGGGAGCTGTACCCACCCACTGGCAATTCTGACTCACATCTGCTGCAGCCTGCCAGATAGTCTTCAGTGATCTGAGTTCTTGAATAGCCCATATCAGCCTGTATCAGCACATTATTCTGACTGTCTTATTCTTTTCAGTAATCCGTCTTAGGAAAATAAAGTCTGGCCCAACCCTCCATGCCCAGCAGCAGTAGCCATTGATTACCTAAAGTAGATTCTGTTACATTCCTTTACTACTACACACAAAAAATCAGTGTTTGCATCTTTTCAGCTTATTTGATAACTAAAGAATAATAGGCATTTGTTTTCAAAAACAAAGAGAAAATATCAGAGTCTGGATTCTTGTTTGACAGTGGAATTCTGGTGTCAGAAGTCCAGTTGAGAGAGAAGATACTCGTAGATAAACAAGAGTATGTGATCCTTGATCACATTCTTGATGATCTTGTGATCTTCACATTCTCGATGATCTTGTGATCTTCACATTCTGAATGATCTTGTGATCTTGTGATCTTCACATTCTCGATGATCTTGTGATCTCCACATTCTCGATGATCTTGTGATCTCCACATTCTCGATGATCTTGTGATCTTCACATTCTTGATGATCTTGTGATCTTGATGATTCTTGATTTGGGAGAATGTGATTCCTGATCCAAATGTATTTGGAGAAATGGGCGGGATACACATGCAGGAGACCATTGTCAAATTGGCCCCAGAGCTGGAGAACACAGGTCAAGGTCAGAGCCTGAAATTTATGGGTCTTCTGCATTGTTGAGGCTATGAACTAGGCTGACCTTTGAAAAATGAACTTATAAAGGTAAAACAGAGATCTGTGAAGTCAATGCTTATTTTGTTTGCTTTTGAATTATTTAAAAGTAATATAATTATGGCAAGACATTGAAACAGTACATTAGTTTATAAAGGAGAGGCAACTACCGTCTTCAGTTTTGTCTTCTTGGAATATGCTCTACAAATAAACACACACTTTCCTTTTTGTCCAAATGGAACTTTTTGGATATTCAGATATGTTAACATACCAGCACATATAGATTGACATTTCTTTTTTAAATAGATTCATGGTGTTTCATTAACAGAAGTAGTATAATTAAATATGCATTTCTTGGTATACATTTGTATATGTCACTTTTCTGCTCTTAGCATTGCTTCATCAAACATTTTTGTACATAAATCTCTATATTGTGCAATCTCTGGTATATTAGATATTCTCAACACTTTAATTAAGGATTGTGTGTGCATTTGTTTCCTTAAACATCTTTTATCATGGAATATTTCAAACATACTAACGAAGATAAAGAATAAACTAGAATTATACACATAGCAAGGAATTACAACATTACTTTTATTCTGGTAAATGTGGCAGTTTTTCTTCAGAGGCTATATCAATTTACATTCCCACAAAATGTATGAAAGTACTTATTCTTGCCAACATTCAATATTTACAGTTGTTTTTTGATATACATATTTATTAATTATGGGTTATTTGAGACAGAGAAATAGATTTAGCATTTCATATTTTCAGTGTTCACATTTTTGTCAGTTTCCTAGGTGGAAAATCAGCCCTCATTTTTATTTGTAATTTTTTTTTTTTTTGAGACAGAGTCTTACTTTGTCACCCTTTGTCGTGGTATCATAGCTCACAGCAATCTCAAACCGTGGGCTCAAGCAATTCTCTTGTCTTAACCTCATGAGTAGCTGGGGCTACAGGCACCCACCACAACACCAGGCTGTTTTTTGGAGACAGGGTCTCACACTTCCTCAGGCTGGTCTTGAACCTTTGAGGTGAGGCAGTCTACCCACCTGCTCGGATTACAGATGTGAGCCACTGTGCCTGGCCTTAAATTTCATGAATTATTAATATTAAATAGCTTTTCTTATGTACAATGGCCATTTACAATTCTTTTTCTTGGAATTATCCATTTATATACTTTGCATGTTTTTCTGTTAGAATATTTTTTTCTTTTAAAAAGTTATTCATCAAGATTCCTGTACCTCAAGGAAATTAGTCCTGCTTTGTGATATGTTATATATATATCTTCAACTTCAATCTTCAACTTCTTATATAACTTTTTACTTTATTTATTTTTATTTATTTATTTTTTTTTATTGTTGGGGATTCATTGAGGGTACAATAAGCCAGTTACACTGATTGCAATTGTTAGGTAAAGTCCCTCTTGCAATCATGTCTTGCCCCCATAAAGTGTGACACACACTAAGGCCCCACCCTCCTCCCTCCATCCCTCTTTCTGCTTCCCCCCCCCATAAACTTAATTGTCATTAAATGTCCTCATATTAAGATTGAGTACATAGGATTCATGCTTCTCCATTTTTGTGATGCTTTACTAAGAATAATGTCTTCCACTTCCATCCAGGTTAATACGAAGGATGTAAAGTCTCCATTTTTTTTAATAGCTGAATAGTATTCCATGGTATACATATACCACAGCTTGTTAATCCATTCCTGGGTTGGTGGGCATTTAGGCTGTTTCCACATTTTGGCAATGGTAAATTGAGCTGCAATAAACAGTCTAGTACAAGTGTCCTTATGATAAAAGGATTTTTTTCCTTCTGGGTAGATGCCCAGTAATGGGATTGCAGGATCGAATGGGAGGTCTAGGTTGAGTGCTTTGAGGTTTCTCCATACTTCCTTCCAGAAAGGTTGTACTAGTTTGCAGTCCCACCAGCAGTGTAAAAGTGTTCCCTTCTCTCCACATCCACGCCAGCATCTGTAGTTTTGAGATTTTGTGATGTGGGCCATTCTCACTGGGGTTAGATGATATCTCAGGGTTGTTTTGATTTGCATTTCTCTAATATATAGAGATGATGAACATTTTTTCATATGTTTGTTAGCCATTCGTCTGTCATCTTTAGAGAAAGTTCTATTCATGTCTCTTGCCCATTGATATAAGGGATTGTTGGCTTTTTTCATGTGGATTAATTTGAGTTCTCTATAGATCCTGGTTATCAAGCTTTTGTCTGATTGAAAATATGCAAATATCCTTTCCCATTCTGTAGGTTGTCTCTTTGCTTTGGTTATTGTGTCCTTAGCTGTACAGAAGCTTTTCAGTTTAATGAAGTCCCATTTGTTTATTTTTGTTGTTGTTGCAATTGCCATGGCAGTCTTCTTCATGAAGTCTTCCCCCAGGCCAATATCTTCCAGTGTTTTTCCTATGCTTTCTTTGAGGATTTTTATTGTTTCACGCCTTAAATTTAAGTCCTTTATCCATCTTGAATCAATTTTTGTGAGTGGGGAAAGGTGTGGGCCAGTTTCAGTCTTTTACATGTAGACATCCAGTTCTCCCAACACCATTTATTGAATAGGGAGTCTTTCCCCCAAGGTAAGTTCTTGTTTGGTTTATCAAAGATTAGGTGGTTGTAAGATGTTAGTTTCATTTCTTGGTGTTCAATTCGATTCCAAGTGTCTATGTCTCTGTTTTTGTGCCAGTACCATGCTGTCTTGAGCACTATGGCTTTGTAGTACAGACTAAAATCTGGTATGCTGATGCCCCCAGCTTTATTTTTGTTACAGAGAACTGCCTTAGCTATACGGGGTTTTTTCCGGTTCCATACAAAACGCAGAATCATTTTTTCCAAATCTTGAAAGTACGATGTAGGTACTTTGATAGGAATGGCATTGAATAGGTAGATTGCTTTGGGAAGTATAGACATTTTAACAATGTTGATTCTTCCCATCCATGAGCATGGTATGTTCTTCCATTTGTTAATATCCTCTGCTATTTCCTTTCTGAGGATTTCATAGTTTTCTTTATAGAGGTCCTTCACCTCCTTCGTTAGGTATATTCCTAGGTATTTCATTTTCTTTGAAACTACGGTGAAGGGAGTTGTGTCCTTAATTAGCTTCTCATCTTGACTGTTATTGGTGTATACAAAGGCTACTGACTTGTGGACATTGATTTTATATCCTGAAACATTACTGTATTTTTTGATGACTTCTAGGAGTCTTGTCGTTGAGTCTTTAGGGTTCTCTAAGTATAAGATCATGTCGTCAGCAAAGAGGGAGAGTTTGACCTCCTCTGCTCCCATTTGGATTCCCTTGATTTCCTTGTCTTGCCTAATTGTATTGGCTAGAACTTCCAGCACTACGTTGAATAGTAAAGGTGACAGAGGACAACCTTGTCTGGTTCCAGTTCTAAGAGGAAAAGCTTTCAGTTTTACTCCATTCAGTAAAATATTGGCTGTGGGTTTGTCATAGATAGCTTCAATCAGTTTTAGAAATGTGCAACCCATGCCTATACTCTTCAGAGTTCTAATTAGAAAAGGATGCTGGATTTTATCAAATGCTTTTTCTGCATCTATTGAGAGGATCATGTGATCTTTATTTTTGCCTCTGTTAATATGGTGGATAACGTTTATAGACTTGCGTATGTTAAACCAGCCTTGCATCCCTGGGATGAAGCCTACTTAATCATGATGAATGACTTTTTTGATGATAAGCTGTAGTCTTTTGGCTAGGATTTTGTTGAGAATTTTTGCGTCTATGTTCATGAGTGAGATTGGTCTGAAATTCTCCTTTTTGTTTGAGTCTTTTCCTGGTTTTGGTATCAGGGTGATGTTTGCTTCATAGAATGTGTTGGGGAAGATTCCTTCTTCCTCAGTTTTTTGGAATAATTTCTGCAGTACAGGATTAAGCTCTTCCTTGAAGGTTTGATAGAATTCTGGAGTGAAGCCATCTGGACCAGGGCATTTTTTAGTTGGAAGCTTTTTTATTGTTTCTTTGATCTCAGTGCTTGAAATTGGTCTGTTCAGGAGGTCTATTTCATCCTGGCTAAGTCTAGGGAGAGGGTGTGATTCCAAATATTGATCCATTTCCTTCACATTGTCAAATTTCTGGGCATAGAGTTTCTGGTAGTATTCAGAGATGATCTCTTGTATCTCTGTGGGATCAGTTGTTATTTCCCCTTTATCGTTTCTGATTGAGGTTATTAGAGATTTTACTTTTCTATTTCTCGTTAGTCTGGCCAATATTTTATCTATTTTATTTATTTTTTCAAAAACCCAACTCCTTGTTTCATTAATTTTCTGAATGATTCTTTTGTTTTCAATTTCATTGATCTCTGATTTGATTTTGGATATTTCTTTTCTTCTACTGAGTTTAGGCTTAGATTGTTCTTCTTTTTCCAATTCCATAAGATCTCTTGTGAGATTGTTGATGTGCTCTCTTTCTGTTTTTCGAATGTAGGCATCTAAAGCGATGAATTTTCCTCTCAAAACTGCTTTTGCAGTATCCCACAGGTTTTGGTAGCTTGTGTCTTCATTGTTGTTATGCTCAAGGAAGTTAATGATTTCCTGTTTTATTTCTTCCTTCACCCATCTGTTATTCAACAGAAGATTGTTTAATTTCCATGCCTTTGGGTGGGCTTGAGCATTTTTGTTAGAGTTGAGTTCCACCTTTAGTGCCTTATGGTCTGAAAAGATACAAGGTAAAATTTCAATTCTTTCGATTGTGTTGATATTTGTTTTGTGTCCCAGGATATGATCAATTATGGAGAATGTTCCATGGGGTGATGAGAAGAATGTATATTCTTTATCTTTGGGGTGGAGTGTTCTATATGCGTCTATCAAGCATAGTTGTTCTAGGGTCTCATTTAAATCTCTTACATCTTTGTTTAATTTCTGTTTAGAGGATCTGTCCAGCTCTGTAAGAGGTGTGTTAAAGTCCCCTGTTATGATGGTATTATCAGATATCATATTGCTCAGACTGAGTAAGGTCTGCTTCAAGAATCTGGGAGCATTTAAATTGGGTGCATAAATATTTAAGATGGAAATGTCTTCTTGTTGTAGTTTTCCCTTGACCAATATAAAGTGACCATCTTTGTCTTTTTTGACTTTAGTTGCTTTAAATCCACATGTATCTGAAAATAAGATTGTAACTCCTCTTTTCTTCTGAATTCCATTTGCCTGAAAAATTGTCTTCCAACCCTTGACTCGGAGCTTTAATTTGTCTTTTGAAGCCAGGTGTGTTTCTTGCAGAAAGCAAATGGATGGCTTGTGTTTTTTAATCCAGTCAGCCAATCTATGTCTCTTCAGTGGGGAATTCAAGCCATTAACATTTATTGAGATAATTAATAAGTGTGGTAGTATTCTATTCGTCTTATTTGGTGAGAGTCCATTGCTTAGTTTTATCTTTTGCATCAGTGTGGAGGTTAGGTTCTGTCCTTTGATTTCTGAGTTCTTACTTTGCTGCTGATCCATTGTGGTGGTCAGTGTGCAGAACAGGTTGAAGTATTTCCTGTAGAGCTGGTCTTGTTGTGGCAAATTTCCTCAATGTTTGTATATCCATAAATGATTTGATTTCTCCGTAAATTTTGAAGCTTAGCTTAGCAGGGTACAGAATTCTGGGCTGAAAATTGTTCTGTTTAAGGAGATTAAAGGTAGATGACCATTGTCTTCTTGCTTGGAAAGTTTCATTAGAGAAGTCTGCGGTAACTCTGATGGATTTGCCCCTGTAGGTCAACTGGTGCTTACTCCTGGCAGTTTGCAGAATCTTTTCTTTTGTCTTGACTTTGGACAGGTTCATCACAATGTGTCTTGGAGAAGCTCGGTTAGAGTTGAGGTGACCTGGGGTCCGATATCCCTCTGAAAGCAGTGTGTCAGACTCTTTGGTGATGTTTGGGAAATTTTCTTTTATAATATTCTCTAGTATGGCTTCCATTCCTCTGGGGCATTCTTCTTCCCCTTCTGGAATTCCTATAACTCGTATGTTGGAACGCTTCATAAAGTCCCATAATTCTGACAGTGAACGTTCTGCTTTCTCTCTCTTCTTTTCTGCCTATTTTACTGTCTGAGTTATCTCAAGAACTTTGTCTTCTACCTCTGAAATTCTTTCTTCTGCATGGTCTAACCTGTTGCTGATACTTTCCATTGTATCTTTAAGTTCCCTAATTGACTGTTTCAGTTCCTTCAGGTCTGCTATATCCTTTTTATATTCTTCATATTGTTCATCTCTTATTTGATTCTGTTTTTGGATTTCCTTTTGGTTATTTTCCACTTTATTAGCAATTTCCTTCATTGTTTCCATCATTTCTTTCATTGTTTTCAACATGTGTATTCTAAATTCCCTTTCTGTCATTCCTAAGATTTCTTTACAGGTGGAATCATCTGCAGTAGCTACCTCATGGTCCCTTGGTGGGGTTGTTCTGGACTGGTTCTTCATGTTGCCTGGAGTTTTCTGCTGATTCTTCCTCATGAGTGATTTCTTTTATCTGTTTCCTTGCCCTAATTTTCCTTTTGCTTCTTCTTGCTCTTTAAGTTCTTGTGCCTGTGGACTAAGGGTACAGGACCAGAAGGGTGAGAAGGTTGAAGAGCAAAAAAAGGGGATGAAAG
The DNA here is from genome assembly GCF_027406575.1 of Nycticebus coucang. NCBI lineage: Eukaryota > Metazoa > Chordata > Mammalia > Primates > Lorisidae > Nycticebus > Nycticebus coucang. The sequence continues at coordinate 146,094,251 of NC_069781.1, read as the reverse complement.
AAAGGAGGACCAAGTGATAAGAAAAAAAGAAAGAGAAAGGAGAGGGGGTGGGTATAAGTAATATTGACAAAAAGAAGAGAGGTACAGAAAGAGGGAGACAGGGCAATATAGGTGTACAGTAGGGTACTTTGACACAACCTTAAAAAACCCCACCTTCTGAGGGTGCCCAGTTGCGTGGTTCCCTTGATGTCAGCAGCTCTTTGCTAACCTGATCAGACACAGTACTCCACCTCCACCAAGTAGATAGGAAAGACAAAAATGCTATAAATCAAACCAAAGGAAGCAAACAGAAAACTTTACGGGGATAAAATTGGGTGAAAAACCAAATTATATCGGTAGAAACACTAGCAAAAATGAAGTTGAAGTTATTAAAAAAGGCAGCAATGGGAAATTATAATTAAACTAGGAAAATTGAGAAAGAAAAAGGGATCTGTGTGGAAAAGATTGAAATTAAAAAGACAAAGGAACATCAGCAATGTCAAAATAAACATACAAAAAAAACAACCAAACCAAAAAAAAAAAGAAAAAAATACACAACCAAAAACAAAGCAGTTTGTATATGTTATTGAATATTGTCTGGGCAACACGTGGTCTTCTGGGGTATGAGATGTTAGTCACAGTTCTGATACGACTGGAGGCTGCTGATTTCTCAAACCCCAGCAGGTAGACACCCTAAATCTCTCTTTAGCCTACTTAAAAGGCACTTTGAACTTGTAAACTTGCTGAGCAGAAGCTTTCCCAGCTTTCTCGCTGGAATCGCTGCTGAAGTGGCTATCCACTTACCCAGTGTGCCAAAACCCGTCTCACTCTGCCCCTGAGGGTTAGGGCTGCAAGGCGGCTCAAACCCCACCCTTAGGCTACTTGGTTGCTGGGTTACCAGCTCCCACCGGTTTCTAGCTCTGCGACCCTGAGGGCGGAGCTTGCCGGGGCAGATCACTGACAATGGATCCGTGTGACCCACTGCCAAACACTATTAGCTCCGTCTGGCTCAGCAGCTCAGACTGGGGCCCTAGACATCGGCCAAAGTTCTCCGCACTCCCGCTCAGGCCTTCCCCAAGGCAGTTCAACTCAGTGCCAAGTCCAAGGACATCAAAACAGTTCACAGGTAAGGCCTTTCTGGTTTGCAGTCTCGCTGCTACTGAACTTACAGTTGTGGGCGGGTTTAGACGGATTGAACACACGCGACCACTTGCCGGTTTTCCACTGTTTTAGTCCTCCTCTTGGAGTCCAGAAGTCTCTTGCTGACTCCCTGTATCTTCATAGGAGTGATGATAGGCAGTTCCCACCAGCCAGAGATGCCTGGAGTCCTATCTCCCCAGACTCACGGTGCCCAGATGCAAGGAAGCTGTTACTCGGCTGCCATCTTGCTCCTACTTTTTACTTTATTTAAAAGTATTTTGGTGGGATCATATAAAATTGTTAAGTTCATTTACTAACCAACTTCATGTTTTCTTTCATGGTATCTGTGTTTTGTGTAAATGCTTAGAAAATGCTATTTGTATGTAAGATTTTTAAAACAGGTTTTAAAATATATATTGGTGGTTTTATGTTTTTGCATTTAAATCTTTGATGCAGTTGGATTTTTTTGTTATCCTTTGGTTTTTGTATAAATATTCATCTCTCTGTTTTGATGGCCCAGAGGATTCCTTGTTAAGCACCAAAGACTTTCTAATTTCTGCTCATTGAGGAATTAATTCTACATTTATTGGTTACCTGTAACCTCCCTTGTAGACTATGCTGGTCAACTTTTTCTGAGGCAGGGTCTCACTCTGTTGCCCAGGATAGAATACAGTGGCATGATCAGAGATCACTGCAACATCACGCTCAACCAATTCTCCTGCCTCAGCCTCCCATGTAGCTGAAACTATAGGCGCCACCTCCTCACCCAGTTGACTTTTCTATTTTTTTGTAGATCTGAATCTTGCTCAGGCTTAGTTTCCTTTTTTATAGGTTTGCCACAAATAGAACAGTCCCAATCATTAGTTATTTAAATAAGGAATTTATTAAATTCGGAATCTAAGTGACCTATTTAAAAAGCATGTTATACATAGTGCCATTAAGATGTTTAAGAATACTAGATTAGACCTTCTACTACTTTCTTTTGTATGTTGCTGAGGAGACCTTGTAGGTACTTACCAACTTAGAAGAAGGGCTGCCTCCTGAGTTCCACCAGGAAGCACAGCCCAGATCTCCTTGGACTCAGCTCTCCCTTCATCTTCTTCATGTTCTGTACTTCCAGTGCTGTCTCCTTTCAGGGTGGACCCCAAGATTGAGCTGGGTGAAACCATCAAGGAAACTGGCACCGGAACTCTTCCTCCTGGCTCTCTCCTTCCTCTTCTCTGCCCTGAGCCTTCTCAGCGCCTCTCTGGGGAGCTTGATAGCTTGACTTGAGTTCTTTCTGCTTGTCATTTAAAGCAAAATTTGGTCAGGCACCAAGGAATATGTAAATAGAATTGTGGGAATTTAGGAATCTTTTCATTCTCAATAAAACCTGACTTTTTATACTTTTATCTCCCTCTAGAGACTCAAAAATTGCTATTCTGGAAGTAAAAGCTAACTGTTGGCTCTTTTTCAGTCCTGTTGTAATAATCCTGTTCTTTCCTTAGGCCATCTGTTCTCAAAGTGTGCTTCCTATGTCTGTCAGAATCCCAAAAACCCTTTCAGAGTAGAAAATGATTTTCATGAAGACCGTAAGGCACTAGTCGCCTTTTCACTCTTTTCTCTCAAGTATGCAATGGAGTTTTACGGATACTTCATAATATTTAGTGACTATATTGCTGGGACAGCTCATGTATGTGTATTCTTTTAAAACATCTCAGCATTAATTTTTAATGTGGTAAAAATCAATAGGTATAACTCATATAAATAAAAGTTCATTGGGGTCCTTGGTAATTTCTAAGAGTATAAATAGGTCCAGAAACCAAAAAGCTTGAGAACTTCTGCCCTAGGCAAATAGATTCTTCTGGCTGACTGATGAGAACAAATAGTGTAATATCCTTGATATATACGTACATCAAGCCAAATAAGATCTTGGCTGTAACAAGTCACATAGATTATAACCATCTCCCTAAGCGCCACCCCAGTTCCTTCTTTCTTGTTTCTGCCAAATAGTTGTCATGGTTCTAACATCTGGCCCTAATATGTAGCCAAATAAAAGAACTTAGAGGCTGTTCTATTGGTGAGATGTTATAAAAATATATAGCCCTTGACCCCAGGGACTCTTTATCATTTTCTTTACTAGGCCATTTGTCTGCTTCTTGCAAAACTGGGCAGATGTCACTTTTTGCGACCTTCAGCTATGTGTTCACCAATCAGGCTGATGAGGTTTCACTTTTGAAATTTGGAAGCTCATTCTCAGGCTGGCTTCCCAGTCCCTTTGCACAGAGTGGATGGGGCCTATTAGGCATTTAAAAGGCACATGTTGTATCACTGCTCAAGGGAAACATAACCTGAAAACTTCTTTAATATCACAAATACTTTTTACTTATTCGTCAAATTCAAAATTATTCACTAAGTCTTCACTCTGTCAAGCATTGTGCTATGAATCAAGGGTTCAAAGATGAACAAGACCACTAGACTTGAATACTGCTGAGGCAGGAACCTCAGGGTGTCATCACCCTCCCATTCTATGTTTAGAAGTTGAAGCTTGATTTGTAAACACACTGATCTATGTCTTAGATAATTTAAGATGCAGAATTTCAGACCCAGGTGCATGTTCATACTTAGTATCAGTGTTCCTGGTGTGTTTGCTGGAGCTGTAGAGATTCTCATCTCTCTTTCCCTGCACACTGTTGGTAATCACACGGCTTTACGCACATCTGAATGCTGATATCTCTGTGTATGTATCACCAGGTCTAGTGAACATTTCAGATCATGCTTCCCAAACTGAATCCCTGCTCTTTCCTCCTGAATCACCTCAACCCGTAACTGTCCCGTCTCACTGAGTGGCAGCCATCCTTCCATTTCCTCTGTCAAAATGTCTGAGTACTCTTTGCCACCTCTTCCCTTCATACGCACCATCAAATCTATTAGGAAAACCTATTTATTGTTCCTTCACAGTTCGTCAACAACCTGATCACTTCTTCTTACCCCTATGGTGATCACCCTGATCCGAGACACCATCTTCTCTGATTATCACAGTTACTGCTTCTTGCTCCACCCTGCCCCCTACAGCAGTGTTTTTCAACCTTTTTAATCTCATGGCATACTTGAACCTATAGCTAAACTTCCACAGCACACTTAAATTATGTTATTAAAAAAATAAAAAACAGGCTCGGCGCCTGTGGCTCAAGCGGCTAAGGTGCCAGCCACATACATCTGAGCTGGTGGGTTCGAATCCAGCCCAGGCCTGCCAAACAACAATGACGGCTGCAACCAAAAAATAGCTGGGCGTTGTGGCGGACGCCTGTGGTCCCAGCTACTTGGGAGGCGGAGGCAGGAGAATCGCTTGAGCCCAGGAGTTGGAGGTTGCTGTGAGCTGTGATGCCACAGCACTCTACCCAGGGTGACAGCTTGAGGCTCTGTCTCAAAAAAAACGCACGCACACACACACACACAAACTGTGCTTTGAACTCCTTTTGAAAATAATTTAATTAATGATCTTGAAAATTTTTCATGGCTGCAAATCACTGCCCTGAAGTTAGTTTTAATATGTGAGCCATTGTGTTCCTTTAAAAATGTAAATTGCTTTTCTCAAAATCTTGCAGCAACTCAGTACCCTTAAAGAATTAGCCAAAGTCCTTACAACGGCCTCCTGAGCCCCACATGCTCTGGCCCACCATCACCTCTCTAGCCTTTGTCTACTGTTTTCCCACTTGAGAGGTCTTGCCAGAGCCACTCCAGCATCCTTGCTGTTCTTAAACTCCAGGTGAGGCCCGGCCTTGGGTTGAGAAGCTGTTGGCTCTGCCCAGAATATCCAGAAGTCACACGCCTCCTTCAAGTTGCTCCTCTACAGCTATTTCAGCACCTTGACATTGTTATTTAAACGTCACCTCATTTCTCAGTGAGGGCTGCTGTATTCACAGTTACAACTTCTAAGTACTCCCCTTTCACCTGCGATAATACTATACACTTCTTTTTTGGCCGGGGCCAGGTTTGAACCCACCACCTCTGGTATATGGGGCTGGCACCCTACTCCTTGAGCCACAGCCACTGCCACTTATTTACCTTTTGATTATATCTTCCCATGCTAAAATATGAACTCCATGAGGACAGAGATCAATTGGTAAACCTCTTTCATCTAAAAATTTAACAGCTAACAAAGGGGCTGTTTGATGAAATTGGTTTTTGTATGTACATGTTCAAACATAAATTATTGAATGGGCTTTCTTTTAAAAACTCTACAAGGAATTTCTCAGAACTATATACAAAGCTTAGGAACTTTGGTGATAGGAATTTTAGCTAAGCAAATGTAGAATGTAATGGACACACTTTTCAAGAATTTTGTTCATTTTTCTACAAATACAAATTAAACCACTCCAACTTTAAGAAGTCATAAGGTTATCAAATGAATCACTTCTAAATGTATTCGGTTTGGTCTGATTCATATTCTGTTCTAAAAAATATGTGATCTTTATCAGCAAAGATGAAGAGACCTGTTCACTACAAAATGCAGTTGTTACCATAATGTTCTCTGATAAGGAAGGGGCACTAGAGAGACAAAATGATAAAAAATGTTTATTGTAAGTATCCTATAACTTCTCTGATACACATTTACATTTTGTTTCTAGAGTAAATACTTTTGAGAGAAACTTCACAAAGATATTATTCTATTGTAGCAATATTACACTTGATTATTTCCTAGCTGTGAATACCTATTTTTAGGACCAGGGCTTAATCCAGGGAAGCCACTCCTTTCCTTGGCCCCTCCCAGATAAAAAAAAAATCTATCAAAACATCAAATCTGGGCTAGCATACCTGGGCTGGGCACAGTGGCTCACACCTGTAATCCCAGCACTCTTGGAGGCTGAGGGAGGTGGGAGGAGTGCTCAATCGTAGGAGTCTGAGACCAGCCTGAGCAAGAGCAAGGCCCTGTCTCTACTGAATCTAGAAAAATGAATCTACTCTACTAAAAATAGAAAAATTAGCCTGGCATTCTGGTGTGCCTGTAGTCCCACCTTCTCAGAAAGCTGAGGCAGGAGGATTGCTTGAACCCAAGGTTGCTGTGAGCTAGGGTGATGTCACAGCATTCTAGCCTGGGCAGCAGAGTAAGAATATCTTAAAAAAAAAAAAAAACACTAAATCTGTTATAATTTTTTTAGTCTTTATCTAAAATACTGTCAGGAATAAATATCTATTACTATTTATTGAGCAGTTATTAGGTTGGTGCAAAAGTAATTACGGTTTTGGGCAGTGCCTATGGCTCAAACAAGTAGGGCACTGGCCCCATATACTGGAGGTGGTGGGTTCAAACCTACCCCCGGCTAAAAACTGCAAAAAAAAAAAAAAATTAAAAACAAACAAAAAAAAAATAATTGCAGTTTTAGACCAGGAATTTTAAATCATAACTAGGCTCAAATGCATCTTAATCAGAATCGGCACCATTACAGTCAACACATTGTTGCCAAAGAGAAATAAGTTTGCTTATCCCTGAGGCATAAAAGTCTGTGCTTCAGGATTTGACAAGCTCCTGGAAAGCATTTTCTGCATCCTACTGGTTGTGGAAGGATTTCCCCTGCAAGAAGCTATCTTGATGCTTGAAGAAATGGCAGTTGGTTGGTGAGAGGTCAGGCAAATGTGGTGGATGAAGCAAAACTTTGTAGCCCAATTCCTTCAACTTTTGAAGCGTTGGTTGTGTGACATGAGGTCAGGGATTGTGGTGAAGAATCGGCCCCTTCGGGCAGCGCCTGTGGCTCACAGGGGTAGGGCACCAGCCCCATATGCCAGAGGTGGCGGGTTCAAACCTAGCCCTGGCCAAAAACTGCAAAGAAAAAGAATCGGCCCCTTCTGTGACCAATGCCAGCTGCTAGTGTCACAGCTGTCAGCACCTGTCAGGGATGTGCTGAGCGGACACTCAGGTGTGATGGTCTTGCCTGGATTCAGAAGGCTGTGGTGGGCCAGGCCAGCAGCAGACCACCAAACAGTGACCTTGACCTCTTGGTGTGAGTTTGGGTCTGGGAAGTGCTTTGGAGGTTCCTGTGGGTCCATCCACTGAGCTGCATTGCCAGTTGTATCAAATCCACTTATCATATCACAATCTGAGAAATGGTTCATCGCGTGCAATAAGAGAAAATGACACTTGACAATGACGATTGCGCTGATTTTCGGTCAGCTCAGGAGGCGCCCACTTCTCGAGCTTCCCCACCTTTCCAACTTGCTTCACGCACCCGAAGGCTGAAGGTCAGTGTTTCTGTGCACTTGTCAGAGGATCCAACCATTGCTCACCATGAGCCATCGTCAGCTTCAGTGGCCACTGCGCTCCTCAGCTTCCCCACTCACTCCTCTGCACAGCTGCTGGAACCCCCTCTGCGCAGCACGCTCCGTAGCAGTTCCTGGGCCAAACGTGTTGTTGAGGTTGTAAGTTGGCTCTGCTGATCTACAACCCATTTTGAACATAATGAGAGAATTGATCAAATTTGCTTTTTGTCTAACACCATTTATTTAAATTTAAAATAAACAGCAATGAGTCAGCAAAAAAAGGTCATGTGAGAAGTACACATTAAAATGGTTAAGATAACCACATTTAAGAATGTATTTCAGTATTAAACAGCAACTTTTAGCAATGTAAAACCATCAATTACTTTTGCATCAACTTAGATGAGCCTGGCCCCATTCTAAGTCCTTCATATGTATTTGCTTAATTCTCACAGCAACCTTATGGAACAAGTTCTTCTATTAACCCCATTGTACAGATTGTGAAGCTGACATACAGAGGTTAAGTGACGACTCTATGGAATCCAAGAGACTTTTTACCTCCAAACTTTTATTTAATATATGTTTTAGATAATTGCATAGTGCTATATTTTTAATATTCCCAGGCCCCTTTGAGAATCTGGAGAAAGTTATGGAACCTCTCTCAAGAAAAATGCCCATAAAATTGAAATTTTATACTCATAAATACTCTGAAACCTAACCTTAAACTCCCTAAAGATCATTTGGTTAAAAAAGAAATAACACATACATTAAATATTCAAAGGTTACAGGTATGTGTTGCCAAAAGCAAAAGTTCCACATGACCTGAAATGGTATGAACATAGTTATTAATGCAGTTAACAACTTAGATATTGACATAGTTATTGCTTTGGTCAGTATTCACTAGATTGTTTTTCTAAGCGTATTTTCTGCACACAAGAAAGTATATGTGCTTTTGGTTTTATATTTTGCATATTTAATGATGTGACGACTGTTTCAAAATGTAAAACCTATTTATCAGAAGATATCATTTCAGTAAAATGAAAGGCTGCAAATTGGGAGAAGATATTTATGACATATAATCAACTTTGAATTGAGTTTCAAGGTAAAGAACTCCTATAAATCAAGAAAAAAAAACAAACGAGCAGAAAAATGGGCAAAAAATTTGAACAGACATATCCCAAGCAACACATAGGAAAGCCAAGTGAACGTCCTTATTCAGCATCTGTTGGAATCAGAGAAGTCGAGCAAGCACCATAAGATGACATTTTATAGCCATGGCATTTGCAAAAAATTGTAGTTGAAAAGGCTGCTCTGATTACACAGTGAAAAAAATTAAAGAACTTAAGTTTATACACATTTGCATAGATGAATCTTGAGCTTAAGAAAAAGTTTCAAAGGAATGATAACATTAAGGTCAAGTTCATAACCATACAAAACTAATATATGTAGTAGATGTGTGTATACAGTAAACAACAAACAAAGGGTAGGGAAAATGAGCAGAAATGAACCTTTGTAAAGGAGGGAAAACTATCAGAGACACTGCCGTGGCGTGGCTAAGGGGTAATAGAGTGCAAAGAGTATTTGTGTGTTTATTATTCTTTATATCTTTGATAAATTATTTCGTATGATTTCACAATTATAAAAAAGATTACCAAAAATCGGGCTTTCCATACCATTTTCTAACTTCCTTAGTTTCACTTAATTTCTTAGAAATCATTCTATATCAGTATTTTGATCTACTTCATTTATATCGTAGTTGAATTATATTCTCATATTTGGCTGTACATTTCCTTTACCATGTATATTGAATCTTACCATTAACGGCAGATTTGAAAGGCCCCTAATAATATTACTTTTCATAGTTTGATTTGAGAAGGTGCTGTGTGTCCATGGAAATTGGGCGTGTTGTCTCTATAGTTACCACCTCAGTAAGCGTGTGTGTGTTTGTGTGTGTTCCCAGTGAGAGAGAGATCAAAATCTCAAAATCTATTTTTTCCCCTTCTCCACTGTTTGAAAGTGAGTTGTGGACATATCTAAATACTTGAACATGAATCTCTGAAGAATAAAGGTGTCTCCTACACAACCACAATACCATTAGCACATCTAGGAAAATGAATAGTAATTCCATAATGTCATCTAGTAACTAACATATAATCACATTTTCGCAATTGTCCTAAAAATACCTTTCATAACTGTTTTTCTTCCTTGTTTAAAAATTCTAATCAGAACTTACGTGTAGTAGTTGTTTTTCCATTCTCTCTTAATCTAGCTATTAACTCATCTATTTTAGTTTTTTAAATGATACTTTTTGAAGAGTTTGAGTTAACCTGATTATTTCCACATGGCATTTAATTTTTGAGTACTGACTTCTTACAGGTTTTTTAAAAAGGTGCACCTATTTTTAAAGGTTAGTATTGTTGGTGTATTTTGACAAAGTAGATGAACCAACTTTTTTTGTTATGATGAAAGGGTAGGCACAAATTATACATAATTTAAAATATACTAATACTAATATGTAATTAGTATTTATTTATAAATGCTATAAATATATTTTTATAAATATATATATATTTTTAAAGAACAATGAAATGTAAGTATAATGAATGCTTATTATATTGTATTTCTACAGAGAGCAGTATGTTTATCATAAGCAGTTATACAGCCTCTTCGTGATTTTTTTAAAAAGCATCAATATTATTTCAAGTTACTTTTCTTATTTTGGTAGTATAATATGTTAGTTATTGCGATGAAACAATCCCACAGTTTCTTGTGTTGTTTCAGATGACTTGTAGTATTTTTTTTGCATGAAGTATGATACTTTGCCATGTGTTTAAAACATAGCTATATTTCAGCACACAAAATAATATGTTTTACATGTATTCTTTGGCTCTATGCAAAGATATTGGACATGCATTTATATTTTATGGGTTTAGAAGTAAAAAGATGGTCTCCTATGGGCATAATCAATTTAGTCATTTAAATCACTAACTGGTAAATTCAGTCTATAAAAGTTGCTGAGTCAAATCAAAACAAAATAGTTGGAGTTATTGGGCATTTGGTACCAAACAAGTATTTTTCAGATATTTGTAATCTCAGAAGGATAAGTGAACATTGTTTAACAGCCGCATGCAGTGACTCTGGGCAGGGCCTTGTGAGGAGTGATGTGCATCCAGACAGGGCTGGCGCGGCTTATCCCATCAGGCCAGGTTCGCGGGCAAGTCCTTTTGTTCTTTGGGAATGTTTCATTTGTTAAAATGCGGATGGTGTCACATATCTTGATGCAGTGGCTTTAAAATTGTTTCTGAGAGAATTATAATGAGAATATATTTTATATCATAACCTGTATACATGGTTATACCACATATGTTTGTAGACATACATATAAACATCTTCACATAACAAGGCTTACTCACACAGTGTAGTATACTTTGTTTTAAAATGTTGAATTTTATTTCATGATAAATGACCCTCAGTTTGACAGCACTACCTAAAAATTCAATTAGCTTCATTTAAACCCTGCTACAAAAATAATTCTGCCCTTTGATCATTCCGTCATTTATTGAGCAGTTAGTTATTATGTGCCTATGGGAACAAAAGTTGTCATCCTGACCCTTGTAGAGTTCGTAGCTCCTTGAGGGAGAGAGACAATAAACAAGAAAATGTGCCCTTATGAAGAGTCATCTGAGCCTTGAGGAAACACATAGGCAGAGAATACCAAAGGGGTCAGCAGTAAGCAGGAGGCTGGGAGTGAGGATTGAGCTGACACAGAGATGAGAAGCACCAATGCAACCAGAGCAAGAAACAGGGGCAAGGTTTGGTGGGATCTTGTGGCCAGACAACTTGTGCTTTAGAACACGCCTCCAGAGGTCTCTAATTGCTTAACGAACTAATTGTAATCAACCACATAAAGAATTCTTTGCATAGATCATTTTCCCAAATAACTGTAATCATTAATCTACTGTTCCATTTAGGTCACCCCGTGACCTCTCACCGCCCCCTCACTTCGAGTGCCCAGTTCCCTGGACACCTCCTCGCCCTCAGTTCCCAGAACTCTTTACACTCTCCTGTCCTGTCTCTGATTTACCCTTGGACAGCGTCCCATGCTTACAGCTTTTGTGTCCTCACAAGACATGTTGCCTTCCAGCACCGCGAAACTTGGTTTTCCTTCTTTTCAGAACCCTCAGTGGTCTCTGCTGTTCCTCGGGGTCAAAGCTCAGGATCATGTACTCAGCCCTCTCTCACTTGGAGCACTTCACAGACTTGCTCGTTTCTGCACCTCACACCAGCTGCATGAGCTGCGCCACCAGCCCCCAAGTGTGCGTCTTCTGTCTTAGCTCTCTCTTGTGGATTTCACGACTCCTGTAACTTTGGGCATTTCAGACTCAGCACATTTCAAGTGGAACACATTATTTTTCCCTCAAGCCTCCCCATCTTCCTTTGTTTCTTATCTCAGTAGATGACTCTACCATCCCCCACATGTCAGGTCACTTCCAAGAGTCATTCTTATTTTTTGTTTTTTTTAATTTTGCTTTCAATTTCAACTGGCTTTTCACTCATCTTAGTTTGGAGGGGTTTTTTTTCTTCTTTTCTTTTCTTACTTTAGCATTTCTCTTCCCTTTGCCTCCCAAGTAGCTGGGACTACAGGTGCCCGCCACAACACCTGGATTATTATTATTTTTTTTTTTTTTTGGTAGAGAGCAGGGTCTCACTCTGGCTCACTCCAGCTCAGGATGGTCTCGAACCTCTGAGCTCAGGCAATCCACCCACCTCAGCCTCCCACAGCGCTAGGACTACAGACGTGAGCTACCACACCCGGCCCCAAGAGTCATTCCTGATCCCTCTCTTGCTCACTCCTCATACCCAGGAGTTCCCAGGTCTTCCTGACTCCACCTCCTACAAGCCTTTTGAAACCTTTGCCTTCTGTGCATCATGTTACACCCACAACTTTGGAAGGCATTTACCTCTTGCTCATGTTACTGTGAGAGTCTCCAGACTGGTCTCACGGCCCTTATTCTCCTAACCTTCCAGCCCAGTCTCCAGGTAGCATCCTAACATCTGAAGTAGAAATCTCCTCTTATCACATCCTTGCTTAAAATTTCTTGTGGCTTTTATTACCAACAAATAATTCCTTGTTCCTCATCATAGTCCGGGGGCTCTTGCTGCTCTGGTCCCTGCCCGCTGGTCCAGCCTTAGCTCTCTCTGACCCGGTCTCTCTCTCTGTGCCACGTGGAGCTCGCAGGCTGTTTCCTCTCCTCCGCTCATCTGTCTGACTCTTTTTTTTTTTTTTGTTATTAAATCATAGCTGTGTACATTGATATGATCATGGGGCATCATACACTAGCTTCATAAACCGTTTGACACATTTTCATCACACTGGTTGACATAGCCTTCCTGGCGTTTTTTTAGTTATTGTGCTAAGACATTTGCATTCTACATTTACTAAGTTTCACATATATCCTTGTAAGATGCACCCAGGTGTGATCCCGCCTGTCCCCCTCCCCCCTCCCTCCTCTCCCTTTCCCCCTTCCCCCTATTAGGTTGTAACTGGGTTATAGTTTTCATGTGAAAGCCCTAAATTAGTTTCATAGTAGGGGTGAGTACATTGGGTACTTTTTTTTCCATTCTTGAGATACTTTACTAAGAAGAATATTTTCATCTGTCTGACTCTTAATGTAACGTGCTCTTCAGGTCTCAGCTGCGGCTCCTATTTTCTGGGAAGCCTGCTCTGCCCCCAGCAGTGGCTGCTTTGGCTGCTGTTCTGTTGCGCTGCCTTGCACTCGCCTTTGTCCACTGGTGGAATGTCAGCTCTTGAGAAGGGTGTTTCTGTCTGCCCTGCTCACCAGTTTTATTCCACCTCCTGACAGTGCTGGTGCCAGTGATACAGATCAGAAGGAAGGGAAGCTCTGGAAAGGAGGACAGTGGACCATTGTGATTAAGAATGCAGGCGCCAGAGTCCAGTGAACCCAGGTTCCAATTCTGGTTCAACCACTCACCAGCTGCACAAATCATTTAGCCTAAGTTTCCGATGCCTTCATTGTAAAGATGGGGATGTTAATGGATGTTGATGGTTCCTGCAGTGACAGAACACATACAGAGTATCCAGCACAGTGCCTGGAGAATAATAAGTATACAGTGAATGCTAGCTATTATTTATTCCATTTTGATATATGAACAAATAGAACAGAAAAGCCATTTGACTATCACTGTACTCTTTAACAATAAAGGTACACATATGGTAGAGGAATGAATGGCTTCACTTGAGAGATGAGGGATGTTATTCTGTGTTGCCTTCAACCCCTGAAAATACTAGAAAAGGGTGCTAATTTTTCAGCTGTATAAAAATACAATTATCAATCTTTGCCTATTGTAGGGAAGCATCAGGCTAACTGCAGTGTATTAAAAAATGTACTTTATAGATGTGTGCTGCATGAAATGGAAGGGAGACTTTATTGTAGCTGGTAACAGATGGGAAAGAATTTATGGTTTCTGAACTTTGTCTGCAAAGGTGTGTCTCATAAAGTGTTCTTCTTAAAGAAGGAAAATCAAATGTAGATCTCTGTTAAATTCACTGAATAGTATTGCATCATTTACTTTTCTTCTCATTTTCACTGACTTTATTTTCTATTAATAGAAGATACCAGTTGATTTATTTGCACCTTATAACGTTTCTCATCTGCAATCTGCAGTTTGTCTCAGTACCCCAAACCTCAGGTTTTGATGTGTAAAGAGAGGAAACACACTTTTTTGAGCTGATTAAAAGTACTGGGGGAGGTGCACCATTCCTTTTTCTTCATTCCCATTATGAGTTTTATCTAGCCTGATTGATGCATGTGGTCTCAAGAACTGGGCTTCACTTTCTGATAAATGTTCTCTGAAAAGTTGTCTGATAAATAAGCTTTCCCAGAGCATAAACAAAGTACCGCTGAAAATAGTATTAGCTCGTCAATGTCACTAGGGTTCCATTTGCTGCACTGCAGAAGGAATAAGTGACTCTGGCAGCACAGTATCATTCTGGATAGAATGCCTGCCAGCAGATAAAATTCTTTACCTGTCCAAAAGGATCTGATTCATTTGGGGCCATTATTGCCTTGCTGACCTTGTTTGGTGTCTAATTTATTTTCAGGTAGAAGAATAGGAAAGGCAACTTAAGTTTAATATTTTCTTCTTAGAAACAGATTGCCTTGGTTATGTTCAGGCCTTTATAAATTACCATCATTACGGAAGGTAACTGCTGACTGAAATGAGCCAAACAAACTGGAACCTCTAAATCATGGTTCAAATTCAGAAGCTTAAGTTGTTGTGTTTTTTTTGTTGTTGTTGTTGTTGTTTTTTAATATTTATTTTTTTATTAAATCATAGCTGTGTACATTAGTATGATCATGGGGCACCATACACTTGGTTCATAGACCGTTTGACACATTTTCATCACACTAGTTAACATAGCTTTCGTGGCATTTTCTTAGTTATTTTGCTAAGACCTTTACATTCCACATTTACTAGGATTCACATATTCCCTTGTTAATACTGATTTTCTCCTTGAACTTCGAGGAAGAACCACCTTCCTTCATTGACCACCTCCTTAAGTTGACCAATTTACATAGACCAAACAAGCACCACATATGCATATCAGTACAGTAGGCCTGGTTCCATATGTTGACCAGTTGGTTTTAGTCCCTTGGGTAGTCAGCTTAGAGATTTCCAAAATTCTTATATTGATTCTAGTCTTTCTTTTTTCTTTTCTATCTCATGCTTCCCAATGGCACCCTAGCCACTGAGCTACGGGCGCCAAGACAAGACAAATTATTGATAAGGCTCCAATCATGTAGAGAGCCTGCCAACATTTATAAAGAATTTATAAGAATTTCAGCATCTCCTCCTCATCCTCTAACTTTGTGCACTGCAACCCTGGTCTATCTCCTGTTCACCTGCCAGCATCCTGTGCTTCAGCTGAACTGAACTGTACCTTTGCTGCTTCCTCTACCTCAGGGTTTCTCAGCCATGGCACTGTTAAATTCTGAGCTATATAAATATTCTGTGGTTGGGGGAGCCACACTGCACATTGTAGGCATCCCCCACCTCTACCCTCTAAACACTGGTAGCACCAGAATGTCTTCACACATTACCAAGTTTGTAAAAGGCACAATAGCTCCTGGTTGAAAACCATTGCTCTACTTTGTAAACTATCAAGTTAAACCTGTCTACATCATAGCACCTTATCTTCCAAGCTTGATCTCAGATGCTGTTTCCTTTGACCCTTGTTGCTGTTCTCCCTTCACTCACTTGTCTTGTTATCCCCTGTCTCACGCATCTCTACCCCCAGGCTCCCTGCCCAACACCTCTACCCTGTTTTGTGGAGTACTATCAACACTCTCCCCTACATTTTTGCTTCTTTACACAGTCTTCCCGTCACAATTAATCCCCATAGCTGTCTCAAATAGAAAATGTCGCATGCCGCATATGCTGCTATTTGTAGATTAGCATCTTTATTTCCCACCACCACTTAGATGTCATTTCTGTGCTACATTCTCTAAAGCTCTTCCTCCTCTGAGACTTGTGCCACCCAGCCATACCAAACATCATCTTCATTTTCTTATTACTGGCCTCTGCCAGTTCTTAGTTCATTGGAGAAGTAACACCTCTGGACAGTTGTCTATCAGTCTCCTGTCATCATTATAGGTGATTTCATTGTGCACAGAGATGATCAGCCCAGCACCATGACCTCCCCACTTTGTGTCCCTCCCTGCAACCATGTTGGTACCAGAAAATGTACTGTTTCTAAAATCCCTAATTAAGTATCCCACTCTCCCCTCCTCACCTCCTGTCCAAGGGCCTTCCCTGCAACACTCTTTGGACCTCATTGGGAGTTCCAGGCTTCTGATGATTCCTGCTTTTCATAGCCATTCATCCCCTCTCAAGCCTCCTTTTTCCTCTTTATTAATGGTCCATCATTACTTAGGTAAACACTTTCTTGCAAACACAGTAGAACTCTTGTAATTTGACCACTTAAGGGACTGTAACAAACTGGTCAACATATGTAGATGGCGAAACAAGGATCTAGGCCTGCTGTACTGACATACGGGTGGTGTGTGTGGGTCTGTGAAAAGCAGGTCAGCTTAAGGAGGCCATCAGCCCAGGGTGGTGGTCAGCTGATGCAGGTTCTGCTGTGCGTTTAACTAACTTCATTCTGCCACATTGACACCCTAATTCTAGGTAAACCCTACGTCTACAGACATCTACAGAGAAACATTATAGTCATGGAGTTGGGAGGCGGGCCTTTATCTCAATCACATATTCTAAATTCAAGCCCTCATTTTATTCTTTCTCCTGTTCTGAGCTTTTTCTGCTGTTGGTGTGAATCTGAAGCCCCTTCTCTCTTTATATAAGACTGGAGGTCTGTCTGCCTCTTCTCTCCTCCTGCCTTCCTTCTCTCTCCCTTTTCCCCTGGTCTCTCCTTTTTGTTACCCTTGCAGTAGAAAGCAGTGCAGGTATTTTAGCAAGATCTAACAGTTGTGCTTGCTTCATTGTGGCATATAACAATGTATTTGTTCTAACTTTTCCCTTCTTCACCTGAGCTCTCCCTCCCCAATATACTTAACGAAAACGAAAAGGGATGGTTGAGTGCTTTCTGCTATTATCAAGTAAAGAAATACCCTTTGGATAATAGAACAGATGTAAATTGAGTCATTAGATAACTAAAAATGTACACGATCTTTTATGAAGAGACTGGTGTGGCGTTTTGAACCAGACCGCATTGCACGGGTTTGATGTTTCTTCACACCTGCCTCCTGAATATGGAGGTTTCTTAATCTGATATCTAGGATTGCAGACTGCTGATGATGAACATATGGCTATGTTGTATTTTTTGCATAAGTGGGTAGAAGTTTTTGAAATCTAGCTTTTTAACCTTTTTTTTAAATTGAGACAGAGTCTCACTTTGTCACCCTGTGTAGAGTGCTGTGGTATCATAGCTCACAGCACATCTTTTCATTATTAATGGAACTCTAGAATAGAAACACCTCTTTAAAACATTTGGTGCCCTTAGAAACACACCTCTTACAGACTAAAAAGTAATGAGAAATTTTCCCTTTTTTAATTCTAAAATACAATTACATGTTTTGCTTCTATTATATGTGTTTTCCTGTGCTAGTGTATCCCAAATGGTGATTCTTAATCACTGAAGGATTGTTTTCAATCGTAATTTGACAGACTTATGCTGATATGTTAATTTTCACTAGTTACTTTTTCATGAGTTTAGGCTATACTGTAGACTTCTTTTTTTTTTTTGAGACAGAGTCCCAAGCTGTTGCCCTTTGGTAGAGTGCCGTGGCATCATAGCTCATTAGCAACCTCCAACTCTTGGGCTTAAGTGATTGCCTCAGCCTTCCAAGTAGCTGGGAGTATAGGCGCCCGCCACAACACCCGGCTGTTTTTTAGTTGTAGTTGTCATTGTTACTTAGCAGGCCTGGGCCAGCCTCGAACCCTCCAGCTTTAGTGTATACATCTGGCGCCCTTCTCACTGATCTATAGGCATCGAGCCTGCTGTAGACTTCTGAATCAAGCTTTTTGCGCGGGCACTTCACCTGTCTTAGGAAGTGTGACTGCCATGTCTTTTACTCAGAATAACCACTCGTGATATTCTCAAGCAGCAGTGGACGTGAATGAGTGTGTGGCTGGACATAGTTTTGTTTTTCATCTTATCTTTTTATATCTAATCAAACCATTTAATCAATTTATATATATTATTGAACAGAATGTCATTTTTAATACCAAATATAATGAATATATAACAAGTAGTTTGAATTGTTACTTAGTCTAATCTAAGATAAACTAAATCCATTTCTATCAATATAGTTGGTTTACTATGAAATAAAGCCTATTAAAACTAAATATTCTGGACTTTGAAACTCTTACATTGATGTGGTTAAGAATAATATAAAATTAGCATTCAACTAAATAAGCTACTTAAAATGTTGTTTGTTCAAAATGTTTACATTTCTCCTCCTGGAAACTGTCCAGAATCATAATGTGCTCTTCATGTTATGTGTGGGCGTGGAAAACAGCGTCTAAAAGGGATGTTAGCTGCACCAATCCCTAATACCAAGAGAGCTGAGTGTTCCATGAAGTGTTTTTGTGAACTGGCCAAAATCAGGTGGAAATGTGAGACTTTAGTTTTAATTACTGGGATCTCATTTTTCTCTCTTAGCACCAAGAGCATCACTCACAGGAGTCAGGGGCTTATATTTGAGAATGGTTTTAGTATCCATTTTCTAGAAATATAAGTTAGTTAAAATATGGAATAAAATGCACTAAGATCATATGGGATGACTTATCACAAATTGAGAAATCATCTTTTTTTTTAGAAATCATCTTCTTTAGGATTTTTAGAAGAATTACAGTGTTTCTGGCATGTAATGAATCCTTAACCTTTCTACTCTAGGAAAACATGTACTCCCCATGACACAGTGCTGCTGTCAGAATTCTCAAAGACAATGTGTGTTTGTATTTTTTGTGGCCTTTACCTAAAATGAAATAGAATTTTGCTTCTGAAATAAACTTCTTTTAAAATAGAATAGCGTCTGTGAGCCATGACAGATTATAAAACAAAATCTATCAGAAAGGCAGGGCAGGGGAAGGTAGAAGGTACATTTGGATTCCTTAGAGTTGCAAGCTATCAGCTGACTTAACAGTATGTAATGTTTTCCCGTGGATTTAATAATGCTGATCAGTCCACTAAGTGTAAACACACAGACACAGACACAGGTGTTGTCTTTAAAAGCAGCACAGAGTATATCTTCAAGATGGCTTAGTTGGATGTAGCTTTAAATTTCCCTGTCCTCTTAGGCTAGAGTTAATTTTTATGAGCACTGCTACTGGATAGATGAAAGAAATAAGTGATGTCTCTTCCAAAAATGTAGAGTATGAACTGCTAAACATTAAATAATGAGTTCTCAAAACCTGCTGCTGCCGAGTTTTCCCATTGCTCACAGAGCATTTCTAGTGTTACCCTAAAATAAATGGTAATTTCAGTGTACAGACTAAAGTGTTTACAATATTTAATATCACAAAGGATGATCTCAATCTATTCCATTGATCAAAAATTTAATTTACTTAGAGACTTAAATGAAAACCTCTGTATTATAGACACGTGTGCTTATAGTTTTACTTAATACCCAAAACATAAAACAGCCAAATGCTTGATGATGTCTGTTATAATTACTTGTATTAAATAACTAACTTTGCATTTAGGATGACATAAAGTCACTCTTAACTATGGAAAACTTGAAGAGAACAATCCCATAACCAGTGTAGAAAAGCTAAATTTGCCTGTCATCTCCCTGCTGCTCCTTCATTAAGCATCTCTCTAGTCTACCAGGGACCTTCTCCTGAATTCCCAGGAGGGCTGAGCACAGGTACGGTCCCTGGGACAGGGTACCGTGCTCTGCATTACACAGATGCTTCTCTAATTACGCTGGAGGTATCTAGAGACTCAGGTCCCCTGGGTTATGATATAGTCATAAAATAAGTAGACGCATTAACAGGACGTGTTAAGAGATCAGGATCTGGAGACCATGTGGCCTTCCTTGCCTCTTCCTAAATATCTAAGCTCCAGCTGCCCTAAAGTGGCAGTGCTGCTGCTTCTCTGGCTCTTCTTCTCATCCCCTCTACTAGCCAGATGAATTTGGTTTCCCAGTTCAGAATTCTGGCCCAGTGATCATTTTTTATCCATCTTGGCTACCACTTTTCATACTTGGTCTATTCTTGAATTACCTGCCAGTTGTGAACGGGGTGCCTTGGATTAAGGCACCTGTGAGCTGAGCAGGGACTTCTATGGCTGGGTGATTTTTTTCATTATTTAGGTTTGGGTTGTTAGATGTTTACCCCCCGAGGGTCCTGTAAATGTTGTCAGACCAGGGTCAAGTGTTGTTCATCATTGTACCTGGGAAGCATGTCAAGGAAACTGAGACTTGTTAGATAACACTGAGCACAGAGCATGGTGTTAGACACTCTTCATACGTTATTTCATTTCATTATTTCATTTTATCCTTTTTCTATTCATGCCTGAAATTGACTTATTACAAATGGTTATGTTATACCCATTTTACAGATTGAGAAGTAAAGAGACCAAAAGCCTATAAATCACGTAGCCAGTAATTGGCAGAGCTGACTTTCTGATTCCAAAACTTGTATTTTTTGCACTTTATACCACAATGTGTAAAACTCAAGTCCTTACGATGGACTTCAGGGTTCCATATGACTTGAGCTCCTACCCCCCTCAGGTCTGATTGTCTCCCCTGTGCCATCACCCTGCCTCAGCCACACAGACCTCTGGGCCGTGTGTCCCTCAGACACTCACCTCTGACCTTTACTCTGCCAGACACTGCACAGTTTTGCTCTACATGGCTCACTCCCCACTTCCTGAGATCTTATCAGTACCACAACACCCCTCCCAAACAGATACTTCTTATCCTTTTCCCCTGCTTTATTTTTCTCTTTAGCAGGACATATTTTACTGATTTATATGTAAAAATAAAGGAGCAAATGTTCCAGTGAGAACAGGGCCTGGCATGTATTAAGCACTTAATAAATATTCCTTTAATAAATGGATGAAGGGATAGATGGGTATATGTATACATATGGGTCCCAATAGTGAAAAAATTCCCAGGATATTAATGCATCAGATATAATATATCTCAGTTCTGATGCTCAGATGAGAGTGTCAGAGTAGACAGAAAACAATTCCATTACTGAATCCTTTGCAGTCTGCCAAGGTTCATGCACATGTATATTTCTGATATTTATCCTTATTTTCAAAATGAATCTTCAGAAGCCATTCATACAGGTAGGTCTGATTACCATGTACTAGCTGAACAGAATTACATCTAATTAATGTTATAGTACATACGTACTACTAAAAGAATTTAAAGGAACTTTAAAATCTGTATATGCTGTGAAATTTGGACAAAACATCTTAAAGGTAATCTAAAAGATCCAAGGAAATTATTCTTTGACCCAGGGCATCAAATATGATTTAAAGTGACATTTAAATGTAAAACATTTGTTCACTAATTTTTTTCCTGAATTTCCCGGTAGCTAAGATGAAAAGGAAAGTTAGCTATCTCACAGAATGAAGCACCCACATTTATCTACAGAGAAGTATGTTTTTATTTGGATCTCCCACTTTTGTGAAATGTATCATAGCTGCCCATATATAGACTGCCTTAAAGAGGAGGATCTGAAAACTTTGAGAACCCACTCCAGTGTACACCTGGTGTGAATTCCTGCCAGCATAGAGTGAGACAGCACCCAGACTGGCTTATCAGGTTTCCCAGATGTGGGACATGAGCAAAGGAGGGAGAGATGAGATTTAAAAGTTGTCAACAGTTAAATATCAAAAAATAGAGCCAAATTCTTTATTATAATAATATATTATAGCAATTTTGGATACTGAGTGTCCTGGCTGTTTCAGTGGTGAGCATTGTCCCTGTAGCCCAGCCCCGGGCCTCCTCCTCAGATCTGGATGTGCCCCAGCATCCTTGGGAGGGCAGTGTTTTCAGCAGTCTTTGTCTCCTTCCCTGATCACACCCAGCTGTTGGGCTCTCTCATTTCAAAGCCTTCAAGACAGAGAGATTCCTCTATGGTTGGATACAAAGCTTGAATGCCTTGGCAGGTTAATTTTTTGGTTTTGTAGGTTTGCTTGGACCCCAGGAAGACTCTTTATAGTTCTTTCCCTAGTAATTCTCCCATGACCTGAGTTGTTTTTTTAAGGAAGCCGACAGCCTCCTCTTTATAGCTTTCCATCAAACTTCCATTTGTTTTGACCATGCCCTTAGGCTTGGACTTCTATACATTCTGTTTTAAATAGTCAGTTCCTTAGGGGAAGGCTTCATAGCTGTTTGGCCAGTAACCATATGAAAAAATGCTCTTCATCCCTAATTATTAGAGAAATGCAAATTAAAACCACCCTGAGATATCAGCCTAACCTCAATGAGAATGGCCTATATCACAAAATCTCAAAACTGCAGATGCTGGCGCTGTTGTGGAGAGAAAGGAATAGTTTTACTCTGCTGGTGGGACTGCAAACTAATGCAAATTTTTTGGAAGGAAGTATGGAGAAACCTCAAAAAATTCGACCTAGACCTCCCGTTTGATCCTGCAATCCCATTACTGGGCATCTATCCAGAAGGAAAAAAAAACAAACCTTTTTATTATAAAGACACCTGTACTAGGCTGTTTATCACAGCCCAATTTACAATTGCCGAAAGGTAGAAACAATCTAAATGTCCTTCAACCCAGGAATGGATCAGTAACCTATGGTACATGTATACGATAGAATATTATTCAGCCATAAAAAATGGAGATTTTTCAGCATTTGTACTAACCTGGATGGAGGTGGAACACATTATGCATCACAGGAGAGGAGAAGTAAGAATCCTATGTACTCAATTTTGATTGACAACAGTTAATGACAATGACATGGTGGGACATGGGGGAAGAGGAGAGCAGACAGAGAAGGAGGGAAGGGCTGAGGGAAAGGAAAAGAAGAAAAAAAAAAAGAACAAGAAAAGAAAATAGTGACTAATTTTCACATAAATTGGTTTTAATTTTGACTAAAGTATATTACTTAAACATTAATTTTTAACTCAACATGTTGATATGTTGTTTAGGATATTGTATCCTCATTTATAAGTGACATATGTTTGTAATTTCTCCTTTATAATAATATATTTTATCCAACTTTAAAATCAGGTGTACTCAGATCAAATAGAATGATTTTGATGTATTTCTTCTTTTTCTATTGTCTATAAAATTTAGCATGACCTGTTTTTTGAAATTATCTTTACTTTTATTTATAAATATTAGTTGTCTATTTTTTGATACTTAAATAAGAAGTTACCTGATGACTCAATACTGAATCTCAGAGTCAAAGCATTCTATAATAGACATACTCTTATTTGACAATGTGAATGTTACTTTTGTTGCATTATTATTATTATTGCTTAATATTTCGAAGTAGCAATTGTCTGATTCCTTTTCTGAATGTATATGTTCGTTCTTTACAAGGTTTTTGTTTCTAATCCTTATCTTAAACATGGTTATTGTTATTAAATTTTAAGTCTTTTTAATTTTGTGAAGGCAATAAAAATGGAAACCTAATTAACACGTGTATATGTAAAAATTTAAATTAAAAAAAAAGAAAGAAAATTATGAAACCGTAAGAAAGGAAATAGCAGAGGACTTTAACAAATGGAAGAACATACCATGCTCATGGCTGGGAAAAATCAACATTGTTGAAATGTCTGTACTTCCTGGAGCAATTTAGCGATTTCAACACCACCCCTATTAGAATACCAACATCCTACTTTCAAGATTTGGAAAAAAAGATTCTGCGTTTTGTATGGAACCAGGAAAAAACCCGTATAGCTAAGGCAGTTCTTAGTAGTAAAAACAAAGCTGGGGGTATCACCATACCAGATTTTAGGCTGTATTACAAGGCCATAGTGGTTAAGACAGGATGGTACTGGCACAAAAATAGAAGCACAGACACTTGGAATCTAATAGAAAACCAGGAAATGAAAGCAACAACTTATAGCCACCTAATCTTCGATAAACCAAACAAGAGCGTCCACTGGGGAAAAGACTCCCTATTCAATAAATCGTTCTGGGAGAATTGGATATCCACATGTAAAAGACTGAAACTGGACCCATACCTTTTTCCAGTCACAAAAATTGATTCAAGATGGATAAAGGACTTAAATTTAAGGCATGAAACAATAAAAATCCTCCAAGAAAGAATAGGAAAAACACTAGGAGATATCGGCCCAGGGAAAGACTTTACGAGGAAGACTACCATGGCAATTGCAACAACAGCAATAATAAACAAATGGGATTTATTTAAACTGAAAAGCTTCTGTATAGCAAGGAGACAACAACCAAAGCAAATAGACAACCTACACAATGGGAAAGGATATTTGCATATTTTTTTAAAGTGTATACATACTTTATGATTCCAATTATATAAAATTGTAGAATTGTATGAAATTCTAGAAAAGGCAAACAAATCCATAGTGAAAAAAAGTAAATTGTTTCCTCCGGAAGATAAGGAGTGATTGTAAAGAGGCATGAGGTAGCTTGGTGGATGATGGGTATGTTCATTATCATCATTATAGTGTTGGTGCCCTGAATGCACACATATTTTAAAACTTATCAAATTGTGTGCATCAAATATGTACAGTCAATTATTGCATGGCAATTACATCTCAACAAAGCATTAAAAGAAACTGTTGCTCATACAAATCTGACCTCACGCTCATTTTAGAAAACCAGACAATATAGCAACCTCATGTTGATTTTGCCATTTCTCTGTGCCTTGGCAACAAAGAATGACTGGCTGTGTCACAGATGCTATATCCCTGGAGTACAGGATCTACTTTCTCTTGGTCACTATTTTCTTGCCAGCACAACACTGGCCTTGAGATGTAGAGTACAGAAAGCTTACAGCAATCCACAAAACCTCTGGGTTATTTGTTCTGCCAGTAACCTTGGTCATAGGACAGAATTGTCCTGACAATTTCTGCAAACCCTAAATCTTGCACAGCCACATTCAAGGAAAAATTCTTGGATGTACCTTTAGAATAAGTCCATTCCTTCTAGTTTGCTAAGTCTCCCCTACTCCTTATTAATCACACCCAAATTATGTACAAATTATGGTC
The DNA here is from genome assembly GCF_027406575.1 of Nycticebus coucang. NCBI lineage: Eukaryota > Metazoa > Chordata > Mammalia > Primates > Lorisidae > Nycticebus > Nycticebus coucang. The sequence continues at coordinate 146,069,187 of NC_069781.1, read as the reverse complement.
CCACCTGGGCCCAGTAGGTCTTGTAGTTAGATGCACCTATCTAATGGTGAACTTCAGGGCAGATGGCTCCTTGGCAGGTACTAGTTAAATAGCATCTGCTTAACAGTGTTAGAGAATATGGGGAACCTCCTGAATAACAGACCCAACTCATGCTGCTCTCAGAGGCAGTGGAGGTTGTCACAACTGCCTCTTTCCTCAGGGTAACACAAAAATTCATGCCACTTGGACCAAAATATTAGGCCCACAAAGCCCAACAATTTTGGAGGCCTTGGGCAGCAATGCAAAAGAGACCAAGTGTGGACTGAGAGTTGTTCCCTGCCATCCTGTTGTCCCCTCTGAGGCAAAAACTGTAGAGAAACCTTTAGTTTGACAAACCTTAATTCTGTTCTCAACCCACCCCATGTAGTGATCAGAATGTGGAAGATTAAAGGTGGCTTTATCGTAAGGTCCTTATTATCACATGAACCAGTAGGTTATCAATCACTACCAACATACAGTAGGTAGTTGTCAGGTCAGGTAATGTGGAGGCTGGATAAATCCACAATGAGCATGACATGGGACTAACAACATCCCCAGAAAAAGGGAAATCTTCTCTGTAAGCCACTAGCAAGAACTCCACTCAGGTCTTCATAGCCAAAGATGGGTCACACCCACACAAAACCAGCCACACAGGGAGGGAATGACTTCTTCTCATGGACTCAGACCACTTCCTGTTCCCTTCAGGGACTGGAGAGAGAGAGGAGGCCCACCTTCTTGAGCACATTGTAGTGGCCAACACACTCTCTGCAGTGTGTAGAGCTGAGATGGCTTCTGTCACAAACTCTTGACAGTGACAAAACTCCGATACAGTACATGGTAAGAAAATGTAACTTAGCTCCAGAGAGCTTCCATTGTATCTAACATACATAGGGAATTTCACCAGTGTGGATACTTGGATGAACACAGTTCAACTTCTGGCTGACAGCTTCCTTACAACGTTTGCTCTCAGAACTTAATCTCTGTTGTTTGCCTTTCTTTTGAACAAGGGGGGACCATATTATTTACACCGCTTTCTCTAGTGTGAATTTTCTGATGTCGAATGAGGGTAGCCTTTGGCTGAAGGCTTTCCCACATTCACTGCATTTATAAGGCCTCTCTGGTTTGTGAACTTTCTGGTGCTACCTCAGATTGTCCTCTGTCTGAAGGTTTTTCCACAGTCACTGCACTCGTAAGGCCGTTCACCAGTATGAAGTTTCCAATGGTTATTGAGGCTGGAGCTTTGATTAAAGAATTTCCCACAGTCACTGCATTGATAAGGACGTTCACCAGTGTGAAGCCTCCAATAGCTGTTAAGGCTGGAGCTTTTGCTGAACAGTTTCCCACTTTCATAGCATTCATAAGGCCATTCACCAGTATGAACTCTGATGTTTCATGAGATTGGAGATTAGGCTAAAGGCTTTCCCACATTTCGCTGCACCCGTAAGGCCGTTCACCAGTGTCAACTATCTGATGTTGAATAAGACTGGCAATGTGCCTAAAGAATTTCCCACACTCAACACACTTACAGGGTCTTTCTCCAGTGTGAACTCTCCAATGTTTAATTAGGTTGGAGTTGCAGTTGAAGGATTTCCCACGTTCACTACACTTACGGGCATTTCTGCCAGTGTAAACCCTCTTGTGATGAATGAGGTTAGAACACTGGCTGAAGAATTTCCCATGTTCACTGCACTCATATGGTTTTTCACCAGTGTGAACTCTCTTATGCTGAATGAGGTTGGAGGTTCGACTGAAGAATTTCCCACAGTCATTGCACACGTGAGGGCTTTCAGGAGTGTGAACTCTCTGATGTTTAATGAGACTGGAATGTTGGCTGAAGAATTTCCCACACTCAGAGCACTCATAAGGTTTTCCTCTATTGTGAACTTGCTGGTGTTGAGTGAGGCCAGCAGCATAGCTAAAGAATATCCCACATTTGCTGCATTCATAGGGCCTTTCTCTGGTGAGAATGCTCTGGTGCTGCGCAAGTGTGGATTTGTCTCTGAAAGCATCCCTAAATTCACTGTACTTGTTCTGTGTTTGAACAGTGTGAAAATCCACACCTGCAGTGCTTTTACATTGGTCCTCCATGGTGGGAGTGATCTGATGCTGGGGAAAGCCTGATGTGGCCATAAAGTCCTCTCTGCCTTCCCTGCATGCATTAGGCTTCTCTGACAGGTAGTCTTGGAAGGTCTTCCCAGGCAAGGCCCTGTCCTCCTCCCTTCCTATGGACTTGTCTACATTCTGCTGCATGGGTTGCTGGGGAAGGTTTGCCTTGAGCTGAGATCTGTTCCTATATGCCTGACGTGTGTAGGGTTTCTGCCTGGGATGTACAGCCTGGTGTTCAGTGAGGTGTAAAATGTCTTTCAAGTGTACACCGTGCATGCCAGAGGTGTAGGTCTTCTGGGTGGATAGAACTTCCTCCAGATTCCCATCCGGCAACAAACTTCTTCTATAGAAACACTATGCTCAGAAGGTAACTCCTTAACTTCTATTCATGACGAAAATCAGAACCAGACCTGCCATAAGCCCTTCTTGCCATGGCCGAAGTCATATCCACACAGTCAGGTACCCAGGGCGCTCTCCCCATCTCCAGATGGGCAACCACAAGGGACCTAAAAGACGTGAGTCCCAACGAGGCTATCAGGGCAAAGTTCTCCAGCATTGCATCACAGTACAGGAGTTTCTGAGCTTCATCAAGGAGCCTCCACTCCTGGGAGAAGTAAATGGTCACGTCCTCAAAAGTCACACATCCCTGCGTGGAATCCATCAGCATCGCAGCCGCCATCAGAGCCTGTAGACCCAGCGGTACAGTAAAGGTAACCGAGGTGGGTCTTGCGGCCTCAGCCTACCACCTTCCTTGCCGTGCCCTGGGCGAAGTGTGACCCTGGGTTGAGCATGCCACTCCCAGCCTCAGTAGCCCCCCATGTAAAATGCATGTGAGGATCAGGGTGTAGCCTCTGGGGCACAGACAGTACGCAGTCCCGCAAGACACCCGCAGTTCAATGGGAGTCACAGTGACACAAAGGCACGGAGGTGGGTCCTAGCCTCACCATCCCTCCCTGCGTGGCCCCAAAAAGCCGGCTGGGCAGCGGCGCTGGCTCAGCCTTGGGTCTCCCCCAGCTATTAGGAACACAGCAATGACTGGCTGGGCAACAACGGAGGAAGTTCCAGCCCCCATCTCGGCGACCAGAAGAATCACACTCTCGGGGGCTGTCATTGGTCCGGCACATCCTCTGCCGATATTTGCATATTTTGAATCAAACAAAAACTTAATAACCTGGATTCCTGGCTCTCCATTTTTGTGATGCTTTACTAAGAAGAATATTTCAACTCACTCAAAATTAATAGAAAAGATATAAAGTCACCGTCCTTTTTAGTGGCTGAATGTATTCCATGGCATACATATACCACACCTTTGTAATCCATTCCCGGCATTTAATCCATTCCTGGCATTCCACAATTTGGCAATTGTAACGTGAGTGACAGTAAACAGTCTAGTGCAAATGATTTGCAGGATCAAATGGGAGATCTACTTTTAACTCTTTGAGGATCCTCCACATTTCTTTCCAAAGAGGCTATTTTAGTTTACAGTCCCACCAACAGTGTAAGTGTTCCTTTTTCGTTAAAACAAAACCAAACAAACAAAAAAAAACCTGAACCTCTGGGGGTGCCCAGTTGGGTCGTTCCCTTGAAGTCAGCAGCTATTTGCTAACCCGATCGGACACAGTTACCCCACCTCCACCAAGTAAAGAGGAAAGAAAAAAATGCTATAAATTAAACCAAAACAAGCAAACAGAAAACTTCATGGGATAAAATTGGGTTTAAAACCAAATAATAGGGGTAGAAACACTAGCAAAAATGAAGTTCTAATTATTGAAAAAGACAGCAATGGGAAATTGTTTTTAAACTAGAAAAATGGAGAAAGAAAAGAAAGGAAAAAGAAAAGAAAAAATCTGTAGGGAAAAGATTGAAATTAAAAAAATAAAATATATATATATATATATATATATACACACATCTTGTTGAATATTGTCTGGGCAACAGGTGGTCTTCTGGGGTATGAGATGTTAATCACAATGCTGATACAACTGGAGGCCTCTGCTGATTTCTCAAACCCCACAGGATAGAGACCCTAAATCTCTCTTCAGCCCTCTTACAAGGCAATTGAAACTTATAAACTTGGCTAAGCAGAAGCTTTCCCAGGAACGTGCTTTTCGCTGTGACCACTGTTGATGTGGCTATCCACTTACCCAGTGTGCCAAAACCCTGAGGGTTAGGGCTGTAAGGTGTTGCAGTCCCTGCCTTTAGGCTGCTCAGTCACTAGATTACTAGCTCCTGTCCTATCCTTGCTCTGTGACCCTGAGGGCAGAACTTGCTGGGGCAGTTCTCTCACAATGGCTCCCTGTGGCCACAACCTATAGATTGGAGATTTTTTAAGGTTGTGTCAGAGTACCCTACTGTACACCTATATTGCTCTGTCTCCCGCTTTCTGTGCCTCTCCTTTTTTTGTCAATATTCCCTTTTAGCCACCCCCTCTCCTTTCTTTATTTTATTTTCTTTCCTTTATCCCTTCTTTCTCTTCAACCTTCTTATCCTTCTGGTTCTGTACCAAAGGGACTCATGGAAACCTTAGTCCACAGGCACAGGAACTTAAACAGCAAGAGGAAGTGCAAGGAAAATTAGGGCAAGGAAACAGATAAAAGAGATCACTCATGAGGAGGAATCAGCAGAAAACTCCTGGCAACATGAAGAACCAGTCCAGAGCACCCCTTCCTCGGGACCATGAGGTAGCTACTGCAGAGGATTCCACCTATAAAGAAATGTTAGGAATGACAGAAAGGGAATTTTGAACACATGATGAAAACAATGAAGGAAATGATGGAAGCAATAAAGGAAACTGCTATTAAGGTGGAAAATAACCAAAAGGAAATCCAAAAACAGAATCAAATAAGAGATGAACGATTTCAAGAATATAGAAAGAACATAACAGAGATAAAAGAACTGAAGCAGTCAATTAGGAAACTTAAAGATGCAATAGATAGTATCAGCAACAGGTTAGACCATGCAGAAGAAAGAATTTCGGAGGTAGAGGACAAAGTTCTGGAGATAACTCACATAGTTAGGCAGAAAAGAAGAGAGAGAAAACAGAACATTCACTGACAGAATTATGGGACTTTTTGAAGGGTTCCAACCTATGAGTTATAGGAATCCCAGAAGGGGAAGAAGAATGCCCCAGAGGAATGGAAGCCATACTAGAGAATATTATAAATGAAAATTTCCCAAATATCACCAAAGATTCTGACACACTGCTTTCAGAGGGGCGTCAGACCCCAGGTTGCCTCAACTCTAACCAAGCTACTCCAAGACAGATTGTGATGAACCAGTCCAAAGTCAAGACAAAAGAAAAGATTCTGCAAGCTGCCAGGAGTAAGCGCCAGTTGACCTACAGGGGCAAATCCATCAGGATGACTGCAGACTTCTCTAATGAAACTTTCCAAGCAAGAAGACAATGGTCATCTACCTTTAATCTACTTAAACAGAACAACTTCCAGCCCAGAATTCTACATCCTGCTAAGCTAAGCTTTAAAATTGACGGAGAAATCAAATCATTTATGGATATACAAACATTGCGGAAATTCGCCACAACATGACCAGCTTTACAGGAAATACTTCAACCTGTTCTGCACAATGACCATTACAATGGATCAGCACCAAAAGAAGAACTCAGAAATTAAAGGACAGAACCTAACTTCCACACTGATGCAAAAGATAAAACTAACCAATGGACGCTCACAAAATAAGACGAATAGAATGCTACCTCACTTATCAATTATCTCAGTAAATGTTAATGGCTTGAATTCCCCACTGAAGAGACATAGATTGGCTGACTGGATTAAAAAACACAAGCCCTCCATTTGCTGTCTACAGGAAACACACCTAGCTTCAAAACACAAACTAAAACTCTGAGTTAAGGATTGGAAGACAATTTTTCAGGCAAACAGAATTCAGAAGAAAAGAGGGGTTGCAATCTTATTTTCAGATACATGTGGATTTAAAGCAAGTAAAGTCAAAAAAGGCAAAGATGGTCACTTCATATTGGTCAAGGGAAAAATACAAGAAGACGTTTCAATTCTAAATATTTATGCCCCCAATTTAAATACACCCAGATTCTTTTTTTTTTTTTGTAGAGACAGAGTCTCACTGTACCGCCCTCAGGTAGAGTGCCGTGGCGTCACACGGCTCACAGCAACCTCCAGCTCTCGGACTTACGCGATTCTCCTGCCTCAGCCTCCCGAGCAGCTGGGACTACAGGCGCCCGCCACAACGCCTGGCTATTTTTTTGTTGCAGTTTGGCCAGGGCGGGGTCCGAACCCGCCACCCTCGGCATATGGGGCCGGCGCCCTACTCACTGAGCCACAGGTGCCGCCCTGCACCCAGATTCTTGAAACAGACCTCACTCAGTATGAGCAATATGATACCTGATAATACCATAATTACAGGGGACTTTAACACTCCTTTTTCAGAGCTGGACAGATCCTCTAAACAGAAATTAAACAAAGATACAAGAGATTTAAATGAGACCCTAGAACAACTATGATTAATAGACACACATAGAACACTCCATACCAAAGTTAAAGAGTACACATTCTTCTCATCACCCCATAGAACATTCTCCAAACTTGATCATATCCTGGGACACAAACAAATACCAGCTGAATGAAAAGAATTGAAATTTTACTTTGTATCTTCTCAGACCATAAGGCACTAAAGGTGGAACTCAACTCTAACAAAAACACTCAACCCCACACAAAGGCATAGAAATTAAACATGACAGATGGGTGCAGGAAGAAATAAAAGAGGAAATCATCAACTTCCTTGAGCATAACAACAATGAAGACACAAGCTACCAAAACCTGTGGGATACTGCAAAAGCAGTTTTGAGAGGAAAAATTTATTGCTTCAGATGCCCACATTTGAAAAACAGAGCACATCAACAAACTTACAAGCCATCTTATGGAATTGGGAAAAGAAGAACAATCTAAGCCTAAAACCAGTGGAAGAAAAGAAATATCCAAAATCAAATCAGAGATCAATGAAATTGAAAACAAAAGAATCATTCAGAAAAATTAATGAAACAAGGAGTTGGTTTTTTGAAAAAATAAATAAAATAGATAAACCATTGGCCAGACTAACGAGAAATAGAAAAGTAAAATCTCTAATAACCTCAATCAGAAATGATAAAGGGGAAATAACAACTGATGCCACAGAGATACAAGAGATCATCTCTGAATACTACCAGAAACTCTATGCCCAGAAATTCGACAATGTGAAGGAATTGGATCAATATTTGGAATCACACCCTCTCCCTAGACTTAGCCAGGAAGAAATAGAGCTCCTGAACAGACCAATTTCAAGCACTGAGATTAAAGAAACAATTAAACGTCTCCCAACCAAAAAATGCCCTGGTCCAGATGGTTTCACATCAGAATTCCATCAGACTTTCAAGGAACAGCTTATTCCTGTAATGCAGAAATTATTTCAAAAAATTGAGGAGTAAGGAATCTTCCCTAACACGTTCTATGAAGCAAACATCACCCTGATACCAAAACCAGGAAGACCCAACTAAAAGGGAGAATTTCAGACCAGTTTCACTAATGAATATAGATGCAAAAATTCTCAACAAAATCCTAGCCAATAGATTATAGCTTATCGTCAAAAAGGTCGTACATCATGATCAACTAGGTTTCATCCCAGGGATGAAAGGCTGGTTTAACATACACAAGTCTATAAGCGTTATCCACCATATTGACAAAAGCAAAAATAAATACCATATGATCCTCTCAATAGATGCAGAAAAAGCATTCAATAAAATCCAGCATCCTTTTCTAATCAGAACACTGTGCCATCATAGGTGGCACATTTCTGAAGCTGATTGAAGGTATCTATGACAAACCCACAGCTAATATTTTACTGAATGAAGTAAAACTGGAAGCTATTCCTCTTAGAACTGGAACCAGACAAGGTTGTCCTCTGTCACTATTACTATTCAACATAGCGCTGGAAGTTCTAGCGAATACAATTAGGCAAGACAAGGATATAAAGGGAATCCAAATGGGAGCAGAGGAGGTCAAACTCTCCCTCTTTGCTGACGACATGATCTTATACTTAGAGAACCCCAAAGACTCAACCACAAGACTCCTGGAAGTCATCAAAAAATACAGTAATGTCTCAGGATATAAAATCAATGTCCACAAGTCAGTAGACTTTGTATATGCCAGTAACAGTCAAGATGAGAAGCTAATTAAGGACATAACTCCCTTCACCATAGTTTCAAAGAAAATGAAATACCTAGGAATATACCTAACGAAGGAGGTGAAGGACCTCTATAAAGAAAATTATGAAATCCTCAGAAAGGAAATAGCAGAGGACTTTGACAAATGGAAGAACATACCATGCTCATGGCTGGGAAGATCAACATTGTTAAAATGTCTATACTTCCCAAAGCAATCCACCTATTCAATGCCATTCCTATCAAAATACCAACATCGTACTTTCAAGATTTGGAAAAAATGATTGTGCATTTTGTGTGGAACTGAAAAAAACCCTGTATAGCTAAGGCAGTTCTTAGTAACAAAAATAAAGCTGGAGGCATCACCATACTAGATTTTAGGCTGTACTACAAAGCCATAGTGGTCAAGACAGCATGGTACTGGCACAAAAATAGAGACATAGACACTTGGAATTGATAGAAAACCAGGAAATGAAAGTAACATCTTACAACAACCTAATCTTTGATAAACCAAAAACACACCTTGGGGGATAGATTCCCTATTCAATAAATGGTGTTGGGAGATCTCGATAGCCACATGTAAAAGACTAAAACTGTACCCACACATTTCTCCACTCACAAAAATTGATTCCACATGGCTAAGGTACTTAAATTTGTGGCATGAAACAATAAAAATTCTCAAAGAAAGCATAGGGAAAACACTAGGAGATATTGGCTTTGGGAAAGACTTCATGAAGAAGACTACCATGGCAATTACAACGACAATAAAAATAAGCAAATGGGTCTTAATTAAACTGAAAAGCTTCTGTACAGCTAAGGAAACAATAACCCAAGCAAATCAACAACCTACGCAATGGGAATGAATATTTGCATATTTTGAATCAGACAAAAGCTTGATACCTAGAATCTATGAATCCAAATTAATCCACATGAAAAAAGCCAACAATTCCCTATAGCAATGGGGAAGAGACATGAATAGAACCTTCTCTCAAGACGGACAAATGGCTAAGAAACATAAAAAAATGTTCATCATCCCTATCAGAGAAATGCAAATCAAGACCACCCTGAGATACCATCTAACCCCAGCAAGAATGGCCCACATCACAAAATCTCAAAACTGCAGATGCTGGCATGGATGTGGGGAGAAGGGAATACTTTTACACTGCTCGTTGGACTGCAAACTAGTACATCCCTTTTGGAAGGAAGTATGGAGAAACCTCAAAGCACTAAAGCTAGACCTCCCATTTGATCCTGCAATATTACTGGATTATTCCTTCTACCCAGAAGGAAAAAAAATCCTTTTATCATAAGGACACTTGTACTAGACTGTTTATTGCAGCTCAATTTACGATTGCAAAATGTGGAGACAGCCTACGTGCCCAGCAACCCAGGAATGGATTAACAAGCTCTGGTATATGTACACCGTGGAATACTATTCAGCCATTAAAAAAAATGGATACTTTACATCCTTCGTATTAACCTGGATGGAAGTGGAAGACATTATTCTTAGTAAAGCATCACAAGAATGGAGAAGCATGAATCCTATGTACTCAATTTTGATATGAGGACAACTAATGACAATTAAGGTCACGGTGGGGGTGGGGGAAGGGGAAAGCAGAGAGAGAAAGAAGGAGGGAGGGGTGGGGAAAGGAATAGCAGAGAGAGAGATGGACAGAGTGGGTGGGGCCTTGGTGTGTGCCACAGCTTTTGGGGTCAAGACGCAATTGCAAGAGGGACTTTACCTAAAAAATGCAATCGGTGTGACCTGGCTTATTGTACCCTCAATGAATCCCCAACAATAAAAAAAAAAAAAGTGTTCCCTTTTCTCCACATCCACGCCAGCATCTACAGCTTTGAGTCTTTGTAACGTGGACCATTCTCAATGGGTGGTTTTGATTTGCATTTCTCTGATAATTAGAAATGATGAGGTTTTTTTTTTGTTTGTTTTTTTTCTGGGTAGAGTACCATGCCAGCAACTTCCAGCTCTTGGGCTCAAGTGATCTTCTTGCCTCAGTATATCTATTTTAATCGAGAGTCTTGCCTTTGCTCAGGCTGGTCTCAAACTCGTGAGCTCAAGTTATCCACCCACCTTGGCCTCCCTGAGCCACCGCACTGTTCGGACAATGAGCATTTTTTCATATACTTGTTAGCCATTCATCTGTCTTTTTTGGAGAAGGTTCTATTCATTTCACTTGCCCGTTGATATAAAAGATTGTTGGCGCTTTTTTTTTGTTACTTAATTTGAGTTCTCTGTAGATTGTAGTTATCAATCTTTTGCGGATTCATAATATGCAAATATCTTTTCTCAGTCTGAAGGTTGTCTGTTTGCTTTGTTTTTTTCCTTAGTTGTATGTAAGCTATTCACTTTAGTTAAGTCCCATTTGTTTATTTTTGTTGTTGTTGCAATTGCCCCGGCAGTCTTCTTCATAAAGTCTTTTCCCAGGCTGATATCTTCAAGTGTTTTCCCCACATTTTCTTTGAGGATTTTTATTGATTCATGTCTTAAATTTAGATCTTTTATCCATCTTGTTATTTTTCTTCTTTTTTTTTATGTAGAAAAGAGGTTTATTTGGCTTATGATTATGGGGCAAAGTTCAATATTGGGCAGTTTCATCTGATAAGGGTCTCATGCTGCTTCAGTGCACAGCAGAAGTTGTGTGCAGAGATCATGTGGTGAGAGAGGGAGTCAGAGTGAGAGACCCAGGAAGCCAGGCTCTTCAGCAAACCACTTCCCAGGGAGCTCACTCTCCCTCTCAACAGGATAATAATCTGTTCATGAGAGCTCCAGCCACATTAGCCACCTCCCAACACTGCAGGGGATTAAATTTCAACCTGAGTTTTGCCAAAAATAAACCCACATCCAAACCATAGCGTGGACTTAAGGGCAGGGCAAGCTGGCAGAAAACTTCACCATGCCATCTCTAGTTGATGCACCAGGAGTGCTGGTCAGTCAGCCATCCTTGCAGGGCTGGGCTGCTGCCTGTCCAGTACTGCCCTCCTGGCCTCTTCCAGTTTCTGGTGATTTGGCTCTAGGTGTGGGCTCTGCCCTAAACAAGGATGATATGGAACACACACACACAAGGCACTGGCTCTCCAGAGCTTGTCAGCCTAGGTAAATCACATGGCAAAGGCCCCCGAGGAATCTGCACCCTAGGCTAGCCCCAACTCTGCTGCCAACCTATATGTATCATGTGGGCAAAGCAGCTGCCCAGCACCCCAAACAGAGAAACTACTTGTTTCTTTCTCCTCGTGGACCCCAAACAGTCAGGCAAGAGAAGGAAATAAAGCAGAGCAGGGACCTTCCTGACTGCTTTCAGCTACAGTGCAGCTACCAGCCTGCCAAGGAGTCAGAAAAATTTCTGGAGTCGGCACAAGGGGATGCTGAGTGGGCATGAAGCATCCCAGAGAGATATGTTGAGTATCTGGTTACTCCCTTTTCTAGAACTATAGCTAGGAGATGAGTACCCTAGGGGCTAGGGCCTGATAGAATCAAAACAGCACAGCATCATACCCCCTGCACGACCTCAGACAGGCCTGCCAGGCCTCTCAGAGGGAGGAGCTGCAGCCATTTCAGGAATCTGGAGCTCCCAGACCAGGTTTAGTTTCTCTTCCAGCAGTAGGGACTTTTCCCACCTGACTGCAGAAAAACGGCCTCGATCTGACCATCTTTCATATCCTGAGGTCAAGTAAAAGTGGCTAGAGGAGGCAAAAGACCTAATAGGTGACAAACAGCCCTAGAAAGACTTTCACTAAAAAGACTAGGGTCCCCTTCTCTCCCGCCTGCCCCACCGTAGACTATGCCCTCAGTGAAACAGGCTTACAGGGGCAGACCAAGAAGAAGCCTCTGGCTAGCTGCCTTCCTTGCTGAGAATGGAGGACAGATGAACCTGGAGCAAGTGCTGAGATCAGTCCCAGCCACCAGGACCAGATGCCCGACCACCTGGGGACAGGAGAATGCTTAGCGAGATGCTCCGGCCTCAGCCCCTCTCCCAGCTTCAGATCCAGAGTGTCGGACCCCAAACTGCTTCGAGACAAAGCCCAGGCCGGAAGACCTAACCCTAGGGAAGCCGCTCCTGTAGGCCTGTCCCTCGGACCTGTCCCATTTCCTGGATCTCTCCAACCAACCTACAAGAGTGGTGGGCACTAGCTCTGTCCTTGACGGCTCACAACTCTCCTTCCAAGAGAAGTCCTCCTTAGCGTGTCCCAACAACCAGCTGGTGCAAAAACCACAGCCCCTTTTATCCATCTTGAATCAGTTTTAGTGTGTGGAAAAAAGCATGGGTCCATTTTCAGTCTTTTACATATAGATATCCAGTTCTCCCTGTACCATTTATTCAATAGGGATTCTTTCTCCCAGTGAGTGTTCTTGTATGATTTATCAAAGATGGGTTGCTGTAAAATTTTAGTTTTATCTTATGATGTTCTATTTTATTCCAGATGTCTGTGTCTCTATTTTTGCACCGATACCATGCTGTTCTGATCATTGTGGCCTTGTAGTACAGCCTAAAGTCTGGTAGGCTAATGCCCCTGGCCATGTTTTTATTACTACAGATCAATTTCACTAATGAATATAGGTGCAGTAATTCTCAATAAAATCTTAGCCAATAGATTACAATTTATCATTAAAAAAGTCATACATCACAATCAGTTAGGTTTCATCCAAGTGATGCAAGGGTGGTTTAATATACAGAAGTCCATAAAGGTAATCTACCATATCAACAGAAGCAAAAGCAAAGACCACATGATCCTCTCAACAGATGGAGAAAAAGCATTCAATAAAATTCAACATCCTTTTTTAATTAGAACTCTCAATATAGGCATAGGGGCACATTTCTTAAACTGATTCATGCCATCTATGACAAACATACAGCTAATATTATGCTGAATGGAATAAAACTGAAAGCTTTTCCATTCAGAACTGGAACAAGACAAGAGGGTCTTCTATCACCACTACTATTCAACATAGTGCTGTCTGTTCTAGCCAAACAGTCAGGCAAGAGAAGGAAATAAAGGGCATCCAAATGGGAGCAGAGGAGGTCAAACTCTCCCTCTTTGCTGACAATATGATCTTATACTTTAGAGAACCCCTAAGACTCACCATAAGACTCCTGGAAGTCATCAAAAAATACAGTAATGTCTCAAGATATAAAATCAGTGTCCACAATTGAGTAGCCTTTGTATAAATGCCAATAACAGCCAAGATGAGAAGCTAATCAAGGATACAGTTCCTTTCTCAGTAGCTTCAAAGAAAATAAAATTCTTAGGAATATACCTAACAAAAGGGGTGAAGAACCTCTATAGAGAAAACTACAAAACCCTAACAAAAGAAATAACAGAAGATGTTAACAAATGGAAGAACATACCATGCTCATGGCTGGGAAGTATAAACATTGTTAAAATGTCTATACTTCCCAAAGCAATCTACAGATTCAATGCAATCCCCATTAAAATACCAGCATCATACTTTCAAGTATGGAAAGTATTGGAAAAAATAATTCTTTTGTATATACACTTAATTTTCATGTTTAATGACTATTACACTTGTTTCTGCTTCAAAAGAAATCTCTTGATAATTTCACATGTGAAGTTTAGGGACCACCTTAATCAAATGCCGTAATGCTGAAGAGATTATTTACGTCTCAGAATTATCATTAACTTCAGATAGTGTACAGCAGAAATTCATAGCAGAGCAGTTTTTGTAATTGTCAAGTGTCCTTAGTGTGTGTTACATTACTAAGCTTTATTTAATATTTTTGAAGTGTTAGAGGCCATGAGTATGTCTCATATCTTTAATGAGACAGTTATTTTAACCTGAAGTTTCTTAATCTAATTGTGTGATTTAACTTAATTTGTATATAAAAACCTTTATAAACTATAAAATGTCATGTGTTGGAAGTGTTAGCATTTAAATGATGTGAGTAAAATAGCTTCTAATCTAATTACCAGCACAAATATTATTTCCTCAATGAAGCCCTCCCCACATTTGTCTAAGCAGTGACTACCCTACCCCTGTAAACTCTGTCCCTATAGACATGTTCTTAATTCTAGCAGAGCCCATAACGTGGGGTATTTTTTCTCACATCTGTCTCCTTGAGGGCCAACAAGTTTCTCAAATCCAAGGCGCACATTGGATTGGTGTCTCTCTCCAATACCTAATGAAGTGCCGAGCACTCGGAGGTACTTAAAATATATTTGCATGAGTGGATGTATGTAATGTGAAAAAAAGTTAAAGATCATTTAGTCAAATCATATCTTTTTATAGGCAAGGAAATGAAGTCCAAGAGAGGTTAATACTTCTTTTTACTTTTTCAGAGTTAACAGAATTTATAACTTCAAGCATTTTATCACTACTGTGTTCTAGATTCAGTAAAAATAGTCCCTCTAGCATATTCCAGAAATGATGCATAGAATACATACAGACCGATTATCTCATTAAGGCCACTGTCATTCCTGTCTGGTGTGTGACAGGGAACTGAGAACAGTGAGAAAGAGAAGACAATCCAGTCTGTAGATGGGGTGAAGCAGAACTGCCTCTTCTAAGAGGCTGGTTTTTAGTGACTGTGAGCTAAGTCATTTTAAATACTCGGTTGAATTATTATCTGTCCTGCCCTTGGATCTATAAGAAGAATAAACAGTGGACTCAGCTTCTCATCGCTAGTGTGCTTTGCAGTTCATCTTGACATAGCAGTTATTAGAGAGACCAACAGTTTCTCATTCATAAATTTTTGAGCATTCATAACCTTGATTGAATTGTGATACTTAAGAAATAAATTACGTTAAGGCTGATCACGGTGGCTCATACCTGGGAGGCTGAGGCAGGTGAATTGCCTGAGCTGAGTCTGAACTAGAGTGAGCCCCCGTCTCTAAAAATAGCTGGGCATCATGGCAGGAACCTGTAGTCCCAACTACTCAGGAGGTTGAGGCAAGAGGATCACTTGAGCCCAAGAGTTTGAAATTGCTGTGAGCTGTGATGCAACAGCACTTTACCCAGGGCAACAAGATGAGACTCTGTCTCAAAAAAAAAAAAAAAAGAGAGAGAGAGATAAATAAATAATGTTCAGTCTGAATTTGATTTTAAATGCCTGGCCACCACTGGTTATAGTGGCTCATGCCTATATACCTCACACTCTGGGAGACTGAGGCAGGTGGACTGCTTGAGCTCAGGAGTTCAAGACCAGCCCGAGCAAAGAGCAAGACCCTGTTTGTACTACAAATAGAAAAACTAGCTGGTTGTTGTGGCACATACCTATAATCCCAGTTAATTGGGAGGCTGAGGCAAGAAGGTCACTTGAGCCCAAGAGTTTCAGGTTGCTGTGAAGTATGATGCCATAGCACTCTAGCCTGAGACAACAGAGTGAGGTTCTGTCTCAAAAATGAATGAATGATTGAATGTCTGGCCACTATTTTTATGAACAAAATTGAGGTTTCTCTTCTAACCCAAACCTATGGATAGGAGCCATCATGGAAGGAAAGCTTAGAATTCTGTTAAAAATGAAACAACTCAGAAGACAGAAATGAATAAAGATATGCAATTTTGGAAGTCCTTTAACATCAGCATGAACAGTCTTTTCATTTGAAGAAAATAACTATTCACAAATCCAACATGCCATGTTTCACGTGCCACAAAAATAATTTTTTGGATGATAGTGCTTCTGTAGGCAGCCATTGAGCAATTAGCAAGTGTAACATCTTTATAAATTTGTGAATGAGGCATGGGTGGACTTGATAAGAAATGCTCATGGTTTTGGAGGAAAAGGGACTCAGAGAAGTAGGATGCATTTTATTGCCTAAGAAAAAAATATCAAATCAAATGCAATCCCAAAATTTGTATTTAAGAAACCTTCATTCAAGTAAATTTACCTAAAAGAGAGTTGATTGAAAATCAGAAAACCTTAGGGATGATTGATGCCAAATTCCCATCATTAAATATTGCTGTTGGGTTCTGTTAACCTATATAAACATTAGGTTTTTTGAAAATTGAAAATATTAAAACTGCAAAAACTTTTTCAAATTCGTTAAGGCCCTGACCTCACAGGAAATATGTAACTTCAGTTGAGATATACATATTAACCCTAGAATTCAAAACATTGCTAAGTCTGTGAAGATCGTAAAAGTACTGTAATTACCTTGATTACATTTCTCTTAACCGTTCAAATACAAGGTAAAAAATAAGTCGCCTATGATAAAAATGTAGTAATTAGAATATTTCCATTCCTCACCTGTTTATAACCTTCATCAAGTGAAAATTATAACCCTGTTAGACATGCCATTTCTGAATAGCAAACAGGCTGTATCATTATTTGCTGCCAGCAGCCTGATGCTTGGAGTTTATTGGTTTTGCCTAAAATTTTTATGTTTATATACAATCTGAAATCAATAAATCCAGTCTTTTTTTCTTCTTAAAACAAAGCTATCAGTCAATCATGATTTGACAAATGAAGGAAGAGAGGGCAGGAAAATGTTGATTGGTCTCCCAGCAGTAATGACTTGAGTCTTGTAATAATGGGTGCCGTGTTTTGGAGTTTGGTGCCTTGTACTGTGTGTCTTCTTCTCAAGTCAGAGACTGAGCTGTCTGTTAAGTATGGTGAATCTTCATTTTGAGGCCCAGGTGTCTAGATTGAAGATTATGAATTTAAGTAAAATTTTAAAATGATGCCTAGAAATTTAGACTTGTGAATGAGGACATAGTCTGCAGATTCTTCTTATCATTTCACTAAACTAGTGCAGCTATACAGCCTGTTACCTGGCAGAATTACCTGATACAGGAAAATAAAGGAAATAGGGTGGATTCTCAGCAAACGAATATGTGCTAAAGGTTAATCTTCATCAGAGCTTCAAGGCAGTATCTTTGACCAAAATCAGACATGTTTTTCATTCATTCTGACCCATGCTATGTTTATAATATTTTGAATTAAGTTTTACTATTGTAAAATATGACTTTTCATATTTTGAAAATAATTATTTTTATCACAACAATAATTGGCTGGAATTTATTAGTTGCTGTCCCCTCTGTTGGGTGACCTGCTTGTTCCCTCATCCTGAGAGCCTCAGGCAGCGTATGTGCCCTTGTCTTTTTATTATTTGGGCATCTTGTTTGTGGTAGGCCCTCCTATTGACGACCTCATGCCTAACAGCATTTAAACTGATAACCTCTGATCTCAAGGACGCGAGTCGCCGGCCTTCCCCAGCTTGTTGCAAGGGCCTCAGCAGCCATATGGCCTGCAGGGCACTTTTGCATGAACTGGTGGGATGAAGGTTCTT
Source organism: Nycticebus coucang (assembly GCF_027406575.1). NCBI lineage: Eukaryota > Metazoa > Chordata > Mammalia > Primates > Lorisidae > Nycticebus > Nycticebus coucang. The sequence continues at coordinate 146,051,618 of NC_069781.1, read as the reverse complement.
ATCCCTCCACTGTCTTGCTGCCCTTCTACTGATAGAACCAGGCCTCAGAAAACTGGGTCTTAGTGCAGAATAGGTATGAACATGAGCTTGTCGTGAGCATAGAAACAGTACAGGTGATGATACACGGTTTTGAGCCATTGTTTGTAGAAAGAAGCTTCCAGGAAATAATACAATGTTTTATTAACTGTATTTTTCCAAAATCAACCATGATATTGTTTCTTTGTGAATACAGTGATTATTGTTATCCAAAGATTCCATCTTCATGGAGTAACCTTAACATTATGAATACTTTTAAAATTTTCCCCTGTAATATTTTTTAAAACATTGAAGACATCACATTGGACATACGTTGAAGGACATACTGCTAGAATTCACAGGTTTTAAACTCTTCCTTCATACCATAGCATTATCCAAAGGTTATTGTGTATATCGTATTCCTTTTTAGTCATCAAACTTTGGCTTTTTTTCATAGGATTCATTTAGTTCACCTAGTCAAACTTCACATTTAAGTTTCTGAAACTCCTAGGACTTCCTTTTAATGCCAGGTTTAACCAGAGGTCTCTTCATCTGAAAGGAAGTCTGTGTTGCGCTTGACAAATATTAAAATGCAGTAGCTTACTCCTTTCAAGCTGTGAATGGAAATAATTGAAGCATAAACTATTTAATGTTTGTACACACTTGACTATGTGTCTGTAGTTTCTGAGGAAGACTCTGCTCGTGCATTGAACATTTTTACTATTTTGCTTGTTAGATGAATCCAATAAAAAATGAAGGCCAAGTGCTGTGGCTCATACCTGAAATCCTGGCACTCTGAGAGACAGGTGGATCGCTTGAGCGCAGGAGTATGAGACCAGCCTGAGCAAGAGTGAGACCCTATCTTTAAAAATAGCCGGGCGCTGCACAAGGATGACACGCAAATTCGTGAAGCATTCCATATTTTTGATCCACGAATGGATTAATAGATTGTGGTATATGTACACCATGGAATATTATGCAGCCTTGAAGAAAGATGGAGACTTTACCTCTTTCATGTTTACATGGATGCAGCTGGAACATATTCTTCTTAGTAAAGTATCTCAAGAATGGAAGAGAAAGTACCCAATGTACTCAGCCCTACTATGAGACTAATTTAGGGTTTTCACATGAAAGCTATAACCCAGTTACAACCTAAGAATAGGGGGCAAGGGGAAAGGGAGGGGAGGGAGGGGGGAGGTCGGTAGAGGGAAGGGGATTGGTGGGATTACACCAGCGGTGTATCTTAAAGGGTATATGTGAAACTTGGTAAATGGTCTGTGAAGCTAGTGAATGATGCCCCATGATCATATCAATGTACACAGCTATGATTTAATAAAAAAAAAAAAAAAAAAGAGAGAGAAAAAAATAAAAAATAAATTAAAAAAAAATAGCCGGGCGTTGCGGCAGGCGCCTGTAGTCCCAGCTACTTGGGAGACTGAGGCAGAAGGATCATTTGAGCCTAAGAGTTGGAGGGTACTGTGAGTTATGATTTCACAGCACTCTACCAAGGATGACATAGTGAGACTTTGTCTTCAAAAACAAAGATAGAAAAATGACTTAATTGGGATTGAGGTTTATAACTTGAATTTTTCACTAAATCATGATATAGTCTTTTATTATTGGATATTTCTTCAAGTGAATACCAGTGATGTTATCTGTCATGATTGTTTCCAGCATTTTTAAAGTTAGTTTTCAAGACAGGAAAGGCAAACCCATATCCAGAATATGTGTCTGTTCCTGTAAACTGAATTGCTGCCACTGCCGGGAGGATCCCACCATGCCACCAGCTCTTTAGTCTGCCCTGATGCTCAGCTCATGTGCTCCTCTGCCCCCGCTTCTGCCCTGCTGTCCACCCCATCTTGATCAAACACTCAAGAACGCACTCCTGTGTATCCTCACTGTCAACTCCCAGCACTTGCTGACAGGGTCTTTAACTTAGTCGAGGATCTAGTCCCTTTTCCCCTTACATTTCTGTCACATTCCTGGCCAGGTTACCCTATAACTTAACCCCACTTTTTGGCCTAGAGGCCAGGAGATAAGGTGGGTAGACTGCAGGAAGCCGGCAACATGTCCCCTCACGAGCACATTAGCTTCTCCATTTCCAGCAGAGTGAACGCTAGGTGCTCGGTTTGGCCCCACTGAAGGGATCCTGCTGCAGCCGGTGACAGGTGACCCAACTCCAGAAGCTCATTTTACTGTCTTAGGTCATTACTTTCTTGGGTCATTTTTGATATCAGCTGTTGTTGGTTGTGTTCCCTGGGAAGCAGACTTTGAGACTGAGATTCAGGTATGGGGTGTTTCATTTTGGGTGTGTTCTTATAGTCAGTACTAGTGGAAGAGGTGAGGGAAGGAAGCAGAGTTGGCTGGCCACGATCTGTGGTTAGTAGAAACCTCAGTTGACCCTGGGGCGCTCTGGACATGTAGTGGCCCTGTAGAGTTGTCCTGAGTTGCAGTGAGTGGGTCTAGCCTTTATACCTCTAAATCGATCGCTTATTGGATGCAGGCTAGCCCAAAAAGGGATGTGACCATCCATAAAGTAGCTCTTTTTTAGTTAAAGCCATTTCAAAGGGCTGACTGCTTAGGGCTGTCTACCAGCAATATCCCTAGCAGCTACGGGACTAAATCTTTTATTTCTAAAGGAGGATCTAGATAGCATGTCATAGCATCCATTATAGTACATTTCCTTTAATTTTATTTTGTGAATTATTCTTATCCTTGTGGGAGGATGAGGACTTTATTTTTGTTGACCAAAAATATTTTCTAGCAGTTTTTTCCTTCTCATTTCCTTCAAAATCTGAGGCATATTTTTCATATTGTTATTGTTAATAATTTATTTTCTCCATTTTTATTTCTCTATGTAATGAATCGTTCTTTTTTCTATAACCATTTTATATAATTGAATAGTGAAATGAGAGATTTTTAAAATATAATTTACAAAGCACATCCTATCATCTGGCTTTACTAGTTTTCAGACTTTTATAAATAGCTAGTGAAAATTCATAAATAGAATAACCATTGTGTTTAACGCCAGAAAGGCTGTGTCAACCAGTGTGATGAAAATGTGTCAAACGGTTTATGAAGCTAGTGTATGATGCCCCATGATCATATCAATGTATACAGCTATGATTTAATAAAAAAAAAAGAAAAAAATTTTTCTAAATATGCATGAAATAATAGCAATCTCATAATTTATCACTTTTATGCAAATATATATTAAGACTAATGCAACACCAGTAGAAACAAATTTTGAATTCTTTCTCCAGGAGTAGTAATAGATGCTGGTAAGCCATTTACTGCTCCCTCTAATTATCTCTGTCGAGTCATATGTGGTGACAGAAAAGCTCTTCCAATCCCATGATACTAACTGCCTTATCAAGGCACTGAGCCTTTCTTCCCTTGTTGGAAAGATTCCTCATGTATTTTATTTTCAAATGGGTTAAGAGTTCAACGGTAGTATGTTTTCACTCAACAATTCCCCCGTGTTATATTGTGTGATAATATGATTGCTCCTTTTCTGGTTGTTACTCCATAGCTCAGAACTTGCACTACATGTCTCTCTTAGTGATTGTTAGAAATCTGTGGCTATTAATCCCTAATCACTTTCTTGTTCTGATTATCCACATTTTCAGATAATAGCTTTTACACATGCTTAGTATAGTAGTCACCATGATTGGTAATATTTATTTTTAATGAAATGCTTCAGCATAGACCCTTCTTTTCTTACAACTTTCCTTCTAAAAATGTAATCAAGTAATTATTTTTAGATGATCCAAGCAAATTTGCAAGAACCACAATATACATACAGCAGATGTCCCTTAGTTATCCTTCAGTCATTTGAACACATAATATTTCCAAGCTCATAGGAACCACAGGATATAAAAATCAGGCATGATTCTAACCCTCAAGAAGCCTTGGAAAGACAGATGTGAAACCAGAAAATCATGATACATTGTAATAACCACCGTAATCAAGATACAATAAGAGAGTGACAGTGGAAGGAATGCTATACCTAGGGAAAGGGAGAACCTCAGGAAGGAAGGGGACATTTGAGCCAACTGTGAAGAATTAATTCAGTGGGAGGCTGTGAGGCAGAGGGCACCACAGAGAGAAGGAATACATGACATGTACAGAAGCCTAATGATGTCCAAGAATCTTGATAAAATCTAGTGATCACTTTGCTCTATCTAAAACACAACCTTCTTGTAAGGGAAAAACAAAAAGAGCCTGGAGAGGTAAGGTCAGGCAGTCTTCTCGTTCTAACAGATGAGGAGTTTGTTCAACAACCTGAAAGAAACGGAACCAGATCAGATTTGCCCTTTGCTCCTTAGGCAGGCTCAGGGCAGAGTGGAGGCTACGCAGACTGAGGAGGAAGGTAGATGGTATTGTAGCATCACACACAACTCTGGTATCGCTTGGAATTTTCCAAGATGAGTATGGAAGTAAGCACTTCTTTGGAAGTGAATGTGTGACAGCCAAAAAAAAAAAAATCATCTTCATAGAAAACTAAAGTTACTTCTAACATTATCTGTATAGAAGACAAAAGTTTTATATCTGTTATCAAAGTATCTTCAGTGTGGTAGAAATATATGCAAAGCTATTAATATTCATATACATGGACATAGAATGATTCCACTTGGAATCAAGGAGTTTTGAGTTCAAATAATTATGAAAGTAAAGATACTGCCTAGCTTTCTGGGCGTCTTTGAAAACTGTTATTATAATTATTATATAAATTAGCTTCATTAAATTCATATGAAACTCTTATACAAAACACATAAAAATGATAGTCTTCTAAACATTTAATGTGGGAAAGAAAACCTTTTCTTTAAAATAGTATGATCCTCACATCACTCTGAATAATTTCCATAAAAGAGTAATATTTTAATATTCCTATGGGTCACCTTATTGTGTTAAAACCTCGTATATTCACTAAGTAGAATTACCATTATGCAGACATTATAGTAAATGTTGATGCTTTGACAGATTTGCTGTTTGCCTTTGTTTTAACAGGATGTTTGATTTGACTGTCAACCTATTGTTTTTCAAAGAAATTTTATTAAAATTATTATATTTTGCATTACAACAAACTTTCTTTAGCTGTAATTTATGAAGACAATTCTTCTGTTACTCAAAATTTAAAATTTTTAAATTAGTTTATTGCTTATTTAACATGAGTGCTAAACATTTTGGATGTTAAAAAACAATGATTTAAAATAATGCTGAAACGTGATTATGATATGTAGATAAAGCAGGGTGAAAAAGCAGATGTGGGGCGGCGCCTGTGGCTCAAGGAGTAGGGCGCCGGTCCCATATGCTGGAGGTGGTGGGTTCAAACCCAGCCCCGGCCAAAAACCAAAAAAAGAAAAAGCAGATGTGATTATAATCAGAATATCTCTTTTTTAATATAGTGTACTTTAGAATAAAAAAATTATATAATAAAAAAGTACATAATGGTTCTTAAACATAGAGAGTGAGTTTGACAGACTGATGCCAAACATGCCCTATAAATATATTTTCCTTAATTGTACTAATAAAAGGTCATCTCCTTATTTTTTGGTTTTTGGTTTGGGTTTTTGTTTGTTTGTTTATTTTGGGGGAGGTTTTGTTCTTTTTTTTTTTTTTTTTGAGAGGGGAGGTCTCTCTCTCTGTAACCCTGATAGATTGCAGTAGCATCATCATACCATCATACCTCATTGTAGCCTCAAACTCCACAGCTCAAATGATCTTCCTTCCTCACCCTACTATCCTAAGTAGCTAGGACTACAGGCGCACCACCATGTAGTACGCCTGTAGTCCCAGTTTTTGTAGAGTCAGGGTCTCAGTCTTACTCAGGGTGGTCTTGAACTCCTGGCCTCAGCAGTCCTCCAGCTCATCCTCCCAGAGTGCTAGAATCATAGGCATGAGAGTCTATGCCCTTCCATTTTTTTCCTTTTTTTTCTTTTTTGACAGGATAAAACTTGTTAGAATGTAATTTAAAATAAGTTTAAGCAGAATTGTATTCATGATTCTTTCATATGTTGCATTTTTCCTGTTTTTAAGTGTATACATCAGAATGACTACAAAACTTACATTGCTATTATTTTCCTTCTAGATTTATTCCTCACAACGTTGTCTGACTCTAGTACCTTCCAGTTTGAGATATGGGAAAATCTGGTAAGAAACCTTTTCTTTGAAGAGTTTTAAAATGATGGCTTTCCGTAAAAACATACAATTTTCAAAAATAAAATGAAAGTAATCACTTGCTCGGTTGGTTTTAACAATAAATAGAACAATTTTAAGAGCCGTTGGTTGCATTGCTGCATTCAAACCAGTGAATATTGCTGAAGGAAATGATTCATTCAACATCAATTCCAGTGCAGGTTTTTAGGCATGACTGCCAATTAAACCAATCAGTCTGCCCTAATGCACGTGTTAACAGGACCGCTGCTAAGCTGTCAACTGTTAAGAGAGGTTACTGGCATTTAATTTGTCAGCATGATGGTTTATGGAAGACAATCCTTTTTAAAAGACTGATTTTTCCACTTTGCCTTCAGGCTTATATAAAGAAATAAGAACTAGAACCTAAATTTACTGCCAAGACAAGTAGGATTAATGAATTTTTCGCAGCATGGGTTTTTTTATTGTAAGTAAATGATTCCCATGCTAATGTCATGATTTTATTTTTAGCTTGATGTAGGTTATATGAAACATTGACTATCAGGTAATAAACCACCTGAATTAGGCTTCTTTGTAGAAGGTAGGATTTGACACCAGGCAAAACTGGCCAATTAAATGATATTCAAGTACGGGTCAAGTATTAAAGCTCACTTTCCTCTTATGGAAAATGGGTATAAGTGTCTCCACTTCATAGAATTATTTGTCAAGATTAAATAAAACAATGTGTGTAAAATAATTGACGCATAGCAGATACCTGATCAAACTTTTACATCTATTGATTTCCCATCTACTCCTGTCTTTTATTCAATCCAAATTTAACCTATAATCTTCTATAAGTTTTATTAAAATACTGATGAAAAATAAGCAGGTTTTAAAAACATAAAGCACAAACTTGGGGAAAAGATTACTATTGGCCATCTCTTACCGCATGGTCAGTGACGCTAGTCATACTCAGACTTCTTCAGGGACAGAAATTAAGATGGGGGAAGGGCTTTGCTTACACAAGATCACAATCTCTAACTGCTTCTGAACAGTTTTTAATGAACAAAGAAAACTTATCTTTGTTTAATGCGTTACTTTTTTTTTAAAGAAATGTAATTATATTTGATTTTCTAATGACAGAAATATGGGGGAGGTTATTGTTGACACAGAGTCCTTCTTGTGTGGGCTAGAGTGCAGTGGTGTGATTGCAAGTAGGTAATTGCAAGTACAGACTCTGGGCTCAAGTGACCCTCCTGGCTCAGCCTCCCAAGTAGTGGGGTCAAAAGGTGCATGTTTTTTTACTTTTTGTATAATAGGGTCTTGCCATGTTGCCCAGGCTGGTCTCAAACTCTTGGCCTCAAGTAGTCCTCCGACTTCAGCCTCTCAAAGTGCTGGGATTACAGGAGTGAGCCGCTGCCCTTAGCTGTTTGATATATTCGTTATGACTGCTATGTGTTAAGTCTCCGATTGCTGGAGGGTACCTGTTTGCAGATGGTCTTTCATTCCTGCTTGAAGTGAGCCTTAAGGTATTAGAAAATGAGCTATGTATTTGATTAATTTATACCACATGGAGGTGGGGGATGACAGGGAAGCCTCCTTCACAAGAAAGTAGAATGTGGTGGACCCTTAGGAAACATTGAAATATGTGTTATCTTCTCAACCTAGGCCCACTGAAAGGTAATGAAGTGAAGCAACTCCACAGGAGACAAATCTTCACGAAGAGAATGAATTATCATTGGGATCTTTTTTCTTTCACTATTTTCTTTAATAACGAAAATCAATAAATCATCTATTGGACATTAGGGACTAAGAGGTGATCTTGCTGTAAAGTGTGTTTGAGTGACTGTTCAAGAAAAAATTATTAGGCTGCTGTGAAAGATGGCAAGGCCAAAACAATGGAGGAGGGAGTGGGCTCAACTCCATATACCACTAGGAAAACTGGAACTTGATAGCCAAAGAGCAGGGCGTTGGCAGTGGACAGGAAATTATTAAGACTAAGGTTGGGCTTAGTCAAGCAGAGGTCTCCAAGGGGCCAAAGGAAAGTTTACTCGAAGAGATAACCTTTGTCAGTACCCATGTTAACAATAAGTTAGTCATCAATACAAATTAAGGTAATGTAGATTCAAAGTTAATTCCAGCCTGGGCAAGACCCTGTCTTAAGAAAAAAAAAAAAAATCAATTCAGATAAAGTGCGGCTTTCATAAAGTGGATGCTCATTTTCATTCAGAGATTGGGCAGATACTTTTCAGTAACATGATGACTAAACAAAAAGAACTCAAAAGCTATAAAACTATATTAGTTAGTGGGAGAATAAGAACTGAAACAAATGCACAGACCCCTCGTAGTTCTCTAGGAGATACAGAAGTGAATAGAGTTTGGAGGCCAGGAGGGCTCAGCTGGGAGTGTGGGAGATTCCTGCTGGTCTTCCGGGCAATGCAGACTTGAGCTGCAGAAGTTCCCAGTGAGCAGTCGCTGCTGCCTGGCTGCAGGATTGTGAAGGACGGCTTCAAGAAAGATGGGACATTTGAAATGGGCAGTACTAATACAAATTAGTGGGATTTTAGTAATTGGAAGTGAGAAAGGAAGGGGAAGAGTCAGATCAGGAAGAAAGGTCACTGTGGGCAGAGTTCGTATTTAGAGAGTAAAACATGGGTGGTTTAGGCCAGAACATGAAAGAGATGTAGAATGTAAGATTAGTAGAATCAGTTTAGACAAGAACAGCAAAGGCCTTGACTTCTAAACTAAGAAATTTAGTTTTTAAAAATCTATTGAGAAGCAATAAATGTTTTGGGGCTGAGAATGAGGTGAACAGAGCTTTCAAATCTGCCGTTAGTCTGGCTACTATATACCAAATAGGTTGGCATGGAAAATTTGTAAGTGGAGAGATAAATTAGGTGGAATTTATAATAACCTGAGAAAGAGGTGAACGATTAAAGAAGTAAACTTTGGGAATGAACAAGGAGGGACAGATATGAGAAGACAGGATAGCCACTAGCACAGCACTAAATTGTGCTTTGTTCTGGAGACCAGTAGAAGTAGAAAAGACAAAACTATTGAATTTTAGGCTGGAAAACAAATGTTTTAAAATAGGGACATGTAAAGGAAGTAGTTGGAAACAGAAAATAGAACTCATGGGAGAGAGGAGATAAGTGTCAGGAAGAAAAGCAGTTAGGAATGGCAAACCAGACTCTTGGACACTCTTTATGTCAGAATGTTCCAACTGTGGGACTCTTGCCCTTTTAGGCCAGATAATTCTTCCTATGGAGACCTGTTCTGTGTGTCATGGGTTGTTCAGCAGTATCCCTGGCCCCTACTTACTAGGTGCTCGTAACTACCTCTCAATAGTGACTGTCAAAAACGTCTCTAGACATTGTCAGATGTTCCAGAGGGCTGAGGTCCCCAGCCCCTGGGCTGCAGTAGTGGTCAGCAGCCTCTTAGGAACCCAGCTGTCCAGCAAGAGGTTAGCAGCATACAAGCCACTCCACCTGCTGCTGTGGCCCATCACCCCAGGTGGTGCTGTTGTAGGAAAACAAACTCAGGGCTCCCACTGCACTTGCATTACAGTGGAGTTGTTTAATTATTTCATAACATAGTGACTCCATAGTTGGCCACCCCTACAGTGACCACGTCTTTAAGCTGGTCTAATTTTCATACACCAGGCATGAACCACATGTGCGCACAGAGGCCTGCTCCTTACGTTGACCACCTTTGTATGTTGATCACTTTATTACAGTCCCTTGAGTGGTCAACTTCCAGAGGTTCTTCTATATATTACAATGTAATAATAATAGAAATAAAGTGCACAATAAATGTGATGCATTTGAATCATGCCCAGACCATCCACCACCACCTTGCCCTCTCCTTCCCCTATCTGTGGAAAAATGGTCTTCCATGTGCCAAATAGGTTGGGACTGCTGCCCTCGGGGATAAAATTGCTCCAGTTGAGAACCACGGCTTTACATGAATAAGGATGTGGGCAAACAATAGTCACTGTATTCTTTCCTGATCATTTTTTAACATTATAAATATGACAGTTTTAACAATAAATATTAAGACATGCAAGCCGAAGCATTAACAGTCATCGATGAGACGCTACTTGCTCCAACACAGCACCATGGTTGGAATTTAAGCAGGAAACAGCAGAAGGTCTCCCTGTTGGAGTCACTTCAGTAATGGTGGTAGTCGTGCTTGCAGAATTAATAGCTTTACTACTCATGTTCCTGCTCTAGTGATAGTTAATCACCACATACATACTGGGTTCGACTCTGTGCTAGCACATTAGGTGGATCATCTCAGTAATCCTCATAAAAACCTTGTGCAGATATATTTTGCAGATAAATCAATTGATATTCAGAGAAGAATTATCACCTTCAGGCCTCAAGGGCTAGCAAAAAGTAGGGCTGGGAGTTGAACTAGGAAATCTGATCATAGAAATGTTACTGCACGAAGAGGGTCCAGCTGCCTATCACTGTCAGCCAATATGCAAAGATGAGGATAGGTCCCCCTAACTTTGTCAGAAGGCCCGTATTCTGGGGAACAGTGAGAGAAGCCTCTCCAAGACCGTTCTGTTCTATCATTTCCAAAATCATAGTTTTCTACATAAAAATTCAAAGCAAAGAACCAACCCCATTCCAAATAATTATTGGCGTAACCCAGTGACTTATAACATTCCAATTCAAAAGTTAATTTCCTGAATCTTCTACCTAAACTACTCAAAATAGGCACCTTTAGGGTGGGAGCTAAATTTACAGAACAATGAGAATGGGAGACAAGTGGTACAGGTCAGTTAGGACCTAACCAGACCAGACCAGCTGCATCATGTTGGCCCAGCCTGAATGACTCCATCTTATTCTCACTATCTGTGCTTTCAAAACTTCTACCCTGAAGTCAGTGAAGTCATTGCACAGTAATTACAGAAACCATGTGAAAGAGAATAGTTAAGGGCCCAGGTGCAGTAGAATCCCTGATAGTCATTATAATTTTGAATGGTGGGGAAGCAGTGAAGTTCACCATAGTAAACATGAGTCAGATGAATGATAAATCATATTGTTAGCTAGGAGTAATGAGTTCCAGTGTCCTACACTGTATGAAACTACACCTTCAGCCCCTAGAAGTTTGCTGAAAAATCACTGACATGAGGCAGATTGATTTAATAGGAGAAAAGGGCATACAAATGTATTTAACATGTATACGCAGCATCCTTCAGAATAAAGACTTGACCTCCCAGTGTGGTCTAGAAGTTTATAAAGAATGGAGGCTCTGATTATGGCAAAACAGGTTCAGTGGTGTAAGGGTGAGGGGAAACTTGCCCTTTTCCCCCAAAAGTTGACTGAAAGGTCAACTCACAATTAAGGTAGATTAGTAAGAGAAAAGATTTATTTACCATGTGTATGGGGGAAATCACAAAATGTTACCCCAGTTTCCTGATGGTGTTGAGATATTTTTGTACATGCCTTTTAGTGGGAGGGGAGAAATTGAGAATAAGTTGCTAGGGATGGGGGAAATAGGTTGACTTGTAAATTAATCTGAGGGACAGCTATTATGTTTGAAATGATTTGGGCCAGATCTGCTTGCATTCTTCCTTCATTCTTCAACATATTGAAATAACAAGAAGGGGAAAAGAAGCCCCTTTGATCTTCTGATGAGGTCAGTCTAACTTATGCAGATAAAAGGAAAGAAGGAAAAGGAAACTACTCAAAAGCCCCTGCCAGTGTTTCTTGACCTTTAATGGCCTTTAATTCAAAATATTATTTATACTAGGGAGTCATATTTTGGTGGGAAATTTCCTAAGTTCCTTTGTTCCTCTCGTCTGAAACTTACCTATTATTTTCAAACATTAAAAGCTGAGTCAGTAGCTTCAGAGAGAGATCAGGTTAGTGTTCTATTTAAAAAAAGAGCTGAAAAGGGAAACAAGAACATAGATTAGAATAAGAATAAATACATAGAAAATTAAGCACATATCTCAGTGGTTCTCAACCTGTGGGTCATGACCCCTTGGAAACAATGAAAATACACACTGCATATCAGATATTTACATTACAATTCATAACTAACAAAATTATGAAGGGATGAGCATTATGAAGTAGCAATGAAAATAATTTTATGGTTGGGGGTCACCACAACATGAGGAACTGTATTAAAATGGTCCCAGCATTAGGAAGGTTGAGAACCACTGACATACCTCAATACCCCAGTAAACCAGTCTCCTCTTTTTGGAAATAGGTCTTCATTAATCTGATGGAAAATATTTATCTTGTTTCTAAGAATTGTATATCACGGTCTCTGCTTGCTCAGTGTGGCCAGTACTTTTGCCAATAGTCACACAAACTCCTCCCTGTTGGAATGTCGGGGCATCCAAAAGGCAGCATTTTTCACAACAGAGGCTACCTGACTCAAGTGTTCCAAATGCTTGCATGCTGATGCTGAACTCTTGTTCTTTACAACAGAGGCTACCTGACTCAAGTGTTCCAAATGCTTGCATGCTGATGCTGAACTCTTGTTCTTTACAACAGAGGCTACCTGACTCAAGTGTTCCAAATGCTTGCATGCTGATGCTGAACTCTTGTTCTTTACAACAGAGGCTACCTGACTCAAGTGTTCCAAATGCTTGCATGCTGATGCTGAACTCTTGTTCTTTACAACAGAGGCTACCTGACTCAAGTGTTCCAAATGCTTGCATGCTGATGCTGAACTCTTGTTCTCTTACTATGTAGAAATTCAAAACCATTTTTTCAATCTCATGAGTACCAAAAACTTAAAATTGTGATATACAAATGCTTTTTTTTTTTTTTTTTAGTAATATCGTGTCTAGTATATTTGCTTGGTACCACTATATGAATGAAAGAGCCCAAGTTTGAAATTTTGCTAACATTTAAAGTGGAGTGCTTGGTAACGAATGATGTCAGTTAATCAAGTTCGTAACATCCTGACCATTATGTGGGAACCACACGTATACTTTATCACCACACACAATAAAAGGACCAGTGTTATTTACAGATAGGGTCAGGTAGGAACCAGTGACCTCCCAGTTTGGAGTTGACTGTGCCTCTTCTTCATCACTGGTATGTCCACATCTCCAGTGTCCATGTGTCCTTTTCCATCACAGGTTATGAAATATTTGATATTAAAGGCCTCTGGTCTTGGCCAGGCATGGTGGCTCGTGCCTGTAATCCCAACACCTGGAAGGCCAAGGTGGGTGGATTGCCTGGCTCGCAGGTTCGAGACCCGCCTGAGCAAGAGCCAGACTCTGTCTCTAAAAATAGCTGGGCATTATGGCAGGCACCTGTAGTCCTCCTTGGGAGGCTGAGGCAAGAGAATCACATAAGCCCAATAGTTTGAGGTTGCTGTGAGCTGTGATGCCTCAGCACTCTACTGAGGATGACAGAGTGAGATTCTGTATGTATAAATAAAGAAATAAATAAATGCCTTTGGTCTAGTTCTGACACTTCCAGTGCTTGGTCTTGTCACTTAACCAAGTCAGTCCAGTCTTTTGCCTTGTCCACGCACTCACCCTATCCATGCACATGCCCTGTCCATGTACTTTCCTTGCCCATACTTTCTCTGGTAACTTAACAAGGGCAGCAAGTGCCCACTCGGGTCTCGCAGGACTGACTTATGAGCCATCCATAACACCTGATGATTTAACAGTCATTGACATCACAAGAGTTAGTTCAGAACCACCTAAGACATGCAAGAATGCCATCTGTACCATCAAACTGTAGAATTTGATCATGTTATTTCTCTAGTATGTCACCCAGGAAAGATGCAGCATCATCCCTGTTTTCAATGCAAAGGACAAATTTAACTTCTTAGTGACTTTACCTGAAAAAAATATAGTTCTTGAGCATTCACAGAGGTTTTTCTGTGTCCAGTTGACTCACTACCAGGAGTATTGGCACAGTGTTTCTTCTCCAGTGTGGACACCACAACTTGTCATACGTCCAACTCTGGACTGGTTCTCCCAGGCACTCATGTTGGCAAAAACAAAATGAGTTTGTGTTCCTTTGCGTGGTATAGATGTTGGTGTAACCAGCAAGTCGATTGATTAGTTAGTGGAGCCAGTGTTTGAAAGATTAGTCAAAAGGGATGCCTGGGCTGTGGCTGATCTGCTAGAAGAGCAATCAGGGTTAGTGAGAGCAGACGCAGCTTGAAGGAAGAGCTGCAGTGGGGAAAGGCGGGAAGGTTGAGGCCATGCCCACTCAGCTTCCAGTGTGCAATTCTCAAAGGGGGAGGCTTAAAAGAAGTGTTTAGAAAGGGCCATTGGGGCAGCTTAAAAGACAAAAAGGAATTATAGATGAAAAATGGGGTTTCTTGACCACCGATCTTGTACAGAGCTGTTTTCGTCATGAAGATGTTTACATCAGGGGTCTGGAACTTGGCCCTGGAAATCCGTACTTTCTGGTCACCTGTAGGGGTCATTCTATAATTTTTCTCAGTGTAGTTTGGTGTGGGTTACATGAATACAGGAGGATTTTTCTTTTATTTTTATGGCAGTGTAGGTCTCAGAGACCTTCCCAATGAGGTAACTGCATACCCCTTCTTCCAACACTGAGAAGTGTGTGTGTTTCCTTGGTCAGACAGGCTGGCAAGGCCTGTCAGCTGGCCTGAGGCCAGGCTCCTTACATCTCTTGAAGGTGTGCTCCAGGCATGTTAGTTAGCATCTCTTTGTGGCTAATATGGTATCAGATTGTTCATTTAAATCCTCCTGGTGTTCAGTCAGTCCAGGGATAGAACGTTTAAAGGTGCCAGCAGGCCTGGGATGACAAAACACTGTTTCAAAAGGGGGTTAAACCATCTCTTCTAATTTGGAACATTTCAGATTTTTATAAGGGCCAAAGGTAATATTTCTGGCCATTTAAGTCCAATTTGGCAGACTTTTTCAAAATCATTTTTATTTCTAGATTTTTAGATTCCTTTTGCGCTGATTATCGGGGGTGATATGGAGTATGGAGTTCTAATGAGTACCCCAGAGCCTCAAATGGTTTGGAATGAGCCCCTTGACCTGACTCAGTTATATAAAGGAATGCCAAAATGCGAATAGTCTTGGTTATTCATATCTTTACCACCATAGTAGCACCTGTATGCCTCGGTAGGCAGCACTCAGCCCATCCACTAGTCAACGCAAACAATAGCCAAACAGGGAGAAAAACTGGAGGTACATCTGTGAAATCAATTTGGAGCTCCAAAAAGGGACCAGTTTTCTCCAGAGACTGAAAGAAATTTACAAACAGTGCACTGGGAAATAATGTGGTCAGGGATGTTGTAGATCCCGGGGCAATACCAACTGTACATGTATGAATATTTTTCTATTCTTAATTATTCCCCATTTGTACGTATGTCCCATTTGATGGGCGATAAGTGCAAATCAAAAAAGTTAAAAGGAATCACAGAGAGTCTGTACAATCTATCCAATATTATAGCAAAAGTTAAGAAATGAGGTTTTCAATTTGTGCCACCTGCATGGTAGACTCCAAAGGCCTATTTTCTTTACAATGAGAGACAGGTATTATCTTTACAATGGGTCTGGTTGCACTCTTGATCTTCTTTCCTGCAATGTGTTGCAATAACAAGGAGAAGAAGGCAAAACAATTAGTGTTTTTGGATGGTTTGGTTTTTTTATGAAGATAATGGGAAACCTTCTTCTAATACCTGTTGATCTCTAAGGGCTTTTAATTCAAAATAGTCTTTATATCAAGAAGTCATATTTTGGGGTAAAATTTCCTGAACTACTTCATTCAGCACAAACAAATGATAAATAGTTGGAGAGGGAGCAAGATGGTGGCCAAATAATAGCTTATTTGCAACCAGGTGTGGTGAGACTGGGGAGAGAAGACTCCAGGCATCTCTGGCTTGTGGTCTCTGCCCAGAAACATCCCTTTGGGAACACAGGGAGACAGCAAGAGACTTCTGGACCCCAGGAGGAAGAGTGGAGAACTGACAAGTGGTTGCATTCGTTCGATCTGAGGTCTTGGCTGCCCCAGCTGTAATTACAACAGCAGCAAGATTGCAAACAAGGAAGGCCTTCCCTGTGGGCTGTTTTGTTTTTTTGGACTTGGGCACTGGGTTGAACTACCTTGGGAGAACTTAGGCAAAAGTGTGGATGACTTTAAGTGTTGTCTAGGGCCCCAGACTGAGCTGCTGAGCCAAAACAGAGCTAATACTGTTCAGTTGTGGGCCCCACGCACAGCCAGTGTGGGAGAACTGCCCCTGCAGTCTCTGCCCTAAGGGTCACAGAGTAAGCTCGGGCTTGGAGACCTTGGGCAACTGCTCTAGTGACTGAGCAATGCC
This sequence comes from Nycticebus coucang, assembly GCF_027406575.1. Taxonomy (NCBI): domain Eukaryota; kingdom Metazoa; phylum Chordata; class Mammalia; order Primates; family Lorisidae; genus Nycticebus; species Nycticebus coucang. The sequence goes on along the minus strand of NC_069781.1, from coordinate 146,035,178 downwards.
AAAGGCTGGGACTGTGACTCTGGGGAAGAGCAGAGATTTCAGTGTTTGGTAATAGCAGCGCTGACTTATAGCCTCAGCCCTCAGGGGCCTGCAGAGAGACCAGTTTTGGTACACTGGATAAGGAGAGATCCCAGGGACAAGTGCTTTCCTGGGAAATCTTCTGATTAGCCAAAGTTAATGGTTCAAAGTGTCATTTAAGCGGGCTGAGGAGAGATGTAGGCTTTCCACCCCATGGGGCTTCAGAAATCATCAGAGGCCTCCAGTCTCCATCTCATACACCTGTATCAGCATTGTGATTAACATCTCATACTCTAGAAGACCACCTGTTGCCCAGATGATATTTAACAAGATAGATATACTGCTTTGTTTTTGGTTTTGATTTTTTTTAATTTATTTCAACATGTTCCCTCTAGATTTTTCTTTTTTGTTTTTGTTCTTCATTTTTCTAGTTTAAATATAATTTTCCATTCTTCTTTAATAATAATAACTTCATTTTTGCTTTTTTTTCTGCCCATATTATTAGTTTTTCCCCCAACCTTATTCCATAAGGTTTTCTGTTTGTTTGATTTGATTCAATTTACATTGTTTTTTGTCTTTCCTCTCTATTTGGTGGAGGGTGGGGTACTGTGTCTGAACAGGCTGGCAAAGAGCTGCTGTCTTCAAGGGAACCACCCAACCCAGCACTGCCAGAGGTTGGGTCACAGAAAACTACTATAAATCATTATTACTCCTGTCTCCCTCTTTCTGTCCCTCTCTTCTTTTTGGCAATATTCCCTTTTTCTCACCCCCTCTCCTTTCTCTTTTCTCTTTTTACAAATCTTTTTTCCATTCTTGTTCTTCAGTCTTTTTTTTTTTTTCAATAGTTTCTGTGAATTCATTAGTTTAATTTTTTTTTTCTTTATCGTTGTGGATTCATTGAGGGTACAATAAGCCAGGTTACACTGATTGCAATTGCTAGGCAAAGTCCCTCTTGCAATCATGTCTTGCCCCCATAAAGTGTGACACACACCAAGGCCCCACCCCCCTTCCTCCGTCCCTCTTTCTGCTTTTCCTCCTACCCCATAACCTTGTCACTAATTGTCCTCATATCAAAATTGAGTACATAGGATTCATGCTTCTCCATTCTTGTGATGCTTTACTAAGAATAATGTCTTCCACGTCCATCCAGGTTAATACGAAGGATGTAAAGTCTCCATTTTTTTTAACAGCTGAATAGTATTCCATGGTACACATATACCACAGCTTGTTAATCCATTCCTGGGTTGGTGGGCATTTAGGCTGTTTCCACATTTTGGCGATTGTAAATTGAGCTGCAATAAACAGTCTAGTACAAGTGTCCTTATGATAAAAGGACTTTTTTCCTTCTGGGTAGATGCCCAGTAATGGGATTGCAGGATCAAATGGGAGGTCTAGCTTGAGTGCTTTGAGGTTTCTCCATACTTCCTTCCAGAAAGGTTATACTAGTTTGCAGTCCCACCAGCAGTGTAAAAGTGTTCCCTTCTCTCCACATCCACAACAGCATCTGCAGTTTTGAGATTTTTGTGATGTGGGCCATTCTCACTGGGGTTAGATGATATCTCAGGGTTGTTTTAATTTGCAGTTCTCTAATACATAGAGATGATAAACATTTTTTCATGTGTTTGTTAGCCATTCGTCTGTCTTCTTTAGAGAAGGTTCTAATCATGTCTCTCGCCCATTGATATATGGGATTGTTGGCTTTTTTCATGTGGATTAATTTGAGTTCTCTATAGATCCTAGTTATCAAGCTTTTGTCTGATTGAAAATATGCAAATATCCTTTCCCATTGTGTAGGTTGTCTCTTTGCTTTGGTTATTGTCTCCTTAGCTGTACAGAAGCGTTTCAGTTTAATGAAGTCCCATTTGTTTATTTTTGTTGTTGTTGCAATTGCCATGGCAATCTTCTTCATGAAGTCTTTCCCCAGGCCAATATCTTCCAGTGTTTTTCCTATGCTTTCTTTGAGGACTTTTATTGTTTCATGCCTTAAATTTAATAAAGTCCTTTATCCATCTCGAATCAATTTTTGTGAGTGGGGAAAGGTGTGGGTCCAGTTTCAGTCTTTTACATGTAGACATCCAGTTCTCCCCACACCATTATTGAATAGGGAGTCTTTCCCCCAAGGTATGTTCTTGTTTGGTTTATCGAAGATTAGGTGGTTGTAAGATGTTAGTTTCATTTCTTGGTTTTCAGTTCCATTCCAAGTGTCTATGTCTCTGTTTTTGTGCCAGTACCATGCTGTCTTGACCACTATGGCTTTGTAGTACAGGCTAAAATGTAGTATGCTGATGCCCCCAGCTTTATTTTTATTACTAAGAAATGCCTTAGATATACGGGGTTTTTTCCTGTTCCATACAAAACGCAGAATCATTTTTTCCAAATCTTGAAAGTACGATGTTGGTATTTTGATAGGAATGGCATCGAACAGGTAGATTGCTTTGGGAAGTATAGACATTTTAACAATGTTGATTCTTCCAATCCATGAGCATGGTATGTTCTTCCATTTGTTAATATCCTCTGCTATTTCCTTTCTGAGGATTTCATAATTTTCTTTATAGAAATTATGAATTATTATATAATAATTATAGAAATTATTCACCTCCTTCGTTAGGTATATTCCTAGGTATTTCATTTTCTTTGAAACTATGGTGAAGGGAGTTGTGTCCTGAATTAGCTTCTCATCTTGACTGTTATTGGTGTATACAAAGGCTACTGACTTGTGGACATTGATTTTATATCCTGAAACATTACTGTATTTTTTGATGACTTCTAGGAGTCTTCTGGTTGAGTCTTTGGTGTTCTCTAAGGATAAGATCATGTCGTCAGCAAAGAGGGAGAGTTTGACCTCCTGTGCTCCCATTTGGATTCCCTTTATTTCCTTGTCTTGCCTAATTGTCTTGGCTAGAACTTCCAGCACTATGTTGAATAGTAAAGGTGACAGAGGACAACCTTGTCTGGTTCCAGTTCTAAGAGGAAAAGCTTTCAGTAATATCCCTTCAGTAATATTAAAAGCTTTCAGTTTTACTCCATTCAGTAAAATATTAGCTGTGGGTTTGTCATAGATAGGTTAAATCAATTTTAGAAATGTGCCACCTATGCCTATACTCTTCAGTCTCCTAATTAGAAAAGGATGCTGGATTTTATCAAATGCTTTTTCTGCATCTATTGAGAGGATCATATGATCTTTATTTTTGCCTCTGTTAATATGGTGGATAACGTTTATGGGCTTGCGTATGTTAAACCAGCCTTGCATCCCTGGGATGAAGCCTACTTGATCATGATGAATGACTTTTTCAATGATAAGCTGTAATCTATTGGCTAGGATTTTGTTGAGAATTTTTGCATCTATATTATGAGTGAGATTGGTCTGAAATTCTTCTTTTTGTCTGCGTCTTTTCCTGGTTTTGGTATCAGGGTGATGTTTGCTTCATAGAATGTGTTGGGGAAGATTCCTTCTTCCTCAATTTTTTGGAATAATTCCTCAGTACAGGAATAAACTCATCCTTGAAGGTTTGATAGAATTCTGGTATGAAGCCATCTGGCCAGGGCATTTTTTGGTTGGAAGATTTTTTATAGTTTCTTTGATCTCAGTGGTTGAAATTGGTCTGTTCAGGAGGTCTATTTCTTCCTGGCTAAGTCTAGGGAGAGGGTGTGATTCCAAATATTGATCCATTTCCTTCACATTGTCAAATTTCTGGGCATAGAGTTTCTGGTACTATTCAGAGATGATCTCTTGTATCTCTGTGGGATCAGTTGTTATTTCCCCTTTATCATTTCTGATTGAGGTTACTAGAGATTTTACTTTTCTATTTCTCATTAGTCTGGCCAATGGTTTATCTATTTTATTTATTTTTTCAAAAAACCAACTCCTTGTTTCTTTAATTTTCTGAATAATTCTTTCATTTTCAATTTCATTGATCTCTGATTTGATTTTGGATATTTCTTTTCTTCTACTGAGTTTAGGCTTACATTGTTCTTTTTCCAAATCTGTAAGATGGCTTGTGAGATTGTTGATGCACTCTCTTTTTTTCCAATGTTGGCATCTAAAGCGATGAATTTTCCTCTCAAAAGTGCTTTAGCAGTATCCCACGGGTTTTGGTAGCTTGTGTCTTCATTGTTGTTATGCTCAAGGAAGTTAATGATTTCCTGTTTTATTTCTTCCTGCTCCCATCTATTATTCAACGGAAGATTGTTTAATTCCCATGCCTTTGTGTGGGGTCTAGCATTTTTGTTAGAGTTGAATTCCACCTTTAGTGCCTTATGGTCTGAGAAGATACAGGTAAAATTTCAATTCTTTTGATTCTGTTGATATTTGTTTTGTGTCCCAGGATGTGATCAATTTGGAGAATGTTCCATGGGGTGATAAGAAGAATGTAAATTCTTTATCTTTGGGATGGAGTGTTCTATATGCCTCTATCAATCACAGTTGTTCTAGGGTCTCATTTAAATCCCTTTTATCTTTGTTTAATTTCTGTTTAGAGTATCTGTCCAGCTCTGTAAGAGGAGTGTTAAAGTCCCCTGTTATTATGGTATTATCAAATATCATATTGCTCAGACTGAGTAAGGTCTGTTTCGAGAATCTGGGAGCATTTAAATTGGGTGCATTAATATTTAGAATTGAAACATCTTCTTGTTGTATTTTTCCCTTGACCAATATAAAGTGACCATGTTTGTCTTTTTTGACTTTAGTTGCTTTAAATCCACATGAATCTGAAAATAAGATTGCAACTCCTCTCTTCTTCTGAATTCCATTTGCCTGAAAAATTGTCTTCCAGCCCTTGACTCGGAGTTTTAATTTGTCTTTTGAAGCCAGGTGTGTTTCTTGCAGACAGCAAATGGATGGCTTGTATTTTTTAATCCAGTCAGCCAATGTATGTCTCTTCAGTGGGGAATTCAAGCCATTAACATTTATTGAGATAATTGATAAGTGTGGTAGTATTCTATTCATCTTATTTTGTGAGAGTCCAAAATAGTTGCTTAGTTTTATCTTTTGCATCAGTATGGAGGTTAGGTTCTGTCCTTTAATTTCTGAGTTCTTTCTTTGTTGCTGATCCATTGTGGTGGTCAGTGTGCAGAACAGGTTGAAGTATTTCCTGTAGAGCTGATCTTGTTGTGGTGAATTTCCTCAATGATTGTATATCCGTAAGTGATTTGATTTCTCCATCAATTTTTAAGCTTAGCTTAGCAGGGTACAGAATTCTGGGCTGGAAATTGTTCTGTTTAAGGAGATTAAAAGTAGATGACCATTGTCATCTTGCTTGGAAAGTTTCATTAGAGAAGTCTGCAGTCATGCTGATGGATTTGCCCCTGTAGGTCAACTGGCTCTTACTCCTGGCAGCTTGCAGAATCTTTTCTTTTGTCTTGACTTTGGACAGGTTCATCATGTGTCTTGGAGAAGCTCCGTTAGAGTTGAGGTGACCCTGGGTCCGCTATCCCTCTGAAAGCAGTGTGTCAGAATCTTTGGTGATATTTGGGAAATTTTCTTTGATAATATTCTCTAGTATGGCTTCCATTCCTCTGGGGCATTCTTCTTCCCCTTCTGGAATTCCTATAACTCGTATGTTGGTACGCTTCATAAAGTCCCATAATTCTGACAGTGAACGTTCTGCTTTCTCTCTCTTCTTTTCTGCCTCTTTTACTATCTGAGTTATCTCAAAAACTTTGTCTTCTACCTCTGAAATTCTTTCTTCTGCATGGTCTAACCTGTTGCTGATACTTTCCATTGCATCTTTAAGTTCCCTAATTGACTGTTTCAGTTCCTTCAGCTCTGCTATATCCTTTTTATATTCTTCCTATCATTCATCTCTTATTTGATTCTGTTTTTGAATTTCCTTTTGGTGATTTTCCACTTTATTAGCAGTTTCCTTCATTGTTTCCATCATTTATTTCATTATTTTCAACATGTGTATTCTAAATTCCCTTTCTGTCATTCCTAACATTTCTTTATAGGTGGAATCCTCTGCAGTAGCTACCTCATGGTCCCTTGGCGGGGTTGTTCTGGACTGGTTCTTCATGTTGCCTGGAGTTTTCTGCTGATTCTTTCTCATGGGTGATTTCTTTTATCTGTTTCCTTGCCCGAATTTTCCTTTCCCTTGCTCTTGCTCTTTAAGTTCTCGTGCCTGTGGACTAAGGATTCGATGAGTCCTTTTGGTACAGGACCAGAAGGGTGAGAAGGTTGAAGAGCAACAAAGGGATGAAAGAAAGGAGGACCAAATGAAAAGAAAAAAAAAATAGAGAAAGGAGAGGGGGTGGGTAAAAGGAATATTGACAAACAGAAAAGAGGCACAGAAAGAGGGAGTCAGGGCAATATAGGTTTACAGTAGGGTACTTTTACCCAACCTTAAAAAAATACCGCCTTCTGGGGGTGCCCAGTTGGGTGGTTCCCTTGAGGTCAGCAGCTCTTTGCTGACCTGATCAGACACAGTACGCCACCTCCACCAAGTAGAGAGGAAAAACAAAAATGCTATAAATCAAACCAAAACAAGTAAACAGACAACTTTACAGGATAAAATTGGGTGAAAAACCAAATAATAGCAGTAGAAACACTAGCAAAAATGGAGTTCTAGTTATTGAAAAAGGCAGCAATGGGAAATTATAATTAAACTAGAAAAATTTAGAAAGACAAAAGATCTGTACGGAAAAGGTTGAAATTAAAAAACAAAACATCAACAACATCAAAATAAACAAAAAGCCACCGAACCAAAAAAAAAAGATAAAGCAGTATGTATATGTTGTTGAATATTGTCTGGGCAACACGTGGTCTTCTGGCGTATGAGATGTTAATCACAGTTCTGATACAACTGGAGGCTGCTGATTTCTCAAACCCCAGCAGGTAGACACCCTAAATCTCTCTTCAGCCCACTTAAAAGGCACTTTGAACTTGTTCACTTGCTGAGCAGAAGCTTTCCCAGGAAAGTGCTTGTCGCTGGAATCACTGCTGAAGTGGCTATCCACTTACCCAGTGTGCCAAAACCAGTCTCACTCTGCTCCTACGTGTTAGGGCTGCAGGGCGGCCTAGACCCCACCCTTAGGCTACTTGGTCTCTGGGTTACCAGCTCCCACTGGATTCTAGCTCTGTGACCCTGAGGGCAGAGCTTGGTGGGGTATATCACTCACAATAGCTCCTTGTGGCCCACAGCCAAACACTATTAGCTCCGTCTGGCTCAGCGGCTCAGACTGGGGCCCTACACAATGGCCAAAGTTCTCCACACTCCAGGTCAGGCTGTCCCCAAGGCAGTTCAACTGAGTGCCAAGTCCAAAGACACCAAAACAGTTCACAGGTAAGGCTTTTGTGGTTTGCAGTCTGGCTGCTACTAAACTTACAGTTGCGGGCAGGTTTAGACGGATTGAACACACGCGACCACTTGCCAGTTTTCCACTGTTTTAGTCCTCCTCTTGGGGTCCAGAAGTCTCGCTGACTCCCTGTACCCTCACAGGGGTGATGATAGGCAGATCCCACCAGCCAGAGATGCCTGGAATCCTATCTCCCCAGACTCACGGTGCCTAGATGCTAGGAAGCTGTTACTCGGCCGCCATCTTGCTCTCCGCTCTCCTCTTCAGTCTTCTTATCCTTTTGGTTCTGTACCAAAATGACTCATCAAAACCTTAGGCCAGAGGCACGGTAACTTACAGAGCAAAAATAAGTGAAAGGAAAATTAGGACAAAGAAACAAATAAAAGAAAACACTCATGAGGAAGAATCAGCAGAAAAATTCTGTCAACATGAAAAACCTCCCAGAGCAACCTCCCAAGGGACTGTGAGTTAGCTACTGCAGAGGATTCCATATATAAAGAAATGTTACAAGTGACAGAGGGGAAATTTAAAATACAGGTGATGAAAATAATGCAGGAAATTGCTAAGAAAGTACAAAATAACCAAAAGGAATTCCCAAAACAGAGTCAAAGAAGAGGTGAACGATATGAAGAATATAGAAAGGATATAGCAGAGCTGAAGGAATTGAAGCAGTCAGGGAACTTAAAGATGCAAGAGAAAGTATCAACAACAAATTAGACCAGGGGTCCTCAAACTTTATAAACAGGGAGCCAGTTCACTGTCCCTCGGACCGTTGGAGAGCCGGACTATAGTTTGAAATAAAACTTATTAACAAATTCCTATGCACACTGCGTATATCTTATTTTGAAGTTAAAAAACAAAACGGGAACAAACACATTCAGACCGCCTCATGTAGCCCATGGGCCATAGTTTGAGAACCCCTGGATTAGACCATGTAGATGAAAGAATCTCAGACGTAGAGGACAGAGCTCTTGAAATAACTCAGTTAAAGAGGCAGAAAAGACAAAAGAGAAAGCAAAACGTTCACTGACAGAATTATGGCACTTTATGAAGAGTTCAAACATACGAGTCATAGGTATCCCAAAAGGGGAAGAAGAATGCCCCAGAGGAATGGAAGCCATACTAGAGAATATTATAAAAGAAAATTTCCCAAATATCACCAAAGATTCTGACACACTCCTTTCTGAGGTTAATTGGACCCCAGGTCACCTCAACTCTAATAGAACTTCTCCAAAACACATTGTGATGAACCAGTCCAAAGTCAAGACCAAAGAAAAGATTTTGCAAGCTGCCAGGAGTAAACGCCACTTGACCTACAGGGGCAAATCCATCAGAGTGACTGCAGACTTCTCTAATGAAATTTTTCAAGCCAGAAGACAATGGTCATCTACCTTTAGTCTACTTAAACAAGAAAATTTCCAGACCATAATTCTATATCCTGCTAAGCTAAGCTTTAAAATTGACAGAGAAATCAAATCTCTAACTGATATGCAAACATTGAGGAAATTTACCACAACAAGACCAGCTCTACAGGAAATACTTCAACCTTCTCTATACACTGACAATCGCAATGGACCAACAGCAAAATGAGCACCCATAAATTAAAGGACAGACCTAGCTTCCACAATGATGAAAAAGACAAAACTAAGCAGTGGACTTTCAAAAAATAAGATGAATAGAATGCTACCACACTTATTATCTCAATAAATGTTAATGGCTTGCATTCTCCACTGAAGAAGCATAGATTGCCTGATTGGTTTATAAAACACAAGCCATCCATTTACTCTCTGCCGGAAACACACATAGCTTCAAAAGACAATTTAAAACTCTGAGTTAAGGATTGGAAGACAATTTTTCAGGCAAATTGAATTCGAAGAAAAGAGGGGTTCAGTCTTATTTTCAGGTACATGTGGATTTAAAGCAAGTAAAGTCAAAAAAGACAAAGATGGTCACTTCATATTGGTCAAGGAAAAAATACAAGAAGACGTTTCAATTCTAAATATTTATGTACCCAACTTAAATGCTCCCAAATACTTGAGACCTTAATTAGTCTGAGCATTTGGTATCCTATGACACTATGATAAAAGGGGGCTTTAACACTCCTCTTACAGAGCTGGACAGATCCTCTAAACAGAAACTAAACAATGAGACCCTAGAACAACTGTGCTTGGTAAACCTATATAGAACACTTCATCCCAAAGCCAAAGAATATGCATTCTACTCATCGGCCCATGGAACATTCTCCAAAATTTATTGTATCCTAGGACACAAAACAAACCTCAACAGAATCATCAAAAGAATTGAAATTTTACCTTGTATCTTCTCAGACCACAAGACACTAAAGGTGCCTCAACTCCAAACATAAAAGTTCAACCCCACAAAAAGGCATGGAAATTGCTTATGCTAAATGACAGTTGGGTGCAGGAAGAAATGAAAGAGAAAATCATTAACTTCCTTGAGCATAACAACAATGATGACACAAGCTACCAAAACGTATGGGATACAGCAAAAGCACTCCTGAGAGGAAAATGTATTGCTTTAGATGCCTACATTCAGAAAACAGGAAGCACATCAACAAACTCACAAGTCTTCTGCTGCAATTGGAAAAAGAAGAACAATCTAAGCCTAACCCAGCAGAAGAAAAGAAATATCCCAAATTAAATCAGACAGTAATGAAGTTGAAAACAAAAGAATCATTCAGAAAATTAATGAAACAAGGAGTTGGTTTTTTGAAAAAATAAATAAAATAGACAAACCTTTCTTCAGACTACCTGGAAATAGAAAAGTAAAATCTCTAGTACCTCAATCAGAAATGATAAAGGGGAAATAACAACTGATGCCACAGAGATACAAGAGATATAAGAGATTGTCTCTGAATACTACCAGAAACTCTATGCCCAGAAATTTGATAATGTGAAGGAAATGGATCAATATTGGGGATCACACCCTCTCCCTACACTTAGCCAGTAAGAAATAGACTTCCTGAACAGACCAATTTCAAGCACCGAGATCAAAGAAACAATAAAAAAAATCTCCCAACAAAAATATGCCCTGGTCCAGATGGCTTCACACCAGAATTCTATCAAACCTTCAAGGAAAAACTTATTCCCGTACTGCAGAAATTATTCCAAAAGATTGAGGACCAAGGAATCTTTCTCAGTACGTTCTATGAAACAAACATCACCCTGATACCAAAACCAGGAAAAAACACAACTGAAAAGGAGAACTTCAGACCAATTTCACTAATGAATGAATTCTCAACAAAATCCTAGCCAATAGATTATAGCTTATCATCAAAAAAGTCATACATCATGATCAAGTAGGTTTCATCCCAGTGATGCAAGGCTGGTTTAACATATGCAAGTCCATAAACGTTATTCACTATAGAAGCAAAAACAAAGACCACATGATCTTCTCAATAGATGTAGAAAAAGCATTCAGCATCCTTTTCTAACTGGAACACTGAAGAGTACTGGCATAGGTGGCACATTTCTGAAACTGATTGAAGCTATCTATGACAAACCCACAGCTAATATTTAACTGAATGGACTAAAACTGGAAGCTTTTCCACTTAGAGCTGGAACCAGACTAGAACTGGACTCTGTTGCCATTACTATCCAACATAGTGCTGGAAGTTGAATCCAATACAGTTAGGCAGGAGAAAGAAATAAAGGGCATCCAAATGGGAGTAGACGAGGTCAAAATCTCCCTTTTTGCTGACAATATGATCTTATACTTAGAGAACCCCAAGGACTCAACCACGAGACTCCTGGAAGTCATAAAAAAATACAGTAATGTCTCAGGATATAAAATTAATTTCCATAAGCCAGTGCCCTTTGTATAAGCCAACAACAGCCAAGATGAGAGGCTAATTAAGGTCACAACTCCCTTTACCATAGCTTCAGAGAAATGAAATACTTAGTAATATACCTAACAAAAGAGGTGAAGGACCTCTATAAAGAAACTTATGAAACCCTAAGGTAGGAAATAGCAGAGGATATTAACAAATGGAAGAACATACCATGCTCATGGATGGGCAGAATCAACATTGTTAAAATGTCTATACTTCCCAAAGCAATCTACAATTCAATACCATTCCTATTAAAATACCAACATCGTACTTTCAAGACTTAGAAAAGATGATTCTTTGATTTATATGGAAAAAACGGTTTGTACAGAAATAATCCCATATAGCTAAAGCAGTTCTTAGTAGTATAAACAAAGCCACTGGCATCAGCATACCAGATTTTAGGCTTTATTACAAGGCCATAGTGGTCAAGATATCATGGTACTGGCACAAAAATAGAGACACAGGCATTTGGATTTGAATAGAAAACTGGGAAATGAAACTAACATCTTCCAACCACCTAATCTTCCATAAACCAAACAAGAACATACCCTGGGGGAAAAACTCCCTATTCAATAACTGGTGCTGGGAGAACTAGATATCCACATGTAAAAGACTAAAACTGGACCCACACCTTTCTACACTCACAAAAATTGATTCAAGATGGATAAAGGACTTAAATTTAAGGCATGAAACAATAAAAATCCTCAAAGAAAGCATAGGAAAAACACTGAAGATATTGGCCTGGCTAAAGACTTTATGAAGAAGACTGCCATGGCAATTGCAACAACAACAAAAATAAACGGGATTTAATTAAACTGAAAAGCTTGTGTACAGCTAAGAAGACAACAACCAAAGCAAATAGACAACCTATACAATGAGAAAGGATATTTGCATATTTTGAATCAGACAAAAGCTTGATAACTAGGATCTATAGAGAACTCAATCCACATGAAAAAAGCCAACAATCCCATATATCAATGGGGAAGAGAGATGAATAGAACCTTCTCTAAAGAAGACAGACGAATGGCTAACAAACATATGAAAAGTTGCTTATCATCCCTAATTATTAGAGAAATGCAAATCAGAACCACCCTGAGATACCATCTAACCCCAGCAAGAGTGGCCCACATGACAAAATCTCAAAACTGCAGATGCTGGCGTGGATGTGGAGAGAAGGGAACACTTTTAGACTGCTGGTGGGACTGCAAACTAACACAACCTTTTTGGAAGGAAGTATGGCGAACCCTCAAGGAACTCAAGCTAGACTTCCCATTTTATCCTGCAATCCCATTACTGGGCATCTACCCAGAAGGAAAAAAATTCTTTTATTGCCACGGACCGCCCTGTCGGTGGGCTTCAGTCCGAGGGAAAGCAGGGAGAAGGAACGAGGAAGGTTGAGAGATCGGCGAAGGAATGACAGACTGACACACTACGGGTTAAAGTATGCAGCTGCAAATTTACTGGGTACACATGTTGGTATTTATACATTTTTTCTTACAGGCAGGGGGCGTCATACACAAGAGTTATTTTGAGTTAGTGGGAGAGTTACAATCATTTACTTAGATGTACAGATCTTTTCTTTATGTTTGCAGTTTTTCATGCTTAGGTAAGTTCTGATTATTTGAGACATTTTCAACAACAATTCAATTGCTCTGCCTTTTGTTGATAATAGTCAAAAGCATGTCCAGACTAAACAGTACAAAGTTTAACTCATTATAAAAGAGCTGGTTTCAGCATGGTTGTGAAGTTGTTTGCTTCTTCGTCTTTCCAGAGATAACAAGGTTTGCATTTTTTTGCTAACTGCTCAAGGCAAAGGGAAGGCTGGCATAATTTCTTACTTTTCTGTTTATCCTGCTTTCCCTGCCTTTGCGTGATTGTACTATTTTGATTTGTATATGATCATTGTCTATTCTAATTATAAATGATTCTTCTTGTAACAAAACATCTATACATTGTCTGAAATCATTGGTATTTACTGTGAAGGTATTTATTACTTAAACATCTTAGTGCCTGACTTATAGGCGGCATTGAGCCTAGCAAGCTCGTGCCTTATCTCATCCTGCAGTGCAATGGGTCCGGCCCTGAGAAAGCACATTGTGATTAGTAATAGAACACACAGACTTATGTTAAAGAAAAACAAAGTGATAAATTTTAAAGACTGCCACGGTCGTTCAAGCTCCTGCGGGTGACTTGGCACGTAGAGCACCGTTTCTGATGCCGTTTGTGCAGGGGTCGCTGGGGGCGAAGCTCCGTGGAGCACAAGCCTCCTTACCGGCGTTCTAGAACGCGGACAGCGCCGCCTCACTACGGCTGTGGTGCCGTGGGTGCGGCATTTTATCATCAGGACACTTGGAGTAGACTGTTTATCGCAGCTTAATTTGCAATTGCCAAAATGTAGAAACAGCCTAAATACCTGCCAACACAGGAATGGATTAACAAGCTGTGGTATATGTATACCATGGAATACTATTCAGCCATTTAAAAAATGGAGACTTTACAGCCTTTGTATTTAATCTGGATGGAAGTACAACACATTATTCTTAGTAAAACGTCACAAGAATGGAGAAGCATGAACCCTATGTATTCAATTTTGATATGAGGACAATTATTGACCTAGTACATGGTAGAGAAGTGGGGGAAAGGAAGAGCATAGAGAGGGGGTGGGGTCTTGGTATGTGACGCACCTTTTGGGGGCAAGACACAATTGTAAGAGGGACTTTACCTAACAAATCCAGTTAGTGTAACCTAATTTCTTGTACCCTCAATTAATCCCCAACAATAAAAAAAAAAGGAAATGATAAATATGAGATAATGGATATGCAGATTACTTTGATCTTAATCACCATACATTGCACATGCATCAAAACATCACTTCATGCCCCACAATGATACATAATTAATATTTGTCACTTTAAAAATGTGCAGTGTTGGGGCGGCGCCTATGGCTCGGTTGGTAGGGCGCCGGCCCCATATGTCGAGGGTGGCAGGTTCGGACCCAGCCCCGGCCAAACTGCAACAACAAAAAAAATAGCCGGGCATTGTGGCGGGCGCCTGTAGTCCCAGCTGCTTGGGAGGCTGAGGCAAGAGAATCACCTAAGCCCAGAAGCTGGAGGTTGCTGTGAGCTGTGTGAGGCCACAGCACTCTACCGAGGGCCATAAAGTGAGACTCTGTCTCTACAAAAAAAAAAAAAAAAAAAGTGCAGTGTTGATCACAAGATACCAATAAATTTCCCTAAGGGAAAAGAAAAAAGTGCAGTGTTGCTGAGCGCTATAGCTCCCGCCTGTAATCCCAGCACTTTAGGAAGCCAAGATGGGTGAATTGCCTCAACTCAGGAGTTTGAGACCAGCCTGAGCAAGAGCGATACCCAGTCCCTAAAAATTGCCAGGTGTTGTGGCAGGCTCCTTAGTCCCAGCTCCTCAGTCGACTGAGGCAGATGGAGAGACTGAGGACACACCGCTGACTGACGGTGTGGGGTCAGTCTAGGGGTGCCTCGGGGTGCCCGATACATCACATTTCATAGAACTTGATTTTATATCATTCTGTTTGATCCTCTCTAGAACCCTGCAGAGAGATAA